>NC_134360.1:51602742-51931492 GCF_048569485.1 Anomaloglossus baeobatrachus | reverse complement strand
TTATAGCAGTTATATTCTTGTACATAGGGGCAGTATTATAGTAGTTATATTCTTGTGCATAGGGACAGTATTATAGTAGTTATATTCTTGTGCATAGGGGACAGTATTATAGTAGTTATATTCTTGTACATAGGGGCAGTATTATAGTTTTTATATTCTTGTACATAGGGGCAGTATTATAGTAGTTATATTCTTGTACATAGGAGGAGTATTATAGTAGATATATTCTTGTACATAGGGGCAGTATTATAGCAGTTATATTCTTGTACATAGGGGCAGTATTATAGTAGTTATATTCTTGTGCATAGGGACAGTATTATAGTAGTTATATTCTTGTACATAGGGGCAGTATTATAGTAGTTATATTCTTGTACATAGGATGAGTATTATAGTAGATATAGTCTTGTACATAGGGGCAGTATTATAGTAGTTATATTCTTGTACAGAGGGGCAGTATTATAGTAGATATATTCTTGAACATAGGGGCAGTATTATAGTAGATATATTCTTGAACATAGGGGCAGTATTATAGTAGCTATATACCGTGTGTGGCAGGAATATGTATCTGTGCCTATATTATCACATCTGCAGGTTCAGTGCTTGATACTATGCAGATGTTCCTGGCAGTGCCGCTCTCCTCCCTGGTGTGCTGCTTTCTCCGTCATTTCTGCAGTGACAGTTTGAGGGCTGTCAGCACATAATTAATGGCGGGGTTAGGATAGGGGAGACGGCTCAGAGCTCTGTGTGCTGCAGGTAATGAGAGTGCGAGTGATGGGATCCGGGATGTAAGGAGCTGTCTCCCCTGGCTCTGCAGGCTGTGCCCCTCCGCCCCCTGGTACTCATCATTATATGTGTATTTCTGGATAATGTGCATGAAACCTCGCACCAGGTATCACCAGAACGGCACCTGTGACTCTAGATTTAGATACCTGGTGCCCAATTAATGCCCATGGGTCATTTCTATTGACCTTTATGACCTTTTACTATTTCTACCCTTGACCATCCCCGAATATAGGGTCCGTGCCAGCACTGTACAGTGAGTTTTTGGAGGGAGCGGGGGCCTGGTCTCATCATCTTATATACTGAGCCATTCTGTATGTAGGAGGATACTGGGAAGGTTACTCATGTAATTCCCTCATTTCCATTCTCGGATTATTAGTGGGGCCTCTTCGTATATATCGGGCTTCATTGGTGACAACCAGTTTGGAGATGGTGACAGGAATCTTGAAGGAAACAGAAGATGCCATTCCCCCAATTTCTAAAATGCAGGCCATGATTGTCAGTGTGGAGGGATCGGTGGCACCTGTAGGGTCGGTGTTGTCTGTGAGGTGCTGGGGTGGGGGCTGTGAATGGGCCGGGGGCTGGCGCAGGTCTGGATGGTGAAACTGTGATTTCCAGCCTGTAAAGATGCCGCCTATGAATAATGGATGTTTCCACCTGACCTGCTGGATACCGGCAGTGTGATGTAGCCGGAGCGGAGGGTGGGGGCTCTGCTGTGCCAGAGAGGGTCCCGTAGGGTGGGTGATGGGTGTGATGCTCCATTACAGGGCACGGTCTGTCCATGTCCTGAGGGCGGGGGGTATGGGGAGGTCACCGAGTGCGAGGAACTGGAGGGAGCTGAGGAAAGACACGGCCGGCCCAAGGGAAGAAATCAGCACCAGCAGGACCAGGGTGGACGGAAGAAGGAAATATACAAACCACATTACTGTCTGCAGTTCATCTACCCACCTGTGCCATTCTGTATGTGCAACATGTACACTCCCCATATACCCCCTGTACACCCACCATAATGCTCTATATACCCCTTGTACGTGCTCCCTGAATCTCCGTATACCCCCTGTATGACCCCATGACTTTCCATATACTCCCTGTATGCACCCCATAATGCTCTATATAGCCCCTGTATGCCCCCATGACTTTCCATATACTCCCTGTATGCACCCCATAATGCTCTATATAGCCCCTGTATGCCCCCATGACTCTCCATATATAACTTGTATGCTCCCCATGACTCTCCATATACGCCCTGTACACCCCCATGACTTTCCAAATACGCTCTGTACACTCCCATGGCTTCTATATATATGCCCTGTACACCCCCATGACTCTCCATATGCCCCATGTACGCTCCCCATGACTCTCCATGTACCTCCTGTATGCCCCCATGACTCTCCATATGCCCCCTGTATGCCCCCATGACTTTCCATATACCCCTTTTACACCCCCATGATGCTCCATATATACCCTGTACACCCCCATGACTCTCCATATGCCCACTGTACGCTCCCCATGACTCTCCATATGCCCCATAGTACACACCATGACTCTCCATATGCCCCCTGTAAGACCCCATGACTCTTCATATGTCCCCTGTATGCTCCCCATGACGCTCCATATATGCCCTGTACACCCCCATGACTCTCCATATACCCCCTGGACACCCCATGACTCCCCATATGCCCCCAGTAAGCCCCATTACTCTCCATATGCCCCCTGTACGTTCCCTATAACTCTTCATAAACCTTCTCTATGCCACATGCACACTCTGAATGTCCCCCATATGAACCATGGCTGCCAGCAGTTTGGAATTTAAAAATGACTTAGCAGATAGTATCAGATAAAATAGGATTAGATACACAGCTCAGCAGACAATATCACACAGGATGGGATTAGATACACAGCTCAGCAGACAGTATCACACAGGATGGGATTAGATACACAGCTCAGCAGACAGTATCACACAGGATGGGATTAGATACACAGCTCAGCAGACAATATCACACAGGATGGGAATAGATACACAGCTCAGCAGACAATATCACACAGGATAGGATTAGATACACAGCTCAGCGGACAGTATCACACAGGATAGGATTAGATACACAGCTCAGCGGACAGTATCACACAGGATAGGATTAGATACACAGCTCCGCAGACAGTATCACACATGATAGGATTAGATACACAGCTCAGCAGACAGTATCACACATGATAGGATTAGATACACAGCTCAGCAGACAGTATCAGATAAGATAGGATTAGATACACAGCTCAGCAGACAGTATCACACATCATAGGATTAGATACACGGCTCAGCAGACAGTATCACACATGATAGGATTAGATACATAGCTCAGCAGATAGTTATAGATGGGGCTCAGCTCCTCCCCCGCCTCTCTGCTTTTCCTTCCATCACTCAGAATGGTAATAAATTAATCATATTTCGGCTCCTGACCTCACAGATCGGCCGCCCCAGGTTCTTCAGTTGTTTCTGCTGAGCAGTGGATTCATCTTAACATCTGATCTGACAAAAGACCTAAGCACTCAGTTATGGGAATAATATAGGGGAACCCTGCTGTGTGATCATCATCTACATGTATGTGTGTATAAATATATACTTAGTGCATCTCAATAAATTAGAATATCATCAAAAAGGTAACTTATTTCAGTAATTCAATACAAAAAGGGAAACACATATACAGAGTCATTACACACAGAGGGATCTATTCCTATATATTATATAGAGTCATTACACACAGAGGGATCTATTCCTATATATTATATAGAGTCATTACACACAGAGGGATCTATTCCTATATATTATATAGAGTCATTACACACAGAGGGATCTATTCCTATATATTATAGAGTCATTACACACAGAGGGATCTATTCCTATATATTATATAGAGTCATTACACACAGAGGGATCTATTTCAAGTGTTTATTTCTGTTAATGTTGATGATTATGGCTTACAGTCACTGAAAATCCAAAAGTCATTATCTCCGAAAATTAGAATATTTACCACAAAACACCTGCAAAGGCTTCCTAAGCGTTTTAAATGGTCCTTTAGTCTGGTTCTGTAGGCTACACAATCTTGGGAAAGACTGCTGACTTGACAGATGTCCAGAGGGCAGTCACTAACACACTCCACAAGGAGGGTAAGCAACAAAAGATCATTGTGAACAGCCAGCTTCTTTAGCAGATTGCTGTATCCAAGCATATCAATGGAAAGTTGAGTGGAAGGAAATATGTGGTAGAAAAAGGTGCACAAGCAACCGGGATAACCGCAGCCTTGATAGGCTTGTTAAGAAAAGGCCATTCAAAAATTTGTTTGAGTTCCACAAGGAGTGGACTGTTCTCAGTGTCCAAGGTGTTGATTTTAGATTAGAGTAAATTTTGCATTTCATTTGGAAATCGCGGTCCCAGAGTCTGGAGGAAGAGTGGAGAGGCCACAATCCAAGCTGCTGAGGTCTAGTGTGAAGTGTCCACAATCAGTGATGGTTTGGGGAGCCATGTCATCTGCTGGTGTAGCTCCACTGTGTTTTGTCAAGACCAAAGTCAGCGCAGCCGTCTACCAGGAAATTTTAGAGCACTTCATGTTTCCCTCTGCCAACAAGCTTTTTGGAGATGGAAATGTCATTTTCCAGCAGCACTTGGCACCTGTCCACACTGCCAAAAGTACCAATACCTGGTTTGCTAACCACAGTATCACTGTGCTTGATTGACCAGCAAATTCACCTGACCTAAACCCCATAGAGAATCTATGAGAGCCAACAGAGCCAACAATGCAGACGAGTTGAAGGCGGCTATCAAAGCAACCTTGGCTCCATAACACCTCAGCAGTGCCACAGGCTGATCGCCTCCATGCCACATTGCCGCATTGATGCAGTAATTAGCAAAAGAAGCCACGACCAAGTATTGAGGCATTTACTGTACAGACGTTTCAGGAGATGCCAATATTTCTGAGTATAAACTATTTTTTTCAGTTGGTCTTATATAATATTCTAATTTTCTGAGATAATGACTTTTGCGTTTTCATTGACTGTAACCGATAATCATCAACATTAACAGAAATAAACACTTGAAATAGATCCCTCTGTGTGTAATGACTCTATATAATCTATAGGAATCGATCCCTCTGTATGTAATGACTCTATATAATATATAGGAATAGATCCCCCTGTGTGTAATGACTCTATATAATAAATAGGAATAGATCCCCCTGTGTGTAATGGCTCTATATAATATATAGGAATAGATCCCTCTGTGTGTAATGGCTCTATATAATATATAGGAATAGATCCCTCTGTGTGTAATGACTCTATATAATACAGTCATATGAATAAGTTTGGGCACCCCTATTAATGTTAACCTTTTTTCTTTATAACAATTTAGGTTTTTGCAACAGCTATTTCAGTTTCATATATCTAATAACTGATGGACTGAGTAATATTTCTGGATTGAAATGAGGTTTATTGTACTAACAGAAAATGTGCAATCCGCATTTAAACAAAATTTGACCGGTGCAAAAGTATGGGCACCTCAACATAAAAGTGACATTAATATTTTGTAGATCCTCCTTTTCCAAAAATCACAGCCTCTAGTCGCTTCCTGTAGCTTTTAATGAGTTCCTGGATCCTGGATGAAGGTAGATTTGACCATTTCTGTTTACAAAACAATTCCAGTTCAGTTAAGTTTGATGGTCGCCGAGCATGGACAGCCGCTTCAAATCATCCCACAGATGTTCAATGATATTCAGGTCTGGGGACTGGGATGGCCATTCCAGAACATTGTAATTGTTCCTCTGCATGAATGCCTGAGTAGATTTGGAGCGGTGTTTTGGATCATTGTCTTGCTGAAATATCCATCCCCTGCGTAACTTCAACTTCGTCACTGATTCTTGCACATTATTGTCAAGAATCTGCTGATATTGAGTTGAATCCATGCGACCCTCAACTTTAACAAGATTCCCGGTGCCGGCATTGGCCACACAGCCCCAAAGCATGATGGAACCTCCACCAAATTTTACTGTGGGTAGCAAGTGCTTTTTTTGGAATGCCGTGTTTTTTTGCCTCCATGCATAACGCCTTTTTATATGACCAAACTCCTCAATCTTTGTTTCATCAGTTTACAGGACCTTCTTCCAAAATGTAACTGGCTTGTCCAAATGTGCTTTTGCATACCTCAGGCGACTCTGTTTGTGGCGTGCTTGCAGAAACTGCTTCTTTTGCATCACTCTCCCATACAGCTTCTCCTTGTGCAACGTGCGCTGTATTGTTGACCGATACACATTGACACCATCTGCAGCAAGATGATGCTGCAGGTCTTTGGAGGTGGTCTGTGGATTGTCCTTGACTGTTCTCACCATTCTTCTTCTCTGCCTTTCTGATATTTTTCTTGGCCTGCAACTTCTGGGCTTAACAAGAACTGTACCTGTGTTCTTCCATTTCCTTACTATGTTCCTCACAGTGGAAACTGACAGTTTAAATCTCTGAGACAACTTTTTGTATCCTTCCTCTGAACAACTATGTTGAATAATCTTTGTTTTCAGATCATTTGAGAGTTGTTTTGAGGAGTCCATGATGCCACTCTTCATAGGAGATTCAAATAGGAGAACAACTTGCAAGTGGCCACCTTAAATACCTTTTCTCATGATTGGATACACCTGCCTATGAAGTTCAAAGCTCAGTGAGGTTACAAAACCAATTTAGTGCTTTAGTAAGTCAGTAAAAAGTAGTTAGAAGTGTTCAAATCAAGAAATTGATAAGGGTGCCCATATTTTTGCACCGGTCAAATTTTGTTTGAATGCGGATTGCAGATTTTCTGTTAGTACAAGAAACCTCATTTCAATCCAGAAATATTACTCAGTCCATCAGTTATTAGATATATGAAACTGAAATAGCAAAAACCCAAATTGTTATAAAGAAAAAAGGTTAACATTAATAGGGGTGCCCAAACTTTTCCATATGACTATATATATGAATAGATCTCTCTGTGTGTAATGACTGAGGACTATTTTGACCCATGGTGAGGTTTTAATATTAGAGAGCGTAGGTACTGTCCCGATGGGGTACACCTTGTTGTTTACTAAGTACCCTATGTTCATTGATATGCATTATGCTTTTTAGTTAGAGCAGGGTATATGTTCATACTATTTTTAGCTTGGGTTTTCTGCACCTGCATACGGTGTACGGTACATCACTATACACATATACTGTACACACACATTCCGCATATATAAAAATGCACAATATGAATTCTCCCATACTGTACATATTATACACCTGTACATAGTGTAGTGATGCAGCTTACACTGTTTCTGTCCTCTGCACTCATTGCTTACAGTAATTAATTAGATCTCTGTTTTCCGGTCAATGGGATTTCTCATTTAATCTATATTTAAAATCAACTCAGTGTAAAAGTTAAAAATACCTCATTATGGTATGGCACTTTGTGCACGGTATGGGGGTCCTGCACAGCTGACACCACAACTGACCGCAATATAAAGTAATGCCTCAGATCTGCTGCAGAGATTTATCTGCAACCCAATAATCCTGCTGATATCAGGTGATTGTGGGGGTCCACACAGCACGACACCCCACCACCACACAGCACGACACCCCCCCACCACACAGCACGACACCCCCCCACCACACCCCCAGCACACAGCAGGAAACCCCCCCAGCACATTGCAGGAAACCCCCCCACCACCACACAGCACGACACCACCCCACCACACAGCACAACACCCCCCCACCCCACAGCACGACCCCCCCACCACACAGCAGGACCCCCCCACCACACAGCAGGACACCTCCCACCACACAGCACGACACCCCCCCACCACACCCCCAGCACACAGCAGGAAACCCCCCCAGCACATTGCAGGAAACCCCCCCACCACCACACAGCACGACACTACCCCACCACACAGCACGACACCCCCCCACCCCACAGCACGACCCCCCCCACCACACAGCAGGACCCCCCCACCACACAGCAGGACACCTCCCACCACACAGCACGACACCCCCCCACCACACAGCACGACACCCCCCCACCACACAGCAGGACACCCCCCACCACACAGCAAGACACCCCCCCACCACACAGCAGGACACCCTCCACCACATAGCAGGACACCCCCCACCACACAGCATGACACCCCCCCCACCACACAACACGACACCCCCCCACCACACAGCACAACACCCCCCAGCACACAGCAGGACACCCCCCACCACACAGCAGGAAACCCCCCCACCACACAGCAGGACACCCCCCCCCCACCCCACAGCATGAAACCACCCCACCACACAGCACACCACCCCACTACACAGCACACAACCCCACCACACAGCACGACACCCCCCATATAGCCAGAAACCCTGTCAATGGTGTGTTATGGGTGACTCAGTCATGTGGTTTCGGGCTATAGAAGGTCACAGTGTTTGGCTGTGCAGAATGCTCCTGACCTTCCATTGTTTCTGCTGTCAGTATTCATTGGTATAGGTGGCTTTCCTGTTGGATTCATCTCTATCCCTTTTGGACCCAGCAGGAGCTCGCCTCCACCCAGCTGCTGATCATCAGTATTCTCTTGGAGCTTAAATACTCCTTCCTTGGATTGGTGCTGGTGATATTATTCAGTTCATTCAAGCCTTGGTTGCAAGCAAGTGGCTTGTTCTCCTCTGGAGTATCATTGCTGAAAACTTTGCTTAACTTCTTTTTGAGTCATCTGCGGATATGTAGTTGATGCATTTTCCCCCTGTGTGTCCTCCTTTTGTCTTCTATATTGTTTAATGGGGTAGACCTCGAATCCATCAGTGGGGGGCTCACATACATCAGTGGGGGCTCTTGTCTATCAGTTGGCGGCTCCTTTATGTTAGTCGTAGGCTCACTTATATCAGTCGGGGGCTTGCATACATCAGTGGGGGGCTCGCGTACATCAGTCTTGGGCTCGCGTACATCAGTCGGGGGCTCGCGTACATCAGTCGGGGGCTCGCGTACATCAGTCGGGGGCTCGCGTACATCAGTCGGGGGCTCGCGTACATCAGTCGGGGGCTCGCGTACATCAGTGGGGGGCTCGCGTACATCAGTCGGGGGCTTGCATACATCAGTGGGGGGCTCGCGTACATCAGTCGGGGGCTCGCGTACATCAGTCGGGGGCTCGCGTACATCAGTCGGGGGCTCTTGTGTATCAGTTGGAGCTCATCTAGCTTGTATTATATGTTGGCAGTAACCCTGAGAATAGTTGCTGTCCTGGTAACATTATTTATACGTCTCGTCTTGCGTCTCCCGTCCGTTCGTCAGTATGGCGGCCTCCCAGTGCGCTCTCCAGCCCGGATCCCGGTGCTTGTCCATTTAATTGGAGACTCGGAGATAAAAGTCCAGAGGTTTAGCCTGGATCAGAGAGGAAGAATATGGGATCATTTGACATAGTAAAGTTCCCGGCTGCGCCCTGTCTCCCGCGCGTCTTCCTTTTGATAGAAGATCCGAGCAGCTTAGCGGCGGATTAATTCTGCACACGCTTCTGGAAGAGAGTAAAAAAAAAACGGTATCTCCTCGACGTCTGACAACCTTACACCCTTCCTATAGGATCAAGAGATCAGACCCGTGGAGGTGTCACTGTGGCTTTATTCACTGCCAGGCAGCGGAGGATTGCGGGACGCTCCACCCCAGCCCCGGCCTATTCTGCACTGTCAGTAATTTTATTTTATCCGCTGAAATCCCTGATTTGCATTGGAAATTCTCCGCTCTTCATTGAAAATGATGAAAAAAAAAAATCTTTATTTTCTGCAGACGGGAAAATCTCCTGGAAGTAAAGGGCACGTTTAATCTGCAGTTAATTGGGTGAGGTTTCCGAAAGCGTAGAACGGCGGCCAGGCCTCTGTGTCAGGCTCGTGATGGATGGCGTTTTTCTATGGTAGTCATTTTTTGTGCGCTGTGTTGGGCCGAGGGGTGACAGTGATGTGTGAGCCGGTCCCCGTATAAAGAAGAAGGGTGGTCATTAGAGGAGGCGACTGTCAGCCTCTACAGCCTCACAGGGCACATAGACCTCCTATGCAGCTTTCCATTAGGGGGCACTCTAATGTGGACAAGCATAATCGCGGCTCTGGATTAAGAAATCGATATCGAAAGTGATATTACCCTGTTCCCCAAAAGTAAGACCTACCCCTAAAATAAGCCCTAATAGCGTTTTTTGGACTTTGGAATATGCATAAAATATAAGCTCTACTCCAAAAACAAGCCCTAGTTGGGGGGGCTGCATAATGAAGTGTTCAAGCAGGTAAAATGTCAACGAATACAGCAGGACTCTTCATCAAAGAAAGCAGAGACCCCCAAAAGAAAGCAGAATCCCCCACCCTCCCCAAAAAAAGGAAAAAAAAAAATCGCACTCACCAGAGAACAAACACTTTCAGTTGGCAAGTGCCGATGGTGGATGGATGGGCTCTCACATAGAGATCTGCATTGCTGCCAGGTCCATTGCCAATTCATCTACATGGCACTGCAGCTCTCACACACAGATCAGATCTCAGTATCACTCCGTGTGAGAGATACTGCTTCCAGTCACCAGGGGGAGACGATTGCTGTAGGAGTGTAGGGGGACCTGACAGCGACACAGATTTGTATGTGAGAGCCCATTCACTTGCCAACTCTAATTGTTTTGGATTTAGTAAGTTTGATTCTTTTAGGGGGTGTCTGCTTTCTTTTGGGGGTAACCTTAGCAGTACAAAGAAAATAACAAATGTAAACAGGTGATTTAACCCTTTGTAAATATGGTTTGCACCCACCACTATAGGACGGGTTTTGCACCATGAGAACAGCAGATCAGATAAGAACATTTATATCTGATGCAGTAATAGGAACACAAAATATTGATGTTCCAGAATGGGATAACAGGATTAGATTTGACTAAATGTTGATTTTTATTTTTTTTGTTCAAGGATAAATGTGGATTATTGTTCATTGAAAAACATAAGACGTCCCCTGAAAATAAGCCCTAGTGCATCTTTCGGAACAAAAAATAATATACGAACCTGTTTTATATTTGGGAAAACTGAAAAGTGGTCCTGGCTAAATCATTCTCACAGCTGAAAGTTTGTTACATTTACATACAGATGAAATATTGCAATCCGGATCAATAACCGTTATCTCTCCTGTCCTGATATTTTGCTACAATGTATCAGTGCAACAATGCATCTGCCTGAGCATTTCATTCACCTACCGATATGTTGGCTGAGAAGTAGTATTGGGTTTGTGTACCTTCAGAATAAACACAAAGGTGGTGGTGGTGGGGGGGGTGGGGGGCTAATATTTTTATTCTCTTGCCTTTGGTGTATTTTTGGGCATTTTTACCTTTTTTTTTTATTTAAACAAAGTCCTGAAACTCGTCATTTGTGTCTAGAGGGAGGAAAATAATTGGTAATCAGCTCCCATTCCAGCAAGTACAATTTAGGGTGCAACCACTTATTTGGTCAGGGTGTGATGCAGGAAGTGTATCCAGATCAGAAATGGAAGAAAATGTCTGAGGATCGGGCTCCAGCACCACTGAAAAATTGTTAAAGCATAATTTTTACTGTGTTTTTATTGTGACCCGTTTGATTGACCAAAGCTGGGAGGGACCCGTATGATTGGCTAAGCCAGGAGGTGACTGGCCAAAGCCGGGATGGACCCATTTTATTGGCCAAAGCCAAGATCCACCATTTGAATGGCCAAAACTGGGAGGGACCTGTTTGATTGGCCAAAGACGGAAACCACCCCTTTGATTGGCCAAAGCCGGAAACCAACCCTTTGATTGGCCAAAGCTGGAATCCACCCATTTGATTGGCTAAAGCTGGGATCCACCCATTTGATTGGCCAAAGCCGGAATCCACCCATTTGATTGGCCAAAACCGGAATCCACCCATTTGATTGGCCAAAGCAGAGATCCACCCCTTTCATTGGCCAAAGCCGGGATCCACCCGCTTGAATGGCCAAAGACAGGATCCATCCGTTTGATTGGCCAAAGCCAAGATCCACCCATTTGATTGACCAAAGCAGGGATCCATCCATTTGATGTTCCAAAGCCAGCTTCCACCCATTTGATTGACCAAAGCAGGGATCCACCCGTTTGATGGGCCAAATACAGGATCTACTTGCTTGATTGGCTAAAGGACCTATTATTTTTTTTTTTTTTTTCTTCAAAAAAAAAAGGTTAGCCACTGCAGAAGTAACTGGGGCCTCATTTATGAGAATTGCCTCCCAGTAAGATCGTTTTGTTGCCTATAGCAACCAGAGTGCAGCTTTCAGCATTAAAGCTGCTGAGGTAAAGTGAAAGCTGAGCTCTCATTGGTTGCTATGGACAAATAGACCCTTATCAAGGATAACCAATAATCATCTATTCATTCATTAACTATATAACACTGAACACATCTGTTTGAAGCTGAGTTGATGCATGCGCATTATTGTGTTTATGCCAACATAGCACCCAGCATGTGCCGACCATCACCTCCATCTGTCCACACTAGTGTCACGGTGAGGGAGGGGAGAGGTGAGGAACCGCTCGCCCACACCACACGCATCATAGTGAGAGAGGTCAGCAGCGTACAGATATCACGTGACCTGAAGATGGCTGCGCCTGTACGGAGGCTGCTGACCGATCCGATATGGTGCAGGGCATGGGCTGTGTGGGCCGGGGTTGAGAGTGTGGGGTCTCCATGGAGGCTGCGTCCTTCTGTCCCAAGCCAAGATCGAACCATTTTGCTGTCATATGCACAGTGCTATATTCCCAGTGTTGTTCAATTCTTCAATAAAATAGCGCCGGCGTCAGCATGTGTATATACCGCCAACTTCAGCGCCATTATATTGAAGACGCTATCTCTGTGAATATCATCGGTCACCAGTCTGTTTCAGATGTTAGTCACAGAGGCAGTGTCTGCAATAAAATGGCGCCAGAGTTGGCGGTATGTGCACGCTCTGACTCCGTCACCAATTTAGTGAAGAATTCAACTACAATGTTAACATAGCACTGCGCATGCGCCAGCCATACAGATGATGGTGCTGGCCAAAGGGATGATGGCGGGGGCCATAGGGATGGCGGCGGCCATAGGGATGATGATGGCGGCGGCGGCCATAGGGATGATGATGGCAGCCATAGGAACGATGATGGCGGCGGCAGCCATAGGGAGGATGGCGGCGGCAGCCATAGAGAGGATGGCGGCGGCAGCCATAGGGAGGATGGTGGCGGCCATAGGGAGGATGGTGGCGGGGGCCATAGGGAGGATGGTGGTGGGGGCCATAGGGAGGATGGTGGTGGGGGCCATAGGGAGGATGGTGGCGGGGGCCATAGGGAGGATGGTGGCGGGGGCCATAGGGAGGATGGTGGCGGGGGCCATAGGGAGGATGGCGGCGGCCATAGGGAGGATGGTGGCGGGGGCCATAGGGAGGATAACGGCGGCAGCCATAGGGAGGATGGTGGTGGGGGCCATAGGGAGGATGGTGGCGGGGGCCATAGGGAGGATGGTGGCGGGGGCCATAGGGAGGATGGTGGCGGGGGCCATAGGGAGGATGGTGGCGGGAGCCATAGGGAGGATGGCGGCGGCCATAGGGAGGATGGTGGCGGGGGCCATAGGGAGGATGGTGGCGGGGGCCATAGGGAGGATGGCGGCGGCCAAAAGGAGGATGGCAGCGGCGGACATGGTGCAAAATTTAAATAAAAGGAGGAGAGGAAAGCAGCCAGGGGAGGAAGAGATAAAAAAAGACCCCGACTACAATGTCCTGCCCCAATTCTAAATCCTTGTCACTCGGGCATAGAACACAGTAAGTATCTAGTTTTCATATATTTATAACATGCAATTTTTTTTTTTACATTTCACCCAAATTCACTCAAGTAAAAAGAGAAAGGTGGAAATAAAATAGTTCCATCTCCAGACAGAAGTGTAATATCTTAACATGCGCCAGATTTATCAAACATCATGCAACACTTCTGTGCAACAATCGGCAGCAGCGCGGCCACAAGCAAACCTGACTTCCAAGATTCCGCTGATGATATATTGATCATAAACAATCCTTGTATTAACAGGAAGCAGGAATCTTTAAAAAACGTAAACGTTTCTCAAAACGTTGGAGAATTGGCGTTTGCAGAATCCCCTTTAGCTGCTGCAGTTGGCCGGGTCCTTGCCGTGCGGTTTTGTTCGGTGCTTTCCTCGGTGGCACCATTAGAGGATCTTCCACGTGGTGAACGTCCGGCAATGATGAGTGTTATTGAGGCGGATTTAGTAAAGAGCCGGCGTTCTGCAGCCTCCTATTCCTGTCTGCCGCCCTCAGCCCTTTATTGCCGGGTCACCTGGGAATTATTTATAAATTAAATATTAGGCAAATGTACTTAAAGGGAAAAAAAAAAAGCGGGCGGTGGAATCCGGGGGTGGGGGAGGGGTCTTACCAGGATCTTCCTGCGCTAATGGACTCTGGCTGTCTATCCATTTGTAGCGGTCTTTTTCGCGGAGCTGCGTCTCGTTTTTACCTCACACCCGTCCTTCCTGGCTGTAATTGCTGCAGACTTCTCCCAGCTCCTAATTTCTGCAGCGCTCGTCATTATGGTAATGTTTTTCGCCCCATGTCTATCTCGCCCCCTCCATTAGACGCAGAGACACGGCCCAGGTCTGTATTAATTATTACACTCAAGTGCTTACCTGATACTGTGCGTCCTCCGAGATACGGATCAGAACTTACAGGGACTCGGCGGCCTCTGAACGGAGGAGATAAGTGGGTGGTAAATTAAAAGATGTTCACTCGTTTTATAATTTACGGCGCCCACTTAAAGAGCAATCCTAACCTGGAGTGGATTCCCGCTGGGCGATCTGTACAGCTGCCCTGCAGCCTCCGAAATGCAACCCTGCCCCCCAAAAATACGAAAGCCTGGGTGACAACTGCTCCAGGACCCCATTTTTGTCACCCACAGCTCCCACTTTGATTTTCACCCAACTTTCCCCAATCCCTGAAAAGCAAACCTGCAGTAGGAAGGGATGTGCAGCTGCTGCCAATATCATCCTCA
Source organism: Anomaloglossus baeobatrachus (assembly GCF_048569485.1). Classification (NCBI taxonomy): domain Eukaryota; kingdom Metazoa; phylum Chordata; class Amphibia; order Anura; family Aromobatidae; genus Anomaloglossus; species Anomaloglossus baeobatrachus. The sequence goes on along the minus strand of NC_134360.1, from coordinate 51,916,676 downwards.
CCTATGGCTGATAACAGAGAATAAATTGATTGCAGGGTTGTCTGTTGGACATGTGAACTTAGCCTAGTAATCATCCATTAGGACGGATCCATTTGCAAAAATAACTTTCTTGTCCGTTTTGAAAAATAGATTTTTGCAGGATCCGTTTTTTTTTTGTTTTTTTTTACATTGGAGTTTATGGGAAATGGATCTGTTAACCGATTGCTAATTAGTACTGTCTTTGGCCCCCTTCACACGTCCGTGTCTTTGGTACGTGTTTGGTCCGTTTTTAAAATCAATGGGTCTGCGCATACGTCCATGTTTTGCAATGAACCGTGTGTCCGTGTGGAGCATACATGTGCGTTTTCCCCCGGCATCACGGTTGTCACACGGACCGCACGGATGTGATCCGTGTGACACGCATTGGAGAAAACACACGTGTCTGGGAAATAAAAATAATTTCTATACTCACCTTCTCCAGTGCTGCTGTCTCTGCCGCTGCTGTCACTTGCTTCCGACCCCCGCTCATTATGCTCACTGCATATTCATTTCAGTGTGGGCCGGAAGCAGCAGCAGCGGGGAGTCGGCAGGACCGGAGACCGAAGATCAGCACCACGGACAGCAACGCCAGGGACAGGTGAGCAGAAAGCTCCCGTTCTCCGTGTGTTATCACAGATAGCACATGGAGAACACACGTGTGCCATAAACACAGCACACGGAGGACAATACGCACCTTGGACACGTCCGTGAAAAACGTGCGTGGTTTTCACGGACGTGTGAAGGGGGCCTTAAATGCATTTGTAAAGGATCCTTTTTTTCTCACTGTATCACTTTCAAACGGAAGATAAATAGTAAACAGTTAACGGATCCCTTTTCTGTAGATTCAATGTTAAAAAAAAACCAAAACAGATCCTGCAAAAATCAATATTTTCAAAACAGAAAAAATTCTGTTTACACAACTTTTTGTCACCAGATCCGTTAACAGATGATTACTGGACGTGTGAACTCTCAGCCTAACATATGGTTTATGTGTCCATATATGGTGGAGGCATGATACATTGTAGCAAAATATCAGCAACGAAAGAGATTTGTGCTTCTGATAAGTTTACGAGAATTAAGTAGATTGGATACAATTGTGGAAATTTCACCAGAGAGGACAAGATTAGGGGTTATCGTCTTCCAAAGGAAGATAATGTTTCCACTCCTTAGGCCTCTTTCACACGTCCATGCAAAACACACACGTTTTGCACAGTCCATGGTTTAGGTGCGTATGTGTGTTGTGTGTGTGTGTGTTCAGCGTGTGCTGTCTGTGTGACATCTGCATAGCACACGGATACCATGAACTTTACTTACCTGTCCATGGTGCTGCTGTCTCCGGCGCTGCTGCTGCTTCCAGTGCAGTGAATATTCATGAGCATAATGAGCGGACCCGGAAGCAAGTGACGGCAGCACCGAAGACAGGTGAGTATAGGAATTAATTTTATTTCAAAGGTCACACAAATCACATCAGTGTGCGGTTCGTGTGACAGCCGTGCTGCCGTAAAAAAAAACGGACATGTCGTCGTATGGAGCACACAGACACATGTATGCTCCATATGGAAACACAGTCCGTGTCAAAACCTCAAAACTCAGACGTGTGTGCAGACCCATTGATTTTAATGGGTCTACGTCTGTTCGTGTCTCCGGTATGCATGACGTCCGTTTCCAAACACGGACGTGTGAAGGAGGCCTTACAGGAGGCAGAGATAGAAAAAAAAAATGTCGCGGAACTGAAACAAAATATTTAATATAATCGTTATCACGCAATATCTCCGTTATTATCATTCATTGCTTCTACCTTACAGCAGGTGTGTAATCAACAAAGGGGAGTGGCCTATTCAGAAGTGGGTGTGGTCATGGAAACTGAGGGTATGTTCTCATGACTTTTTTTTTTTGCAGGTGAGCAAAAATGGCAGTTTAAAGGCTTATTCCCATCTCCAAGATCCTATCCTAATATGTAGTAGGTGTAATAATAATAATATTAGGAAATACCTCCAATTAGAAATGTAGTATAGTTCTTCTGATTCACTATATTTCTTAGGGTGCGGTTCCACTTGTGCATAGCTTGCGATGTGACAGCATCGGGAGCGACGTGCTAATGACCCTCTGCTGCGAGCGTCAGCCGAGGGTCACACGACTGTGATGCGATCTTGCGATCGGATCACAGCTGCGGAGCAGAGGGAGGGAGCACTTTCTCCCCATCTCTTCCGCTGTCTGTCTCTGCGTCCATCACACTGCGGTCGGATGACATGCGAGTGCAGTGCAATGTTTCACACTCTCCCATAGACTTGTATGGGGGGGTGTAAGCCGAGAATCGCTGCCAAACCCAGCATGCTGTGATTCATTTCTCAGGCCAATAGGGCATGAGAAATCAACCGCAGATGGATACTGCCCCATAGTTTCGCACTGGTGCGAGTGCAGTCCAATGTTTAATCGAATTATACTCTTCAAAGCAAAACGCAAGTGGAATCGAGCCCTTACCTATTGTTCAGGGCATTGCAGGACTTTAGGTATCCATTGTGATGACCATACATGTAGTCAGTCAGTTAGATAGTTGCTAATGGTCATAAGGTCCTGCATGCCCTGAACATGAGATAATCAGGAGGACTATACTACATTTCTAATTGGAGATATTTGCTAATATTATTATTACACCTACTACATATTAGGATAGGATCTTGGAGATGGGAATAACTCTTTAAGTTTTTCCTAAAATGCATTTTTCAGAGTGGATCGTAAGAGTCTTTCATTGGCGTTCTTTAATACTTTTTTGAGCATATTTTTAGGACAATTTTCTATCATTTTGCAATAAATAAAACAAGGCTTTTCAGAGGGTTTTTTTGAAGGGGGAGGAAGCACCCACAAAACCCTTCAAAGTACACCGAATGTCTTCCGTGCATTTTTCCCCCCCTATTTACTTCTATTGTAAAGTATGAAGCGTCTTCCAAGCGGAAAAAGCACGAAGACGGGTCCACACACTTCATTTAACAGTTTGGAGTTTTTGGAATCGATAAAAAGATGTTTAAAGATTTAAAGGGAACCTGTCACCAGTTTTTTGGCCTATAAGCTTCGGCCACCACCACCGGGCTCTTATATACAGCATTCTAACATGCTGTATATAAGAGCCCAGGCCGCTGTTTAGAACTTAAAAAACACTTTATAATACTCATCTAAACCGGTCGCTGCGGTGGAGGTGGGTCATATGGGCGTTCTCGTCCTCCACTGCTGGCGCTGCCTCTTTCGGCCATCTTTGTCACTGCCTCTGTCGTTCTAGCAGGCGCACTTTGATCTGCGCTGAGCAGGGCAGATCAAAGTATTCTAGTGCACATGCGCGTGATCACCAAGTGTGTATGACGTAGACGCGTCATGCACACAGGCTTCAGAAGGAGGACGAAGATGGCCGAAAGAGGCAGCACTGCCACTTTGAGCATCAAAGTTAAATGAGCGCATATGCGTGACCAGCATTCAATGTTTTGGAGGGGTCATGGGTTTCATATCATAGCATTTCTGTATGCAAGGTGTCGATTAGTATTGAATTGATGATGCCCTGCAATTTTTTTAATTCACTTTTTTTCTCTATCTCGTTCCGTTTTCGAGATAAAAATGCTAACTCTGTTGTTTTCCACCAGGTGGCGCTATAGGTGGTTTCATTGTGTAGCGCATGGCTACTTTACTATACCTAGACACCACTTATATTCCTATAGCTGCCGCCGTTCTCAAGTTAATGGCGGTGGACAGGATATGGGTGGACACACTGTATAAGAGCCCAGTGGTGGTGACCGCAGCTTATAGGGCAAAAACTAGTCACACGTTCCCTTTAAGTCATTTTTACATAGAAACGAATAGTAAGATTCTTTGGAGCAGTTTTTACAGCGCTCCTGCCCCAAACTACCCTAAGAAAAGCGTCCTGTGAACAAAGCTTGAGCAGCCGCCTAATCTCCTCACACCACGGCCCTTCTGTCCCTTCAGTTTCGGGTTTATTTTCTTGCTACATTGTAACAATCGTAAGAATAAAGCCGCAGTGATCGCTCTGCGCAGCTTCAGCAGAGATGGAGCCGCAGCTCCCCGGAGAGATCCTTCCCTGCTTGATAAATAAATAGGTGTCTGGAAACATCTCTGTTATGATAGATAATTTCTGTGGAATCATTTCTCCCAGTCGCTCATGTTCAGGGGATGACGCCGCCGCCGCTATTATTGTTCATTTCCTCGGCAGACGTATAAACGGTGAAGAGAATAAGATGATCATAATTCCAGGGGTCCATCCTCCCCAGACCTGCATATTAAGGGTCAGCAAAGAGCAAAGGTGCCGCTAATGAAATCTGCTGTACAATGAGACCAGGGGAGTGAGATGCCCGGCGAAAATTGAGTGCACGGCGCCAAGACTTATTAGGCAAGTTGTATTTTAGCAGATTTTTTTTATTATTGAACAACTACTATGTTCTCAATCAAGCCAAAAGACTCAAAAAACATCTAAGCTTAATATTTTTGGAAGTTAGACTGTTTTTTTTTTAGATTTGGATATCTTAGGAGGATAGCTGTTTGTGCAGGTAACTATTACTGTGCAGAATTATTAGGCAACTTTATAAAACCAAATATATTCCCATCTCACTTGTTTGTCACCAGGTAAACCAATATAACTGCACAAAATATAGAAACATTTGTGACATGCAAAAACAAAACCCCAAAAAATGAGTGACCAATATAGCCACCTTGCTTTCTGATGACACTCAGCAGCCGACCATCCATAGATTCTGTCAGTTGCTTGATCTGTTTACGATCAACATTGCGTGCAGTAGCCACCACAGCCTCCAGACAGTGTTCCGAGAGGTGGACTGTTTTCCCTCTCTGTAGATCTCACATTTTATGAGGGACCACAGGTTCTCTATGGGGTTCGGATCAGGTGAACAAGGGGGCAATGTCATTATTTTTTCATCTTTTAGACCTTTACTGGCCAGCCACGCTGTGGAGTAGTTGGATGCATGTGATGGAGCATTGTCCTGCATGAAAATCATGTTTTTCTTGAACGATACCGACTTCTTCCTGTACCACTGCTTGAAGAAGTTGTCTTCCAGAAACTGGCAGTAGGTCTGGGAGTTGAGCTTCACTCCATCCTCAACCTGAAAAGGTCCCACAAGTTCATCTTTGATGATACCAGCCCATACCAGTCCCCACCTCCACCTTGCTGGCATCTGAGTCGGAGTGGAGCTCTCTGCCCTTTACTGATCCAGCCTCTGATCCATCCATCTGCCCATCAAGAGTCACTCTCATTTCATCAGTCCATAAAACCTTTGAAAAATCAGTCTTAAGATATTTCTTGGCCCAGTCTTGACGTTTTATCTTCTGTTTCTTGGTCAGAGGTGGTGGTTTTTCAGCCTTCCTTACCTTGGCCATGTCCCTGAGTATGGCACACCTTGTGCTTTTTGATACTCCAGTAATGTTGCAGCTCTGAAATATGACCAAACTGGTGGCAAATGGCATCTTGGCAGCTTCACGCTTGATTTTCCTCAATTCATGGGCAGTTATTTTGCGCCTTTTTTGCCCAACGCGCTGCTTGCGACCCTGTTGGCTATTTTCCATGAAACGCTTGATTGTTCGGTGATCACGCTTCAAAAGTTTGGCAATTTCAAGACTGCTGCATCCCTCTTCAAGACAACTCCCAATATGGACTTTTCAGAGCCCGTCAAATCTCTCTTCTGACCCATTTTGCCAAAGGAAAGGAAGTTGCCTAATAATTAAGCACACCTTATATAGGGTGTTGATGTCATTACACCGCACCCCTCCTCATTACAGAGATGCACATCACCTGAGTTACTTAATTGGTAGTTGGCTCTCAAGCCTATACAGCTTGGAGTAGGACGACATGTATAAGAAGTATCATATGATCAAAATACTCATTTGCCTAATAATTCTGCACACGGTGTATAACACGCGCCATAATAACCGCCATAGTGCACAATGTGAGCTTTATGTCACCAAATATGAGACATGCTCCAATATAATCACAATGCTCTGCACCATGTGGCTAATTATTAGTGCAAATTGTATCAAATTGTTTGTAAACGGTGCATTACAGTTTAGATGTGGGGCAATTCACAGCACAAAACGCACAATGACACTTTTGATTCACGACCTCCCTTGTATCTCCGGACGGTTTTAGCCGGGGATCTCTTGGCCTCTTTCCCCTCTCCATGGGTCTGCCTCAGGCTCTTGCACCTCTCACCCATCTAATATAAAAGATAGATATATATAAAGTGCCCTCCACCCCCTCGGCTGATGGAAGGTCACAGAAATAGATTTATGTCTCGTCCGTTGGCTCTTATTTTCCCTTCTACAGACTGGAAACCCGAGAAAGTCAAACACTTCATAATTATCTGAGCTCTACGGGTCTCCGCTTCCCTCGCAGCCACTGAGACCGCAATCCATCTTTTTTTTTCCCCTGTAAACTGGAGCGGAGCTTGGAGAATAGCCCACCGGCCGCTCGGCTAGCTGGCACATGACCTCCTTGTGTCGCCTGATGGATGACCAACTTTGTTCCAATAACAACTTGGCTCAATAGTTGCCGGATCATCAGACCTTCTGGAGAATGAAATGTGCGTACATACAACTGCTACCTCTGCACCCTCTATGGTTATTTTTGTCAATTCACCTGGAACGCCCGTGAGGCTCCAATAAAAAGGAGTAGACGTCATGGACTCTGGAAAGAGTTGGCAACACCTCCAGGCATTGCTATAATCTACCGAAATCCCCTCGAAAGCAGCAATATGTCACGGGTGTAACAGTCATGTGGTTTCTGGCCGTAGAAGGTCACAGTATTTGGCTACACAGAATGCTCCCTGACTTTCCATTGTTTCTGCTGTCAGTATTCATTGGTATAGGTAGCTTTCCTGCTAGATTCATCTCTCTCCCTTTTGGGCCCAGTAGGAGCTCGCCTTCCACCCAGCTGCTGATCAGTATTCTCTTGGTGTTTAAATCCTCCTTCCTTTGGGCTGGTGCTGGTGATATTTTCAGTTCCTTTAAGCTGAGGTTGCAAGCAGGTGGCTTGTACTCCTCTGTGGTTTTGTTGCTCAAAGCTCTGCTGAACTTCTACCTGAGTCATCTGTGGATAAGTAGTTTATGCTTTTCCCACCTGTGTGTCCTCCTTGTATTTTCTATAGTGTTTAGTGGGGTTGATGAAGAGTTCATCCCATCCATTCCCTATTTAGGGCCCAGCACTAGAGATACCTAGGGTCAGGTATCCGACTCAGCACATAGGTGCGGAACCTATCTATGATGGTGAGGGACCCCAGTGACCAGCAGTAGGTTTGGTCAGGAGTCACCATCTTTCCTTTCTCTAAACACAGGGTTTCCCTTCCCTTTCGTCATTTGCTTGGTACCTAGCGGGACAATATCTGGAGTTTTTCTTTCTGTATACCATTGGTGCAACACAGGGTTCCAAGAGCTGAAGGGGGGGGGAGGGGCAACCACCACCAAAGCAGGCAGAATTGTGCATTATGAGGGGCTATTAGACTGAGAAGGGCCCAAATACTGTTCTTGTGCAGGGGCCTCTTTTCGCCTTTGCTTTGGCCCCCATTCGTCATTGCTGTTTTTCCACTTTTCTGGTGTAATTTTAGTGGTTTTATATTTGCATCTTATTCTCTAAGTTTTACACTATTTTTAAAGTTGTTTTCTTTTTTAAGTCTTTTTTGTTTTTAATTTGTCCACAAAAACTTGCATATCTAGAATTTTCAGGCAGATCCATAATGCACTGCAACTTTTTTCCAAAGGTTACATTTTTGGGTTGCATCTTACTCCAGTCCCTGCCTGGAGTAAGATTTATGGTGGATTATTCAGTTTCACATATATTCGACTTCTTAATAGATTCTAGAGCTAAAAAGTAGCAAAAATAATATTTAAATTAACCATCATTTTAGTTTTATTTTTAGTTTGATAATTGAGCAGTCGATGTGATCTCACCTTATATACCTCCCATATGTAATAAACATCTTCAGAAAGAATTGGCACTGCTAGAAACAATGCAGGCTGGGATTGAATGAGCTGTGAAATATAGGCACTTTGGCCCATGGCTTGAAATACCATTTGTGAAGCACAGGGGTCCAAGAGTGAGAATTTTGAGAATGAAAGATCAGTCCTGGAGGAGAGAGCAGCAGATTTCCCCATTAAGATCTATAACAAATTTTCTTATTTTCATCTCTTATTGATTTATAAAATAATTTGTTATAGATCTTAATGGGGAAATCTGCTGCTCTCTCCTCCAGGACTGATCTTTCATTCTCAAATTTCTCACTTCTCAGGTAAAATCTGTATTCAATGAAGACCGATTGTTACATTACTGAGGTCAGAGATGACCCCCTATATGACCTTTCATAAGGTTCTATGTAGAAGTGAAGTGGGAGTTCTGCCACTGTCCCCTCCACATAGAATCTTATCGGCACTAACTGTCATTTCCTATTTCAGTAATGTAACTATTGGTCTTCACTGAATACAGACTTTACCCGCGATCAGTTCTGGAGGAAAAAGAGGCAGATTTCTCTGATAAGAAAAATTATTATTAAGTTTCTTATTTTGGCACATAAAAAGGAAGAGTTTAAAAAACCTGACATCACACGGACCAATGTTATTCAATGGGGCTGTTCAGATTAGCGGATTGTATTTGCACCTAAAAAAAAGAATGGCAGAATGTCCTATAGAATCTTTAATATTTCAGATGAGACTCTCCCATTCAATTGGATGTGTCAAAATGTGAGATCCCATTAAGAGGTGCATCTCAGCCCAGCGCCCACCTCATCACCACTGACGTACCGTAGGACGCAGCCGTCTGGATGAATGTCACTACGCTGGCACTTTGCTTTGCCATTTTCTAGTCTATTGCATTGTTTCCATTTTTGTAAGCAGAGGAGAATCCCTTTTACTTCTGATTAAGATCAATCACACATGCAATGTATAATCGCCCATGTATACAGCTTCTTGCATTGTTTGCATTTTGCAATATCTCAGGGGTTCCATATTATTCTTAATTATGGGGTGCCCTCTTCATGTTTGTGTCTACATCACTGAAGTAGCGCTGGTGTCCCTTTTATCCCTCATTCTCCTCCTCACAGGAATGGGCACTTACTCCTCACCGCAGCTGGCGCTCATCATGCTGCCCGGCTTCCCCGCACTCCTCCACATGAGTGCTTCCTGCTTCCTCCTCCCAGGGCCTGTGCATGCGGCACAGGGCCTCCAGGAGTGCTCCTAGGGTGTGTGCGTGCACCGGTGCTCTTCTCTTAAAGGCCAGTGTGCCATTTCCTGGAAGCACCTCTCAGCCTAAGGCCACTTTCACACGTCCGTGAAAATCATGCACATTTTTCACGAACGTGTCTACGGTGCGTATTGCCCTCCGTGAGCCGTGTTTATGGCACACGTGTGTTCTCCGTGATAACACACGGAGAACGGAAACTTTCTACTCACCTGTTCCTGGCGTTGCTGTCCGTGGTGCTGATCTTCGGTCTGCAGTCCTGCCGACTCACCGCTGCTGCAGCTTCCGGCCGCAGTGAAGTGAATATGCAATGAGCATAATGAGCGGCGGTCGGAAGCAAGTGACAGCAGCGGCAGAGAAAGCAGCGCTGGAGAAGGTGAGTAAAGTTTTGGGGTTTTTTTCTCGCAGACACATGTGTTTTCTTCGGTGCGTGTCACACGGAACACCTCCGTGTGGTCCGTTTGCGTTCCATGTGACACCCGTGATGCCGGAGAAAATCGGACATGTCTACATGTGGAGCACACGGGCACACGAATGCTCCACACGTACACACGGTCCATGGCAGAATACGCACGTGAGCGCAGACCCATTGATTTTAATGGGTCTACATGTGCCCGTGTCTCTGGTATGTGAGGAAAAGGACCAAACACGTACTGGAGACACGGACGTGTGAAAGAGGCCTATAGCTGAGAGGCACTGGGTACTTAAGGCACTCTCCCACTAGGGGAGGTGCCTTATCAATGCCCTTGTTTAGTTAGTTAGTGATTTGTGCCCTAGCCATCTAGTTGTCAGGTCCCCTTGTTCGTCCTGTCCTGCCTGTACCTGGTTCCAGCCCGTCCTGCCCTTTTGGCTCCTGGATGCAGTCTGTCCTGTCCTGACTGTACCTGCTACCTATCCGTCCTGTCCTGTTGGTACCTTTCCATCCTGCCCTGTTGGCACTAGTTACTGTGTCTGTTAATCCTGGCCATGCCATCTGCTTCAGCTTGCTAGTGACACTGTCCGTCCTAGCTGTACCATCTGCCTCACCCACTCCGGTGGCTAGTGACCCTGCCTGTCCATCCTGGCCATACTGTCTGCTTCAGCTATCCTGGTGGTCCCTGTCTACTCTACATTCTCAGCCTATCAGCACCTGTGCCCATCCCTGCCCTGGGGGTCTTCTACCACAGTCCCGATCACTACCCTAGGAGTAGCACCTGGCATCTGCCTCGCGGTGGGCTCTTAGTCAAGCCTCTCCCACCATAGGATAAGCCCGGGGTCCCCTGGTGGTCCAGTGGGTCCACTTCAGCTCGCCGCTTTACCTTCTCCGGTGGCGAGCATTACAACTGATGGCCACCTCATCTTTGATGTGTGCCCCTCACATGGCACCGGCTTGGAATAGCTTCTCCTCTCTGTTGGCATTGCTATGGACGGCTCCTGGTGACCGGGGGGCAGGAGCATGGAAGCAGCAGAAATGGTCTACCAAGATTTATGAAGCACTTAACATTAGTCTTGTGCTCGCGGGCGTTTGGCAGGATCCTGCCCTTTGCAGCATAATCTCTTAGTACTCAGATATGCAAAGCATATAACCATCATTTCCATACATTACTAGGAAGCCATCACTGGGTTCCCCGCATACACAGGCGGAGCGGGTGTCATGGTTTTCCTGGAACCATTTGCAGAGGTCATTAATAGAAAGGAGGAGGCGCAAGACTCGGAATTCACCTGCACAACGTCCCATGACATTGGGGGCATCACTCTATGGTGATATGTGACATAATTATCACATCGTGCATTCCCCCGTAATAATTTCTCAACAGAACCTGGTATTTAAAGAGCATGTCCTCCTCCAACGTAACCTCAGTAATGCAGCTGACCACGTCTCCTGCCAGAAACTGAAAGGGGTAGCTTATCTTCGGAGGACAGATATTCTTTTTTTTTTTTACTTAGGCTAAGTTCACACATCCTGTGTTTTGCATCAGTCACAATCCGTCGCCTTGGGGAATTACGGTAACCTGCAAAATATTTTGCAGGAATCCTGTATTTCCCCATAGACTTCTATTAGCGACGGATTGCGACTGATGACCCTGCGTTGCATCCGCTGCGTCGCGGTCCGTCGTTTTTGACTGACCGCCGAGCGGGGAGCAACGCAGAATGTAACGTTTTTCGGGCCGTCAAAATTAACGCGCCGCGCAGGAATCCGTCGCCATCCGTCAAGCTTGTAATGCATGTCTATGGTGCTGGATTCCGTCGTAATCCGTCTTACAACGGAATCCAGCGCAGGATTCCGTCATGCTCTACTGAGCATGCCCAGCATGCTTGGCACGCCCACTGGGCTGTCCCAAACACAGACGGATCATGACTGATCCGTCAAAAAACGGACGCACAGCGGATGTAACGGACGCAACTGATCCGTTTTTTCACAGGATTCCTGTGAAAGGAATCCTGTGAAAAACACATCAGTTGCATCAGTTGACATCTTGAAAATGACTGATCCGTTGCTGACGGACCTGACGGATTGAAAACACAGGATGTGTGAACTTAGCCTATGATGCATGTATTTTGGGCTAATAATCATTTTTTGCTATGAGGTTTCATTAAAAGTTTTAAAAAGTGTTTTTTTTCTTGAACAGGCTCTTTGTTTCCCTGAATATTCAACTTTGATGTGGTCTGTGGTCATAAATACCCTGAGGTCATCTCAAAAAAGGTCTAAAACTAATAGAAACTCCCCATAACACCGTCAGAATCATCTCAGGTAACTCATTCACCAGCCAATAACAGAGCAACGCAGAGGCAATAGAAGGCAATTGGGGCAACATTAATACAAACCAAATGGCAAAAATACATTTTATGCACATACACACACCTGTCCTGATTTTCCTACAAACTCCTCTCTTTCCTGAATCCTCTGTATCCCTTCTCTGAACTCCTCCCCCTCCCTTCTTCAGACTCCTATATCCTCCTCCTCTTCCTAGTCCCTCTGTCTTTCTCCCTAACGCCTCTGTTCTCCTACTCCAGGCTCTTCTACCTTCGTCCTCCTCCTTCTCCTGATGCCTCTGTCCTCCTCCCCCTCAACACACCTGTGTCCTCCTCCCCCCAACATCCCTCTGTCCCATTCTTTCTCCAGACCCCTTTGTCCTCCTCTTTCTCCAGATCCCTCTGTCCTCCTCATTCTCCAGACCCCTTTCTCCTCCTCCTCCTCCACATCCCTCTGTCCTCCTCCTGACCCCTCTGTCCTCCTCCTCCTCCTCCAGACCCCTCTGTCCTCCTCCTCCAGACTCCTCTGTCTTCCTCTTCCACACACCACTGTCACCCTCCAGACCCCTCTGTCCTCCTCTTTCTCCAGACCCCTCTGTCCTCCTCTTTCTCCAGACCCCTCTGTCCTCCTCTTTCTCCAGACCCCTCTGTCCTCCTCTTTCTCCAGACCCCTCTGTCCTCCTCTTTCTCCAGACCCCTCTGTCCTCCTCCTCTTTCTCCAGACTCCTCTGTCCTCCTCTTTCGCCAGACTCCTCTGTCCTCCTCTTTCTCCAGACCCCTCTGTCCTCCTCTTTCTCCAGACCCCTGTGTCCTCCTCTTTCTCCAGACCCCTCTGTCCTCCTATTTCTCCAGACCCCTCTGTCCTCCTCTTTCTCCAGACCCCTCTGTCCTCCTCTTTCTCCAGACCCCTCTGTCCTCCTCTTTCTCCAGACCCCTCTGTCCTCCTCTTTCTCCAGACCCCTCTGTCCTCCTCTTTCTCCAGACCCTTCTGTCCTCCTCTTTCTCCAGACCCCTCTGTCCTCCTCTTTCTCCAGACCCCTCTGTCCTCCTCTTTCTCCAGACCCCTCTGTCCTCCTCCTCTTTCTCCAGACTCCTCTGTCCTCCTCTTTCGCCAGACTCCTCTGTCCTCCTCTTTCTCCAGACCCCTCTGTCCTCCTCTTTCTCCAGACCCCTCTGTCCTCCTCTTTCTCCAGACCCCTCTGTCCTCCTCTTTCTACAGACCCTTCTGTCCTCCTCTTTCTCCAGACCCCTCTGTCCTCCTCTTTCTCCAGACCCCTCTGTCCTCCTCTTTCTCCAGACCCCTCTGTCCTCCTCCTCTTTCTCCAGACTCCTCTGTCCTCCTCTTTCTCCAGACCCCTCTGTCCTCCTCTTTCTACAGACCCTTCTGTCCTCCTCTTTCTCCAGACCCCTCTGTCCTCCTCTTTCTCCAGACTCCTCTGTCCTCCTCTTTCTCCAGACCCCTCTGTCCTCCTCTTTCTACAGACCCCTCTGTCCTCCTCTTTCTCCAGACCCTTCTGTCCTCCTCTTTCTACAGACCCCTCTGTCCTCCTCTTTCTCCAGACTCCTCTGTCCTCCTCTTTCTCCAGACCCCTCTGTCCTCCTCTTTCTACAGACCCTTCTGTCCTCCTCTTTCTCCAGACCCTTCTGTCCTCCTCTTTCTCCAGACCCCTCTGTCCTCCTCTTTCTCCAGACCCCTCTGTCCTCCTCCTCTTTCTCCAGACTCCTCTGTCCTCCTCTTTCTCCAGACCCCTCTGTCCTCCTCTTTCTCCAGACCCCTCTGTCCTCCTCTTTCTCCAGACCCCTCTGTCCTCCTCTTTCTCCAGACCCCTCTGTCCTTCTCTTTCTACAGACCCCTGTGTCCTTATTTCTCCAGATCTCTCTGTCTTTATATTACTCCAGACCTCTCTCTCTCTCTTCCTCCAGACTCCGCTCTTACTCCTCTAGACTCCTCTGTTCTCTTCTTTCTTCTCTAGACTCCTCTTTCCTCTTCCATACCCATCTGTCTCTCTTCAGACACCTCTGTCGTCCTTCTCCAGACCCTTCTTTCTTCATATTCCTCCAGACCTGTCTGTCTTCCTCCAGACACCAGACTCCTTGGTCCACTTACTTCTCCAGACTCCTCTGATGGGAGACATATGGGTATGGTACGTCCTCCTCTTCCATACCAATCTGTCTCTCTGCAGACTCCTCTGTCCTCCTCCTCGTAACATCTCATGTTTTGGGCTTGGCACGTTAAGAAATGACTAATGTAAGAGGAGAACATGACTTTTCTGAGGATTTTTTGTTTGTGGGGATTGTCTCTTGGCAGAGGTCAGTCTGGACCTAGATATGTTTATGAGCTCAATAAGGGAAGATTCTGCACCTTTTAAAGGGACAGCGCTGACATTTACTTTAAATCCAAAAGTCAACACAAGGCTTGTCATAATGTCACATGTTCCACGGCGCCACGTTCTGACCTTTATGGAGCTGCCGATGTTTGTCATCCTGTGAGCGTCTGACCTATCCAATGATACATAAATCTGGGAATTATGTGACCCGTCATTTACTACTGCCGACCTTAAAGGGGAACTCCACCTAATGCTATAATCTCCCAATATTACACTGTAATCTCCTGAATTGAGTCCAAACCCCAATGTGATAATGACTATAGGGAAGTTAGAAAGGTAAGGGAAGGATCGTGGTTGTGGGTTATGGTTGATCCCTGTGATGGAAATAACAATGACGCCTATGCTAGGGTGACATCTGACTCCTTGTACGTGTCCGCAGCGTTGGGTGCAGCCTTTATACATCCTGTTGGCTCAAGAAGTTACTCTCATTGCCAGTCTAAAGGGGCTTTACACGCTGTGACATCGCTAACGATATATCGTCGGGGTCACGGTGTTTGTGACGCGTCATTAGCGACATCACAGCGTGTGACAGCTAGGAGCGACGATCAACGATCGCAAAAATGTCAAAAATCGTTGATCGTTGACACGTCGCTCCAAATCATAATGTCGTTGGTGTTTCATTCCACAGGTTGTTCGTCGTTCCTGCGGCACCACACATCGCTATGTGTGACACCGCAGGAACGACGAACATCCTCCTACCTGCGTCCATCGGAAAGGAGGAAGGAAGGAGGTGGGCGGCATGTGCCGGCCGTTCATCTCCTCCCCTCCTCTTCTATTGGGCGGCCGCTTAGTGACGTCGCTGAACAGGTATGTGCATGTGACGCTGCCGTAGCGATATTGTTCGCAACGGCAGTGATCACCACATATCGCACGAACGACGGGGGCGGGTGCTATCGCTCGCGACATCGCTAGCAATTGCTAGCGATGTCGCAGCATGTAAAGCACCCTTAAGGGCTTTGGAAGTTATCCAATCAGTGAAAACCCTTGGGATCTATGGTGAAAGTTGCTACTATTCGCCTTGCAACAAAATAGCAACAGCTTTACGGTCAGACATATCATTGGTGCAACCTGGGCAGCTGCCCAAGGGCCCGAGAGATAAAGGGGCCACATCCACCCCCAAAGCATCTCCTGTAATCTGTGCATTCTTCTCCTTCTATTTACATAATATTGAGTGAGTGATACATTGTATCACAGTGTATAGCGGATTCTCTATGGAGAGACCTTTAAGGGTTGCGTATTATTTATAATAGACGGTTGAGTTGGGAGGCTCGGTGCGTCGTTGCAGACATTTTGGGAGCTCGTTGACTCTGCGGTTTCTGGTATAAACTTGTTTCATTTGTTGAGAATCGGAGCTGAGAGATTTACAAATCATTTGTGAGCGCCGGATTTCCAAGCGCCATTTACATAACACCCGGAGGCCTGATCTCCATATATCATCTCTCCTGGTGAAGCTGCTCTGGATTAAGGAGCTTTATCATCGGCAGATAAACTCCAGGTTAAACTGATCCGTGATTACCACCATTTTATTAAACTTCCTAATGGAGAATTTAGAATTCTACTTGCCATAGTGTGAGGGGTTAAATCGTGAGTTACAATATTGTAACATTTGTATCAATGTCTATTATTTATAAAACGTCTGCAAAATATTTGGCCAAGAGAAGCTGATACATTTTGTAATATACATATATATTACACACACATACATGCATACACATATACACACACATACTGTACATACATACATATATACAGCTGTCAAAAATTAACAGACCGCTGCAAAATTGTCAGTTTTTCTGATTTTTCTCTTTATAGGTATATTTTTTGAGTAAAATGTAAAGTGTTCTTTTATTCTATAATCTACTGACGTCTCCGAATTTCTAAGCAACAAATGTATTTATTTTCTAAAAATGAGAAATGGTCAAAATAACAAAACAATGCATTGCTTTCACACCTCAAATAATGCAAAGAAAACAAGTTCATAATAATTTAGAAACAACAATACTAATAATGTCTTACCTCAGGAAGATTCAGAAATCAATATTTTGTGGAATAACCATGATGTTTAATCCCAGCTTTCATGCGTCTTGGCTGCTTTCCACCAGTCTGTCACACTGCTTTCGGTGACCTTATGCAACTCCTGGTGCAAAAATGTAAGCAGTTCTTCTTTGTTTGATGGCTTGTGACTATCCATATTCCTCTTGATTACATTCCAGAGGTTTTCAATGGGGTTCAGGTCTGGAGATTGGGCTGGCCATGACATGGTTTTGATGTGGTGGGCCTTCATCCACACAGTGATTGACCTCGCTGTGTGGCATGGCGCATTGTCCTGCTGGAAAAAACAATCCTCAGAGTTGGGGAACATTGCCTGAGCAGAGGGAAGCAACTGTTCTTCCAGGATAACCTTGTATGCGGCTTAATTCATATGTCCTTTGCAAAAATTAATCTGCCCAATTCCAGGCTTACAGAAACATCCCCAGAACACCTGGTCGTCTAATGGTTAGGCTGGAATCACACTTGCGAGTGTAAAATGGGTCCGATTCTCATGCTGGAAAGTCGGACGACTTCTGTTCACTTTTCATCAGTGTGCTGTCAGTATGCTGTCAGTATGCTATCAGTTTTTACCCTCAGCAGCTGCTATTCATGTACTGTTATGTACAGGAGCATTTACATTGTTCTCTGCTACATATGTGAAATGTATTGAGAAAAACGGATGTCACTAGGATGGTGTATGTGCCGTCCGTGTGACATCCTTTTTTTTTTCACGCATCCATAGACTTGTATTGAAGAGGCTCGTGCGAGAAACTCACCAAAACGCAGCATGCTGCAATTTTTTTCTCAGTCCGATTTGGACTGAGAAAAAAATAGCAGATGGGAGCTGCCTCAATGATTAACATGGGTCCGAGTGTAATGCGAGATTCTCTCGCATTGCACTCGTGCAAGTTAATCGTGAGTGTGAAGTCGGCCTTAGACAGAGACCTGGAAAGGCGTACAAGGCACAGTGTCTTGCACCCACTTTTGAAATTTGGTGGAGGATCTGTTATGATCTGGGGATGCTTCTGTAAGGCTGGAATTGGGCAGATTAAACTTTGCGAAGGACGTATGAATCAAGCCGCATACAAGGCTATCCTGGAAGAACAGTTGCTTCCCTCTACTCAGGCAATGTTCCTCAACTCTGAGGACTGTTTTTTCCAGCAGGACAATGCGCCATGCCACACAGCTAGGTCAATCACTGTGTGGATGAAGGACCACCACATCAAAACCCAGTCATGGCCAGCCCAATCTCCAGACCTGAACCCCATTGAAAACCTCTGGAATGTAATCAAGAGGAAGATGGATAGTCACAAGCCATCAAACAAAGAACTGCTTCCATTTTTGCACCAGGTGTGGTATAAGGTCACCGAAAGCAGCGTGAAAGACTGGTGGAAAGCAGCCAAGACGCATGGCAGCTGGGATTTGTGGTTATTCCACAAAATACTGTATTGATTTCTGAACTCTCCCTGAGGTAAAACATTATTAGTATTGTTGTTTCTAAATGATTATGAACTTGTTTTCTTTGCATTATTTGAGGTCTGGAAGCAATGTGCATTTTTTTAGTATTTTGACCATTTCTCATTTTCAGAAAATAAATACAAAATTTCTTGCTTGGAAATTCGGAGATATTGTCAGTAGTTTATAGAATAAAAGAAGAATTTACATTTCACTCAAAAATATATCTGTAAAGAGAAAAATCAGAAAAACTGACAATTTTGCAGTGGTCTCTTCATTTTTGCCAGAGCTGTATATATGT
Source organism: Anomaloglossus baeobatrachus (assembly GCF_048569485.1). Classification (NCBI taxonomy): domain Eukaryota; kingdom Metazoa; phylum Chordata; class Amphibia; order Anura; family Aromobatidae; genus Anomaloglossus; species Anomaloglossus baeobatrachus. The sequence continues at coordinate 51,898,516 of NC_134360.1, read as the reverse complement.
ATGTGTGGGTCAGTCTTATAATCCGGTGGTGTCTTACCGGAGGGGGGGGGGCGGCAGAGGTGGTGGAGAGGGGTCACAGGAGGAGGCAGGGGTGGTGGTGAAGTAGGGCGATGCTGCGGGCGGTGCAGCGAGTGTCCCAAATCCTCACTACTGGCACTATGTGGCAAGAAGAATGTCCAGAAACTGTTGGCAGTGCAGGCTTTAAAGAAATGGCGCCCAGAGTCAGCGCATCCGCACATGGAGCTCTCGACTCAATGATAAGCCGAGATCTCATCTGCACACGCGCCGCCTCCGGGCACCATTTTCCTTAAGTCCGCTGCAGGGACATCAGTGAGCCGGAGGTGGAGCATGCACAGATGAGATCTTGAGCCGAGCGCTCCATCTGCGCATGCTCCAACTCCGGGCGCCATTATTTGAAGCCCGCACTGCCAACATTTTCAGAATGGCGTCCCCTGCCTCACAGCCCGCACAGCGCCCACGGCCTGCAGCATCTCCTGTGACCCCTCTCCACCTCCCCCGATAAGCTACATTCGGATTATAAGACGCACCCCTCATTTTCCTCCCAAATCTTTGGATGTGAAACTGAGTCTTATAATCCGAAAAATACGGTAAATGTTCCTTTATTTTCGCTTTACCAGTGACCCCCTGTTTGTGCTCCGCAGACCCTACGCCGGGGCGGCCGGTGACAGCCACATGATGACAGCCGTCTCCTGGTTCGTTGCCCTCCAGGTTATGATCCGACAGATTTAGAATGAGGAGTTAATGAGATTCACATATTCATGAACAGTTCCGACTTCCTGATCCCGACGCACCTAAATCTGGTGAGTGCGGCATTTTTTATTTTTTTAATTTTTTTTTTATTCACAACAGTTGAGGAATAATCCGTTGCGAGGCATACAAATGAGTGTCGCACCTCCGTCTCCCAGTGAGAGCTGACACAACCACACATCAGCTGCAGTCACAGCAGGAACATAAAGCCGCCGCTGTCATTAACCCCTGCCCGTCCCTTGTGTCACCACAGCCCCCCCTGGAAATGATGGCGGCCGGTAAAACTACAACTCCCAGCATGTGGCTCACAGATTACAGATGATTCATCTAACACAATCTACACATAATATCCAGGGATTTTGCTTTTTTTTATCATTTATCCATCCAAGATCAGGTTTTGTACCCCAGTTAAATCCAAAGCTGTATTAGGTGTTTCAGAAAGTTTTTGGCTGCAGTTATATATTAGATCCATGGGATGGCGCTAGTGAGGTCAATAATTATAAAAAGCTGCCAGTATATCAGAGTGCACTGTTGTTTTTTGATTCCAGAGTGGGGAGTTGGGGGTATCCCGGGGGGGGGGGGGGTCTGCTGTCCCCCTGCATATCCAATTGCCCCTTCCTCGCCATGCAGGGAGCCCGCCGCAGATTTTGTGAGTGCTCTTTTCCTGCGCCTCACACCCCTAAACTCGCATCCAGTCACATCGACAATTGCGACAAGTGAACACAATTACCAATTTCAGCTCCTGCAAGGAGTGAGAAAAAAAGAGCATTGAGGAGGGAGAGCGAAAGAACGAGTGTGTATGAGAGCAGCGGAGGCAGAATATGAAGAGCCGCAGCAGCTGCGGCCAAGAAGCAGAGACAACAAGAGCGTATGAGAACGGCGTAATATGAAGAGCCGCAGCAGCTGCGGCCAAGAAGCAGAGAGAACGAGAGTATATGAGAGCAGCGGAGGCAGAATATGAAGAGCCGCAGCAGCTGTGGCCAAGAAGCAGAGACAACGAGAGTATATGAGAGCAGCGGAGGCAGAATATGAAGAGCTGCAGCAGCTGCGGCCAAGAAGCAAAAAAACGAGTGTGTATGAGAACAGCGGACTATGAAGAGCCGCAGCAGTTGCGGCCAAGAAGCAGAGAGAACGAGAGTATATGAGAGCGGCGGAGGCAGAATATGAAGAGCTGCAGCAGCTGCGGCCAAGAAGCAAAAAAACGAGTGTGTATGAGAACGGCGAACTATGAAGAGCCGGAGCAGTTGCGGCCAAGAAGCAGAGAGAACGAGAGTATATGAGAGCAGCGGAGGCAGAATATGAAGAGCTGCAGCAGCTGCGGCCAAGAAGCAGAAAGAACAAGTGTGTATGAGAGCAGCAGAATATGAAGAGCTGCAGCAGCTGCGGCCAAGAAGCAGAAAGAACGAGTGTGTATGAGAGCAGCAGCGGCAAAATATGAAGAGCTGCAGCAGCTGCGGCCAAGAAGCAGAAAGAACGAGTGTGTATGAGAGCAGCAGCAGCAAAATATGAAGAGCTGCAGCAGCTGCGGCCAAGAAGCAAAAAGAACGAGTGTGTATGAGAGCAGCGGCGGCAAAATATGAAGAGCTGCAGCAGCTGCGGCCAAGAAGCAAAAAGAACGAGTGTGTATGAGAGCAGCGGCGGCAAAATATGAATAGCTGCAGCAGCTGCGGCCAAGAAGCATAAAGAACGAGTGTGTATGAGAGCAGCAGCAGCAAAATATGAAGAGCTGCAGCAGCTGCGGCCAAGAAGCAGAAAGAACGAGTGTGTATGAGAGCAGCAGAATATGAAGAGCCGCAGCAGCTGCGGCCAAGAAGCAGAAAGAACGAGTGTGTATGAGAGCAGCAGCGGCAAAATATGAAGAGCTGCAGCAGCTGCGGCCTGGACAATCCATCATTTGCGTAATTTTCTTTTTTATTTATTTGCCTTGAGGTATTTATTGACAATATCTGCTCCATATTTATAAATAAAGTTAACGCAGTTCATTAATTTTGCGCAAAATCAAAATTGCTTTTTACTTTTGGATTTAACCTGTTTTTGCATCTTTTTTAAAAAGTCACAATTAATTAATTACCTGAAAATATTTTGCCCCCTGCCGAGAAATAAAAAAAACAGGTGAATAAAAATAAAATAAAGTAATTTAGAAAAAAAAGGCTCAAATGAGAAAAAAAATGACAAACACGAAAAGCTCCAGAAAAAAAGGCGCAAATGGGGAGGAGCATAAAAATGAAAGGCTCAAGAAAAAAAGTGCAAATGGGATAATGAATGGGCCCTGAGTGTTCCGGCCAGAAGGTCAGTTTGTTACAATGTGTCAGTTAAAATTTATCAGTCGGTTTAGCTTTACACTGAATATAATGCAAAATTAAAGGGTAACAACACTCCGTCGATTTTATTTTATTTTTTGCATATTGATTAATGGCAAAGTAACACCTAGTTATTTAATTATGCTTATGAGATCCGCCATGCTTTACACTGCAGGTGCATTCAGAGACATGCCAGAGGAATATGTTACCTTCACTTATGTAATATGTTGTAAACAGAAAGATCACTGAAGTCCCCCCCACCTGCACAGTGAGGGGATGTATTGAGTATTGGAGTCTGAGTGCGAGGAAGGAATAAATATTAACTATGTGAATGTCATCCGCTATGGATTGAGGGATCCTTCCACACTCCGCTGTATCAGACCTGACAGGAGAGCAGACATGGTTTATAAGTAAGGGGGAAATGTCAAAGAAACTTAATGTCCCAGCACCTGACAGCGAATATTCTCAAAAGACGGACATTTCCTTCCAGATTCTCCTGGGTTCAGCAGGATTTATAATGAGTGTCAAGAAGGGTTGGGGGTGTCTGTGATCCGGGATGGGGGGAACGGACTGTGAACAGACAGCAACAATGTAGCAACCCGCAATAATGTAACAATTGGCAACAATGTAACAAACAAAACCCTGCCGCAAACTGCAACAATGTAACAAGCAACAATGTAGCAAACCGCAATAATGTAACAATCGGCGACACTGTAATGAGCAACAATGTAACAAACAAAACCCTGTCGCAAACTGCAATAATGTAACAATAACAATGAAGCAAGCTAGAACAGTGTAACAAGCAACAATATGACAAAGCAGAACAAAAGTAATGAACAACAATGTAACAAACCACAATAACAGAACTGTTAATCAATTGTAAAAAGAATTCTGATCTCTGTATATTAATTGCTTTGTTAACCCTATATAAGGCCTCTTTCACACATCGTGAAAAATCACACGTTTTTCACGGACGTTTCAGGTGCGTTTTCCCTCCGTGAGCCGTGTTTATGGCACACGTGTGTTATCCGTGATAACACACTGAGAACGGGAACTTTCTGCTCACCTGTCCCTGGCGTCGCTGTCCGTGGTGCTGATCTTCGGTCTCCGGTCTGCCGACTCCCCGCTGCTGCTGCTTCCGGCCGCAGTGAAGTGAATATGCAATGAGCATAATGAGCGGCGGTCGGAAGCAAGTGACCGCAGCGGCAGAGACAGGAGGGCTGGAGAAGGTGAGTAAAGTTTTTCTATTATTTTCTCAGACACTTGTGTTTTCTCCGGCGCGTGTCACACGGAACACCTCCGTGTGGTTTGTTTGCGTTCCGTGTGACACCCGTGATGCCGGAGAAAAACGGACATGTCTACGTGTGGAGCACACGAGCACACGTATGCTCCACACGGTCCATGGCAGAATACGCACATGAGCGCAGACCCATTGATTTTAAATGGGTCTATGTGTGCCCGTGTCTCCGGTACGTGAGGAAACGGACCAAACACGTGCCGGAGAAAGAGGCCTTACCATGACCCTTTTTTTTCCCCTGCTATCCTAACTCATGCTTCCTCATTTTAACTTGCAAAATCAATTAAAACAATTGAATAACAAACCACAACAATGTATTAAGCAACAGAGTAACAAACAGCAACAATGTAGCAGAATTCTTGGTCTGTTACCAGTGGTGGGCACTTCTATGATTCTGTGATTGTAGTATCTGACAATGAGTGCTGTGCTGTGATTTTGAGGTTGATGATGACACAATAGAATTCTGTAATGCGCAGGTTGTAATGCGGCTGCTTGCGTGTTGTAATACGGGGTCATAAATATTATAATCTACGCACTGCTGGACACAGACAGAAAAGGGCCCTTATTTATGTACAATATATGGGCCCTTTGCAGCCCAAGAGGTCATCAAAATGCAAATTTGCACCTGCCTTGGAGGTAGAAATTGCCCCTTATGTCTCGGGCCCCTGAGCGGCCGTATAGGTTGCACCAATGATCTGTCTGGCCCTGAATCTACAGTCAAATCATTTTTAAAAACCAACCAATATGTTATTAAAAATGATTCTCCTGAAGGAGAGGTTCTTTCAGTAGGAGGATGGAGGTGACCGTCAGGTACTGTAAATAAAGGGGTGACCTCCTGTAAGGGCAGAGGTTTCGTTGCAGTGTACCACCTCTGTGGATGCTTCTATCCAAAACCCTTGATACTTAAAATTACTGATTATTACTTGATTATTGAGATTAAAGGGAACCTGTCAGGTGCAATGTACACCCAGGACCACGAGCAGTTCTGGGTGTATATTGCTAATCCCTGCCTAACCGTCCCTGTATACACTAGCATAGATAAAGAGAGCTTTAGAAAAAGTATTTCTATAGATCTTTTATGGTATGCTAATGAGCGAGGGCAGTAGCCCCCTGGGCGTTGCTTCCCTAGTCACCCCATTAGCATGTTAGTACGCCCCTGTGGGCTCCTGTGGGTGTGCTAACATGCTAATGAATGCGCAGCATCGGAGGATGATCTCGCTCACATCTTCGCCGCTTGATCCTGGATTTCGGCTCAGTGCGCATAATCCCGGAGTTTGGGTCATGCGCACTACTTCAGTTTGAAGCCAAGACACGTACACCCGGCTTCATAGTGCGCATGACCGAAACTTCGGGGTCATGTTCACTAAGCCGAAATCCAGCATCGGGCAGGGATGGCAGCGGAGAGGTGAGTGAGACCATCCTCTGACGCTGCGCATTCATTAGCTTGTTAGCTCGCCCACAGGGGTGTACTAACATGCTAATGGAGCCGACTAGCAAGGGAACTAATGCCCACGGGACTAGTCCCCTCACTCATTAGCATACGATAAAAGATCTTTAGAAATACATTTTCTAGAGATCTCTTTATCTATACTAGTGTATACAGAGACGGTTAGGCAGGGATTAGGATTAAGCACCCAGAACTGCTCGTGGTCCTGGGTGCATATTTCACCTGACAGGTTCCCTTTAAGGTGATATTTTCTTCTTTTTCCTCTTTACTCCTTTATCTCTTTTCCCACAATTTCTTTTTTTCCATCTTCTTCTCCTGCTCTCTTTACCTGATCTATAACCTATGAAATCGTTTCTTCTTGTACTTTTTCTTCCTTTAAATCTATTTAATTATTTGGCTTCTCCATTATCCTTTTGTTTTTCCATATTCTTCTCTCTCTTCTCTGCCACCTTCATGTCACTTCTTAATATTCTTTTCCTCCTTCTTCATTCTTTTCTATTTTTTTGTGCTCAATTGCTTTTTTCACTTTCTTTCTTTTCTTCAGCTAGCGACAGCAATTCTCAGACCAGTCACGGAGCCAAAAAAATTTTTTGCTGCTGCATGGCTATTTTACAACCATAATTTAGATGTAAAAACAGCCACATCACTAGCAGATCACATGCAAGTCACAGTCACAGGTGACTTTCATTGACATCTACGGCAGGTGAGTTGCGGCTTTTGACCGGTGTCAGAAAATCCAACATATTTGGAAACATTTTAGACTTTGTGTCGCCGTCGGTTGTGGATCATAACGTGATGCTGTCACATGGAATTTTTCTCAAACTTCGTCAAGTGTCATGGTGCCATTGGTATCTGTTCAGATTGCAAATTCTGACACTCTGCCTGCTTGGTTTCTCTGGTGTGTGGGATCAACACAGGTAGACTCGGGCGTCGACCTGCTGATTTATTGGCAGGCTAGCAAGAGTTAATCTCTGCTGGTCTGTGTTGTGAATGTCAGTTATGCTTTTGCTGCTGTGAGGCTCCCTCTTGTGGCCAGGAATGGTTTGGACAGAGACCAGGTGTGTTGAGCAATGGGCGTTTCCATTGCTAACTCTCTGCCTATTTAAACCTTGGTCTGCTGGCAGGCTATGCCGGATGTCAGTTGTTTTTTGTTCACCAGCCTGCTTCTTCCTGCTCCAGACCACATCTACCCCAGAAAAGTGCTTGGCTCTTTTTTGTTGTTTGGTTCTTTTTGCTCTTATCTGAGTTTGTCATTTGCTGTGATTATTGTCAGGTTATTTGCATGCAGGAATCTTCCCTCTCAGTTGCTTAGCTGGGAAGCTTCCTGCAGCTATGTTTGGAGTATTGCTCCTATAAGTCCTTGTGTTTTTTGCTTCTTGAAGTTGTAATGATTCCTGCTTTCTGTTCATTGGTATGACAAGAGCACCTGGTATAGGACGGAGTCCAGATCTAGCGATCTGAGGGCTTTTTTATACTATCAGGTTTTTGGATTTTTGCAGGGTTTTTCTCTGGCCACCATCAGTCCCTTTCTTGTCCTGTCCTATTTAGTCAGTGGGGGCCTCACCTTTTGCTAATCCTATCATCTATCTGTGTATTGTTTTCCTATATCACCGCTGTCTTTGAATGTGGGGGGCTTGCTATTCTTTATCTATTTTCTGAGGCAGAGAGTTATTCATCTTTCCTTCCTTTAGGATAGCTAGTTCTCCGGCTGGGTTCGCGGTGCACAGTATGTTAGTTCACCCCTTGGCTACTTCTAGTGTTGATGGTTAGTAAGGGGATGGCGTCCAGATTAGTTGCCAATGCTCTTATCACCTTTTACCAATGATTTATGGTGGTCTTCCATGGTTCCGGATCATAACAGGTCTGCTTGCTCCTTTAATCACAAGTTATGGAGAGGCCTATCACATCTTCTCCCCTCCTATTTATGCTGGTGGAATCCTTCTACCCATGCCAACTATAGTTTGTCTTTGAAGAGTAGTGTCCCAGACGCTCTCTGGTAAAAGTTGTGCTTATTGTGGTTGTAGAGTTTACTCCTGTTGTTTTGCACTTCCTTCCTGCTCTTATTTTCCTCCTGAATCTCTTATAGACTTGGGCTGTGTGACCGAGTTTTGGGTTTTCTCTCTTCTGTCTTTTTGTATGGTTTCAACACACTCCTGTCCTGTCCTGTCCTGTCCTCTGGGGAGAAGGGAAATGAGATCAGGACTGAATAGCAGCAGGGCCAGGAAGGAGACTTCCTCCTTCTACTTGTCCTGTGTTTTCTTCCTCTTCCTTTTCTCCTTTCTGTTCTCCTTCCCCTTATCCTGCTTCTCCTTCTCTTTTTCTCCTATATCTTAATCTTGATTTCTTTCTTAATCTTCTCATTCTTTTTCCTTTTCCATATTCCTCTATTTTTTCTCTTTCGTCCGCTTCTTCTTTTTCTTCAGTTTTATGGTGTTTTGTAGATCTTAATATTTTTCTTCATTTTTTATTTTTCTCCCCCTGCTTCATACTTAGTATGGCCCACATATACGAAGAAAGGGATTACTATCGGAAGTAGTTGCACTGATTAACACCACATTTGTTTCTTCCTTGACCAACTTTCTTCCCTTTTCCTCACCTTCTCACTTTTCCCATCTTCTCCATGTCTGTCTCTTCTTATCCTTCTTTCTTATAAATATGCTGATTTGGCACTTCCATCTGAGTTTAGAAATTCACAGGTGAGTCCTTGGTATTATATATAGCAGCAAAAAGTGTGATGGCGCTGCGGGTGGCAAGATGTCCTGAAGGCTTACACCAAACTCCGCCATCTGTAGCCCCCCGAAGTGTTTTCCGATTGCTTCGGCGCTGATGTCATGTGTGAGGAGCTGACGTGTGTGTGGAAAATGGGAAAAAGTGGAAAAGTTTAAGATATGTTTGGAATATATGCTGCAAAGTAAGAAGGTTTCACAACTATATTAAGAAAATTCAAAGGGGAACAGAAATGTAAATCCCCTCAGTATTCAGTGACCGCCCGTCACCTCCATCCTCAGTATTCAGTGACCTCCTGTCGCCTCCATCCTCAGTATTCAGTGACCTCCTGTCGCCTCCATCCTCAGTATTCAGTGACCTCCTGTCACCTCCATCCTCAGTATTCAGTGACCTCCTGTCATCTCCATCTTCAGTATTCAGTGACCTCCTGTCGCCTCCATCCTCAGTATTCAGTGACCGCCCGTCACCTCCATCCTCAGTATTCAGTGACCTCCTGTCACCTCCATCCTCAGTATTCAGTGACCTTCTGTCATCTCCATCCTCAGTATTCAGTGACCTCCTGTCGCCTCCATCCTCAGTATTCAGTGACCGCCCCTCACCTCCATCCTCAGTATTCAGTGACCTCCTGTCGCCTCCATCCTCAGTATGCAGTGACCTCCTGTCGCCTCCATCCTCAGTATTCAGTGACCGCCCGTCACTTCCATCTTCAGTATTCAGTGACCGCCCGCCTCCTTCATCCTCAGTATCGAGTGACCGCCCATCGCCTCCATCTTCAGTATTCGGTGGCCGCCCATCGCCTCCATACTCAGTATTCAGTAACCTCCTGTCGCCTCCATCCTCAGTATGCAGTGACCTCCTGTCGCCTCCATCCTCAGTATTCAGTGACCGCCCGTCACTTCCATCTTCAGTATTCAGTGACCGCCCGCCTCCTTCATCCTCAGTATCGAGTGACCGCCCATCGCCTCCATCTTCAGTATTCGGTGGCCACCCATCGCCTCCATACTCAGTATTCGGTGGCCGCCCGTCTCCTCCATACTCAGTATTCGGTGGCCGCCCGCCTCCTCCATCCTCAGTATCGAGTGAACGCCCATCTCCTCCATCCTCAGTATTCGGTGACTGCCTGTTGCCTCTATCCTCAGTATTTGGTGACCGCCCATCACCTCCATCCTCAGTATTTGGTGACCGCCCATCACCTCCATCCTCAGTATTCGGTGGTCGCCCATCTCCTCCATCCTCAGTATTAAGTGACCACCCGTCTCCTCAATCCTCAGTATCAAGTTACCGCCCGTCTCCTCCATCCTCAGTATCAAGTGACCGCCCGTCTCCTCCATCCTCAGTATCAAGTGACCGCCCGTCTCCTCCATCCTCAGTATTGAGTGACCTCCTTTTTCCTCCATCCTCAGTATTTGGTGACCGCCCATCACCTCCATCTTCAGTATTCGGTGGCCACCCGTCTCCTCCATCCTCAGTATTGAGTGACTGCCTGTTGCCTCCATCCTCAGTATTTGGTGACCGCCCGTCTCCTCCATCCTCAGTATTGAGTGAGCGCCTGTTTCCTCCTTCCTCAGTATTCGGTGACCGCCCGTCTCCTCCATTTTCCAGTATTTGATGACCACCCTTTGCTTTTTCTTGTCACTAGTACTCCGGTTATGAAGGAGCTCGGCAGAAGGTTGTTCCAAACATCTTGGAAAATATATGTAATATAATGTAAAATGCACAGTTTTTCTCACTATCTGACATGAAATCTGAATAAACCTTTCCCGTTTTAGGTCCATTAGGATCCAAAATTATTTATATTTCCCAAATACCAGAATAATAAGAGAGAGAATGTTTTAAGGCATTTTTATAATTTTCTGCAAAGTCAAAAGTTTACATACACTGAGAGTACTACGCCTTTACACAACATGGGACAGCCCATATGATGATGTCATGTCTTTGGAAGCTTCTGATAGGTTTATTGCCAACATCTGCGTTAATTAGAGACTCATCTGTGGATGTATATTAACGCACACCTGAAACACATTTATTCTTTGTGTAGCTTCATGGGAAAGTCAAAAGAAAACAGCCAAGATCTCAGGAAGAGAATTGTGGACTTGCACAAGTCTGGTTCATCCTTTTCTGCCATTTCAGATACCTGAAGGTGCCTCGTTCATGTGTACAAACAATTATAGGCAAGTACAAACAAGATGGGAATATCCAGCCATCATACCGCTAAGGAAGGAGACGGGTTCTGTGTACCAGAGATGAATGTGCTTTGGTCAGACATGTGCTTATCAACCCAAGAACAAAAGAAAAAGACCTTGTGAAGATGCTGGCGGAAGCTGGTAAGATTGTGTCATTATCCACAGTGAAACGAGTACAGTATCAACATGGGCTGAAAGGCCACTCTGCCAGGAAGAAGCCATTACTTCAAAAGAAGCCGAAAAAAGCCAGATTAATGTTTGGAAATACACACAGGAACAAAGACCTTAATTTTTGGAGACATGTCATGTGGTCTGACAAAACTAAAATTGAACTGTTTGGCCATAATGACCATCGTTAGGTTTGGAGGAAAAAGGGAGAAGCTTGAAGCCTAAGACCACTATCCCAACTGTGACACACGGGGGAGGCAGCATCATGTTGTGGGGTTGTTTTGCTGTAGGAGGAACTGGTGCACTTCACAAAATAGATGGCATCATGAGGAAAGAAGATTATGTGGAAATACTGAAGAACATCTCAAGATATCAGCCAAGAACTTAAATCTTGGGCGGAAATGGGTCTTCCTAATGGACAATGACCTGAAGCTACTGCCAAACTGGTTACAAAGTGACTTAAGGAAAACAAAGTCAATGTTTTGGAGTGGCCATCACAAACCCCTGATCTCAATCCTATTGAAAATTTATGGGCAAAGCTGAGAAGGCCGGTGCGAGCAAGAGGACCTACAAACATGGCTCAGTTACACCAGTTCTGTCAGGAGGAATGGGCCCAAATTCCTACCAACTAATGTGAGAAGCTTGTGGAAGGATCCAAAACATTTCACCCAAGTCACACAGTGTAAGGGCGATAGCACCAAATACTAATGACATGGAGGGAAACTTCTGACTTTGCAGAAAGTAATAAACATTTTGTAAAATATTTTCTCTCTCTACTTATTCTGGAATTTGGCAAATAGAAATAATTCTGGTTCCGAATTCACATAACCAGAAAGGTTTATTCTGATTTCATGTCAGATAGCGAGAAAAACCCGCAGATGTGTCTGTATAAAGAGTGGAGAGAAAAACCTGCAGATGTGTCTTTATAGAGAGAGGAAGAAAAAAACCTACAGATGTGTCTTTATAGAGAGTGGAGGGAAAAACCTGCAGATGTGTCTTTATAGAGAGCGGAGGAAAAACCTGCAGATCTGTCTGTATAGAGAGCGGAGGGAAAAACCTGCAGATGTGTCTTTATAGAGAGCGGAGGGAAAAACCTGCAGATGTGTCTTCATAGAGAGTAGAAGAAAAAACCTGCAGATGTGTCTTATAGAGAGTAGAAGAAAAAACCTGCAGATGTGTCTTTATAGAGAGGAAGAAAAAACCTGCAGATGTGTCTTCATAGAGAGCAGAGGGAAAAACCTGCAGATGTGCCTTTATAGAGTAGAAGAAAAAACTAGCAGATGCGTCTTTATAGAGAGCGGAGGGAAAACCTGCAGATGTGCCTTTTATAGAGAGCGGAGAGAAAAACTTCTAGATGTGTTTCAAGTCTGTGTGTGTGTGTATATGTATATGTTTATGTGTGTGTGTGTGTGTGTGTATATATATATATATATATATAAAAAATATATTTTATATATATATATATAATATATATATATATATATAATATAAATATATATATATATATATATATATAAATATATATATAATATATATAAATTTGTACATATGTAAGTGTTAGTATTAGAGAAGACCTGACCTCGGCCTCTACATCTGTGAAATTGCCTAGGTCCTGACCATCATCCTTACCAGTAAACAGGGAGATCTCGCCACGTGCATGGGATGTATCCGCACAGTAGGACACATGTAGGTGTGAGGTGTTCTTGCCCTGTTTAGTTAACACATAATAACAATTCTAATGATTCCGCTATATATAAGTAACCTATTGACCAGCAGGAGAAGCTCCATGCAATTAAACCTGCAACAAAAGTAGTACTTCATAACACATATCATTACATGGAAAGTAAGGAGTCCCAGTGCGAGAAAATAGTCATTTACATAAAGATTTCTTAAGGGTCATTTCCACTGCAGCCCTAATGAAGTGATATAATGGTAACTCTCACATAGGCAAAGGTAGGAACGTAAAGTGTAACTGAGTACCTGCAATTACAGAGCAGGTCATGGTAATAAGTATTATGTAATATCCAATATACAACATCAGCATTAGAGCTCAATGTTCTCTATAAAATAGGGATCAGCCCCTAACTAGACTTCTACATAGCAGCAGTATTATAGTAGTTATATTCTTCTACATAGGGGCAGTATTATAGTAGTTATATTCTTCTACATAGGGGCAGTATTATAGTAGTTATATTCTTGTACATAGGGGGCAGTATTATAGTAGTTATATTCTTGTACATAGGGGCAGTATTATAGTAGTTATATTCTTGTACAGAGGACAGTATTATAGTAGTTATATTCTTGTACAGAGGACAGTATTATAGCAGTTATATTCTTGTACAGAGGACAGTATTATAGTAGATATATTCTTGTACATAGGGGCAGTATTATAGTAGTTATATTCTTGTACAGAGGACAGCATTATAGCAGTTATATTCTTGTACAGAGGACAGTATTATAGTAGATATATTCTTGTACATAGGGACAGTATTATAGTAGTTATATTCTTGTACAGAGGACAGTATTATAGTAGATATATTCTTGTACATAGGAGCAGTATTATAGCAGTTATATTCTTGTACAGAGGACAGTATTATAGCAGTTATATTCTTGTACAGAGGACAGTATTATAGTAGTTATATTCTTGTACATAGGGGCAGTATTATAGTAGTTATATTCTTGTACAGAGGACAGCATTATAGCAGTTATATTCTTGTACAGAGGACAGTATTATAGTAGATATATTCTTGTACATAGGGGCAGTATTATAGTAGATATATTCTTGTACATAGGGACAGTATTATAGCAGTTATATTCTTGTACAGAGGACAGTATTATAGCAGTTATATTCTTGTACAGAGGACAGTATTATAGTAGTTATATTCTTGTACATAGGGGCAGTATTATAGTCTTTTATATGTGTATATAGTAGATTCTGGGTGCAGGCATTTTCTTCCAGTGTGTAGTACCTAAATCATGTCACGTGGCCCCTATCACCATTATTGCAGGTTAATGTAGTCCTCTGTGAGAACAATGGCTTATAACTGTCCTTTAGTGTTGAGCTTATTATTACGAGCTCTCCTTGATTGGAGTCTTGGTTGTGGGTATTTTCAGGATTTCCCTGTTTTGTGTTCGGAGAGGATTCAGGTAATTGTGTGAATGACTGTAAATTGTCTATTCCATTTACATTTCAGTGGGGTTATAATTGGGACCTGGTTCTCTATGGGGGGTACCGTTGCCGCCGCCGCCATTATTACAGTGTCATTAAGCCTTCTATTTAGATGTTGCAGAATGAAATGTGGATCCAGACATCAAGTAACGGGTTATGCCTTAATGTGGGCGACGCAAATCTAATGACCAGTTTGAGTTTGCCATGCGGTACAGGTGTCTATGACTGCTTTGGGGATGATGGGGGTAGTAGTAGTGTGGAATCTTGGTGGTCCTTTAAATAATAGGATGCTGGTCTCATTACGTACCATTGGATAATAATGTCATATCTAGTGTTGAGCGGACCCGGATCCGCAAAATCCGGATCTGCACGGTTTGAGAGCCCGATCCGAGTCCGACCAGTACCCGGGATGCACGATCCGGATCCTTTTTTTTTTTTTCTCTCTCTCCTCTCTCCTCTCTCTCTCTCCCTCCTCTCTCCTCTCTCCTCTCTCCTCTCTCCTCTCTCCTCTCTCCTCTCTCTCGTCCCGGATCCGGCTCCCCATTGATTTACATGGACGCAGATTCCGGATCGGATCCGGACTTCGGCGGCAACCCGATCCAGATCCGCCGGAGCCGGATTATAATCGATCCGCTCAACTCTAGTCATATCTACTGTTGAGGTCTTAAGTGCTTTAGTCCAGTGGAAATCTGACATATAACCTTACGTAGACCTCCTTAAAGGGCAACTCCATTCAGACGACTCCTCTTTGTGGACAAGGTTCACCAGTGCATGGTTTGGATATAGCACTACATAGATGGTTACACTGCTCACAGCTGAAGTTTTGTCACACTTTTATCCATTTTAGACTGTTATCATCGAGCTACATTTTACCTGGAAGGCTAAGTGTTATTAGGCTGCCATGTTTCCATTTGTTGGGCGCCTGTCCTGCAATATCATTCCCTATTTCTGTCTGCACTAGTAATAGTTATAGGTGTTTTAAAGGGGCTGTCCACTACTTTTATATTGAAGGCCTATCCTTAGGATAGGTCATCAATGTCTGATCAGCTGGGGTCCAACATCCGGCACCCCCGCCAATCAGCCGTTCTCGGTGCCGGCAGCAGCTACAGCAGGCGGCCGGAAATACTCAGTTACAATAAGTCATCAATATCTGATCAACCGGGGTCCGACACCCAGCACCCCCACCAGTAAGCCGTTCTCAGTGATGGTGGCAGCGGCAACATGAGGCCGGAAATCCTCAGTTAGGATAGGTCATCAAAGTCCTAATCAACCGGGGTCCGACAACACACTGATCAGCCATTCTCTGTGCCAGCGGCTGCAGCAATAGCAGGTGGTCAGAAATGCTCAGTTAGGATAGGTCATTATTGTCTGATCAACTGGGGTCCAACACCCGGCAGCCCCGGCGATTAGCTGTTCATGTGCCTACGGCGGCGACAGTAGGCGGGCGGAAATGCTCAGTTATAAACAGTCATCAATGTCTGATAAACCGGGATCCGGCACCCTTGCCAATCAGCCGTTCACGTGCAGGCGGCCAGAAATGCTAAGTTAGGATGGGTCATCAATGTCTGATCAACCGGGGTCTGACACCCAGTACCCCCACCGATCAGCTGTCCTCAGCGGCGGTGGCTGGAAATGCTTAGATAGGATAGGTCATTGATGTGTGATCAACTGGGGTCTGACACCTGGCACCACCGCCAATAAGTCGGTGGCTGCAACAGGTGGCCTGAATTGCTCAGTTCCAGAGCTGCCCCACCTTCTGATAGTGGCCACAGTCGGATACTGCACATGCGCCCCCTATTGATTTGAGTGGGAGGCGAATGTGCAGTACCCAGCCGCAGCCACCATCACAAATCGGAGCAGCTCCAGAACTGAGCATTTTCTGCTACCA
Organism: Anomaloglossus baeobatrachus; assembly: GCF_048569485.1. Lineage (NCBI taxonomy): Eukaryota > Metazoa > Chordata > Amphibia > Anura > Aromobatidae > Anomaloglossus > Anomaloglossus baeobatrachus. The sequence continues at coordinate 51,882,569 of NC_134360.1, read as the reverse complement.
CCGCCAACACCGAGAACAGCTGATAAGCGAGGACGTGGGGTGTCGGACCCCAGCCGGTCTGACATTGATGACCTATCCTAAACATGGGCCATCAATGTAAAAGTAGTGGACAACCCCTTTAATATACATTTATAAGAACAATCTCCTTTTGATATTTGCAAAATGTAGACATGGAGAGTGCAGAAGAAGAAAGGTGTGGATGATGGGAACACAAGAAGTTGCAGGTTAAGGATAAGGAAGGAAGGATGATAAAGGGACAGAGGTGAACTCATTTTAGGAAGAACTGGGGTAAAGATTGTGAAAATCAAGAATGAGGGGTGAAGAAAGGTGTTGGCCATGTTTCCATATTTTGGGCACTTGTCCTGCCACATCCCTCCATCTGCTCTAGTAATCAGATTTCTGTACAACTAAACTCGTCAAAAGACTATTCTGTTCAACGTCAGCAAAGGATATTGATGATGAAGAGCAGTGATGACGAGAGGTAGTGGTGATGATGATGAGGGGTAGTGATGTTGATGAGGGTTAGTAGTGATGATGAAGGTTAGTGGTGATGACAAAGGGTGGTGGTGATGACGAGGGGTAGCAGTGAAGTTGATGAGTAGTGGCGATGATGAGGAGTAGTGGTGATGATGAGGGGTAGTGATGATCACGAGGGTTAGTGGTGATGACGAAGGGTGGTGGTGATGATGAGTGGTAGCAGTGATGATGACGAGGGGTAGTGGGGATGACGAGGGGTAGTGGGGATGACGAGGAATAGTGGGGATGACGAAGAGTAGCCGTGATGATGATGACTGTTAGTGGTGGTGATGAGGAGTAGTGGTGATGACGAGGGTTAGTAGTGATGATGATGATGATGAGGGGTCGTGGTGATGACGAGGGGTCATGGTGATGATGATGAGGGGTAGTAGTGATGATGATGGCAAGGGATAGTAGTGATTATGAGGGGTAGTAGTGATGATGATGGCAAGGGATAGTAGTGATTATGAGGGGTAGTAGTGATGATGATGAGGGGTAGTAGTTATGATGTGGGATAGTAGTGATTATGAGGGGTAGTAGTGATGATGATGAGGGGTAGTAGTGATGATGATGAGGGGTAGTGGTGATGATGATGAGGGGTAGTAGTGATGATGATGGCAATGGATAGTAGTGATTATGAGGGGTAGTAGTGATGATGATGAGGGGTAGTAGTTATGATGTGGGGTAGTAGTGATGATGATGAGGGGTAGTAGTGATGATGATGAGGGGTAGTAGTGATGATGATGGGTAGTAATGATGATGATGAGGGGTAGTAGTGATGATGATGAGGGGTAGTGGTGATGATAAAGAGCAGTAATCCAGAGCGAGGAGGATGATGAGTGGGAATAACCAGGGGCAGAAATATTAGGGGGCTTCCTTACTGAACAGCGGGGATAATTATTTTCGGAGGTCTCTGGTCTTGACCAATAAATTGGGGAAATCTGATTACTAGAGCTTTCAGCCGCTCCGGGATGTGTCCCTCGCCAGATCCTGCGCTTTTCACTTCAGTAATATGGGCAGGGGACGCCGCTCCTCAGCTGGGATCTCCTAACGGGGGGATCATTAACAACAAGTAATTTACAGGAAAACAGCGGAGTGGAAAATAATTTTTCCAGCTTAAAAATTTTAATTGTGTGAACATAAAAAATTGATTACCCTCGGGGCTGAGAAGCCGGCGCTGCTGATTGAGGGTTGTCTGCGCTGCGCATATACATCCCTTTCTATACACACGACGACATGAAGCTTTTAATACTTTGCAGCCTATAAATTAATTGCAAGCAAATTGCAGCAATAATGGTGACGGTGCAGAGAGCGGCCAGATGCGAGCTGTGCCGAGGAATCTACAGCATCAAATCTGCTGAGAGACACAATCCGGAAGGCACTGGAAATAGTCAAACATACATTACATAAGTGATTGAGAGGTAATTGCACGTAAAGGGCCATTCCACTCAGATTGGAGACACTTAGCAGAAAATCCCTTAAAAATAGCCTCGGTGGCTGTCCATGCCAAAATGTTCTGAAAGCATCCAACCCTTTCTTTACTAATCAAATATTTCTGTAACTCCAAGGTCTCCAAATTACATTGTCATTTCATTGTAGTTACTATATATATGGTTCTATTTTTTATCCTATAATATACTCCAGAGCTGCACTCACTATTCTGCTGGTGCAGTCAGTGTGTACATACATTACATTACTTATCCTGTACTGATCCTGAGGTATATTCTGCATTATACTCCAGAGCTGCACTCACTATTCTGCTGTTGCAGTCACTGTGTACATACATTATATTAGTTATCCTGTACTGATCCTGAGTAACATTCTGTATTATTCTCCAGAGCTGCACTCACTATTCTGCTGGTGCAGTCACTGTGTACATACATTACTTATCCTGTACTGATTCTGAGCTACATTCTGTATTATACTTCAGAGCTGCACTCACTATTCTGCTGGTGCATTCACTATATACATACTTTACATTACTTATCCTGTACTGATCCTGAGTTACATCCTTTATTATACTCCTGAGCTGCACTCACTATTCTGCTGGTGCAGCCGCTGTATACATGCTTTACATTACTTATTCTGTACTGATCCTGAGTTATATCCTGTATTATACTCCAGAGCTGCACTCATTATTCTGCTGCTGCAGTCACTGTGTGCATACATTACATTACTTATCCTGTGTTATATCCTGTATTATACTCCAGAGCTGCACTCACTATTCTGCTGGTGCAGTCACTGTGTACATACATAACATTATTTATCCTGTACTGATCCTGAGTAACATTCTGTATTATACCCCAGAGCTGCACTCACTATTCTGCTGCTGCAGTCACTGTATACATACATTACATTACTTTTCCTGTACTGATCCTGAGTTATATCTTGTATTATAATCCAGAGCTGCACTCACTATTCTGCTGGTGCACTCACTGTGTACACACATTACATTACTTATCCTGTACTGATCCTGAGTTACATCCTGTATTATACTCCAGAGCTGCACTCACTATTCTGCTGGTGCAGTCACTGTGTACATACATTGCATTACTTTTCCTGTACTGATCCTGAGTTATATCTTGTATTATAATCCAGAGCTGCACTCACTATTCTGCTGGTGCAGTCACTGTGTACACACATTACATTACTTATCCTGTACTGCTCCTGAGTTACATCCTGTATTATACTCCAGAGCTGCACTCACTATTCTGCTGGTGCAGTCACTGTGTACATACATTGCATTACTTTTCCTGTACTGATCCTGAGTTATATCTTGTATTATAATCCAGAGCTGCACTCACTATTCTGCTGGAGCAGTTACTGTGTACACACATTACATTACTTATCCTGTACTGCTCCTGAGTTACATCCTGTATTATACTCCAGAGCTGCACTCCCTATTCTGCTGGTGCAGTCTCTGTGTTGATACATCACTTATCCTCTGGACTCCGTGTCTCGGGACACTATCTTCCATGTATGAAGTTGCAGTGGCCGTTATATACATATTCTGTGTTTTCCTCCGGTACATGCGGAGTTTCTCTTTTCTTTCTCTTGCGCAGTTTCCTTCCTTTCCCTGAATCGTGTTTAATTAACCTATTTCTGTGTGATTGTGTGCTGCGCTGCACAGACCTGTTGAGATGTCTCAGCGCTGAGGATATAAATAGCGGAGACATTCTGCGCACAATTAATCAGCTCGCTGCTCTGGAGGAGCTGATAGGCCGGCGCCAGCCTTGTTAGAGGCAATGAAGTGAGAGTCACTGACTCCCCAATTATGAGCCGTGTCACATCTGCCGACCTCGGAGGAGAGACCCCGGATCTTGCGTGCGCTTTACTGAGGTACCTAAGTGCAGAAATCTCATCTGTTCTCATATGTGCAGCTCAGCTGGTGTAGCTAATCCTGCCATGTGTGATACTGACTATTTAGACTCTGCATCTAATCATATATGTGATATTGTGATGAACACCTGGTGTAGCAAAGTATCATTCCTATTGTCTGCTGAGCTGTGTATCTAATCCTATCATGTGTGATACTATCTGCTGAGTTATGTATCTAATCCCATCTTGTGTGATACTGTCTGCTGTACTGCGTATCTAATCCTATCCTGTGTGATACTGTCTGCTGAGCTGTGTATCTAATCCTATTATGTGTGATACTCCTTCTGAGCTGTGTATCTAATTCTATCCTGCATAATACTGTCTGCTGAGTTATGTATCTAATCCTATCATATGCGATACTGTCTGCTGAGCTGTGTATCTAATCCTATCCTGTGTGATACTCCTGAGCTGTGTAGCTAATCCTATCACGTGATCTTATCTGCTGAGTTTAGGATTAGATACAATCATGTGTGATACTGTCTGTTGAGCTGCATATCTAATCCTATCATGTGTGATACTGTCTTCTGAGTTGTATTTCTAATCCCATGAAGTATGATACTGTCTGCTGAGCTGTGTATCTAATCCTATCATTTATCATACTGTTTGCTGAGCTGTGTATCTAATCCCATAATCTGTGATATGCTCTGCTGAGCTATGTATTTAATCCTATTATATGTGATACTGTTTACTGAGCTGTGTATCTAATCCCATAATCTGTGATATGCTCTGCTGAGCTGTGTATCTAATCCTATTATATGTGATACTGTCTGAGCTGTGTATCTAATCCTCTGATGCGTTCTACATTGTATCATGTGTTGCGGGCAGATGATGGGAGTATGCTGGTGCTTGTAGTCCTGACCATCATTATAATCATTGCTCGTCCCTTCTCTTTTAATAGATGGTTACTGAAATGACATGTACAAGCTATAATTTAAAGGGACAGTGCACCTGAATTATGCGCTCATCTCCATTCTCCGCTGTGTCCTTATTGCAATTTATCATTCCCTGTTATCAGCCATTTTATAATGATAAGAGACCGGTTGTAGTGCAAAATTCTCCAATGATCGCTGCTTTGTATCACATATCTTCAATACTAAGACACTCCAGAGACATTGTAATGTCACTCTTTGCTTACTGTCCCTTTAAGAAAGTGCCATCTTCAGCAGTGGATGTGCAGGAGCCACTTGCCAGCTCTGCATCTGTCCATCAGTGCGATGCCATCTCCCCAGATATCCCCATGCCAGCGTCTCTGTGCGTCCTGACCCTAATGTGGCATCTCTGGGGATCTCGAGGTTTCGGGGGCCCAAGACTGCAGCCATCCACATGCTATGGCCGGATGTGACGGACAGGGTGATCTATAGGAGGCACCCACCTCTAATGCACAAAGTACATGTGCAAATTAACCTAACAACTCACCGCTCTCCTACCTGTACATAATACCGCACACGTACCGCTCCAGGAAACCTCTGCCACTTGCACGACTTTACTCAAATCTCTGAGCAGATGTTCTTTTCTGAATCGGGCACCAAATGTGAGCAGCTATAGATGTCTCATCTAATGGGCACAGAATCACCGGCAGTAAAGTGGCATCGCCAGGAGCGAGAAACAGAATCCATATAACAGGCAGACCAGGTGCAAAAAGAAAAAGCTCAAGTTTCCTCAAGAAAGGCTGTCGTAGATGTTAGTATTATAGTAGTTATATTCTTGTACATAGGGGCAGTATTATAGTAGTTATATTCTTGTACATATGGGCAGTATTATAGTAGTTATATTCTTGTACATAGGGGCAGTATTATAGTAGTTATATTCTTGTACATAGGGGCAGTATTATAGTAGTTATATTCTTGTACATAGGAGCAGTATTATAGTAGTTATATTCTTGTACATATGGGCAGTATTATAGTAGTTATATTCTTGTACATAGGGGCAGTATTATAGTAGTTATATTCTTGTACATAGGGGCAGTATTATAGTAGTTATATTCTTGTACATAGGAGCAGTATTATAGTAGTTATATTCTTGTACATAGGAGCAGTATTATAGTAGTTATATTCTTGTACATAGGGGCAGTATTATAGTAGTTATATTCTTGTACATAGGGGACAGTATTATAGTAGTTATATTCTTGTACATAGGGGACAGTATTATAGTAGTTATATTCTTGTACATAGGGGCAGTATTATAGTAGTTATATTCTTGTATATAGGGGCAGTATTGTAGTAGTTATATTCTTGTACATAGAGGCAGTATTATAGTAGTTATATTCTTGAACATAGGGTGCAGTATTATAGTAGTTATATTCTTGTATATAGGGGCAGTATTATAGTAGTTATATTCTTGTGCATAGGAGGCAGTATTATAGTAGTTGTATTCTTGTACATAGGAGCAGTATTATAGTAGTTATATTCTTGTACATAGGGGTCATTATTATAGTAGTTATATTCTTGTACATAGGAACAGTATTATAGTAGTTATATTCTTGTACATAGGAGCAGTATTATAGTAGTTATATTCTTGTACATAGGAGCAGTATTATAGTAGTTATATTCTTGTACATAGGGGCAGTATTATAGTAGTTATATTCTTATACATAGGGAGCAGTATTATAGTAGTTATATTCTTGTACATAGGGGACAGTATTATAGTAGTTATATTCTTGTACATAGGGGCAGTATTATAGTAGTTATATTCTTGTACATAGGGGGCAGTATTATAGTAGTTATATTCATATTTTCAGGAATTGTATTATAGTAGTTTTTGTTTGCATCTGTAATGGATACTCTCTATCCCTGGTGTTCACCCCCAGCGTGTTGTCTGCAGCCTTTGTCATCCAGCGCTGTGAATACTGCTATATACTGTACACATTTGCTGGTTACAGCCCCACTGTTTCTTCTTCATCTCTGTTGTGTGATTTTCCTGCCCGATGATAAGTTTTACTGACACCTGAATAGTTTAAGCTTTTTTTTTACTGATTGACAATAAATGCTCTGATGTTTGATAACTCTCGCAGGATCTGTAGGTTTATGTATCAATAAGCTACAATGGGTAACATTCCATTGTTTTATATCACAATTCCCCCGAACCTCATAAACCAGGGGAACAGCCCGAGACTGAAGCAAACGAGAGATTTTAGATCTTGGGAAACCTTTTGTGGTGTCACATATTGATCATTACCGATTCCTGGAGTTAAATGATACATTTATAAATGTTTTCTGTTGAATGTTTTGTGTTATGTAACATCCTTGGATCTGGATACATTTCAGATATTTTTCTCACACAAATGTGTATAATCGGCGTAATGTTAGCACAGAAGGTACAGATGGGGTTGCGAGGAACTAAGGTAAGGTGTGGGGACTAAGATTGGGTGTGCAAGGGTTAAAGTTGGGTGTGGAGGGTTAAGATTGGGTGTGGGGGGCTAAGGTTGGATGCAGGGGATAAGGTTGGGTGATTGGGACTAAGCTTGCGTGTAAGGGGCTAAGCTTCATTGCATGGGGCTAAGGTTGGATGTGGGGGGTTAAGGTTGGGTGTGGGGGACCGTGTGGGGGGCTAAGGTTGGGAATGTGGCGCTAAGGTTGGATGTGGGGGGGGCTACGGTTGCATGCAGGTGGCTATGCTTGCATGTAAGGGGCTAAGGCTAGGTGCTTGGGGCTTAGCTTGGGTGCTTTGGGCTTAGCTTGGGTGCTTGGGGCTTAGCTTGGGTGCTGGGGGCTTATCTTGGGTGCTGGGGGCTTAGCTTGGGTGTTTGGGGTCTTAGCTTGGGTGTTGGGGGCTTAGCTTGGGTGCTGGGGGCTTAGCTTGGGTGCTGGGGGCTTAGCTTGGGTGCTGGGGGCTAAGCTTGGGTGCTGGGGGCTAAGCTTGGTTCGGGGGGTTGAGTGTGAAGTGGCTATGCTTGGGCAGCTATGGTTGGGTGTGGGGGGTTAAGGTTGGGTGTGGGGGGAGTTTTGGTTTGGTTTAGGGGGTTTTGCCTTGATGCAAGGGCTAAGGTTCGGTGTTGGGGGCTAAAGTTAGGTGTGGGGGGCTAAGCTTGGGTGCTGGGGGCTAAGCTTGGGTGCTGGGGGCCAAGCTTGGGTGCGGGGGGGTTAAGGTTGTGTGCGATGGGGTTAAGGTTGGGTGTGAAGTGGCAATGGTTGAGTTTGGGCAGCTATGGTTTGGTGCGGGGGACAAAGGTTGGGTGTGAGGGGTTTTGGTTTGGTGCGGGGGGCTAAGGTTGGCCCTATACATATTTCAAATTAAAACTGAAAACCTTTGTTGGGTTCAACCTGCACCCCTCTAAAAGTCAGGCAGAGTAATTAAGGTTTTAATGTGTAGAATGATAGAATAAATCAGAATACGCTATATACATACCCCTTCAGTATTCCCTGAAATATTCACACTATTTTCAAGATTAATCATTGTATTTTGATGGGGTTTTCCCCTTTCTATATACTTCCATGATTCCTGCTTTTTGTTTGGCTGAATACTCCCTGACAAAGCAGACCTCACAGCTGAGGATTTGTTACAATTGTATCTATTTTACACAATCTTCTCACACCCAGGACAGATACATTTTTTTCCCCTGCATTGATACATTGTAACAAACTATCAGCTGCCTGCATGGAGAATTATCTACAAGGGATACATCTGTAGCTCTCTCCCAGCTGTAAGAAGTAATACATCTGTATATTTTTCCAATTTATGAATCCAAACAAGCCTGTTTCCACTCACTGACAACAAGCAGATATTTTTATAATGGTGAAGAATGGAAACTCAGAGGCCCACTTTAATCTATTGTGATGCGTCATGCGGTTTTTAGGTCCAGACTCATTAGGTGTGATGGCGATATCCAGTTCTGTTCACACTGCAGAGCCTCACAGGCAACTTGATGTCTCCTAGTTGTTCAGCCAGAGCTGGGCATCGGCTGTTTCATGTGCTCTGTTCCTCAGTCCTGTAGGGGTTAATTCCTGCTGACCTGGGGAACTCTGCTAGGAGCTCAGGTTACTGATTACCAATCTCAGCTGTCGCCTTCTTATATAAGATCCTGGACCTTCCTATTCAGCGCCGATTATAGCATCAGCTTAGCTCCAGCGATTCTGGTCTTAAGGCCCCGTCACACGCTACGATATATCTAATGATGTCATCGGGGTCATGTCGATAGTGACGCACATCCGGCATCGTTAGAGATATCGTAGCGTGTGACACCTCCGAACGACTGTTAGCGAGCAAAAATACTCACCTTATCGTTGCTCGTTGAGACGTCGCTCATTTCCATAATGTCGTTCCTCCTTCTGTGCTCCGGTTGTTAATCGCTCTGTGTGACACCCCGGGAACGACGAACACAGCTTACCTGAGTCCTGCGGGCAATGCGGAAGGAAGGAGGTGGGTGGGGTGTTCCAGCAGCTCATCTACGCCCCTCCGATTCTATTGGGCGGCCGCTGTGTGACGTCGCTGTGCGCCGAACGTCCCTCCCCCTTCAGGAAGAGGATGTTCGCTGCCCACAGCGACGTCGTTAGGGAGATAAGTAGTGTGACGGGGGCTAACGACATTGTGCACCACGGGAAACTAATTGCCCGTGACGCACAAACGACGGGGGCGGGTGCGATCGCACGATATATCGTAGCATGTAACGCTGCCTTTAGTGATGATCCTGTTTATGGTGATCTGTGATTTTGAGTGCTGTGAACATTCCCCTGTTGTGCGGTTATTTCCTACCTTTTCCTTTATTCCCCTGTACACATATAGTCTCTCCTTTGTGTCTGAGTGCAGTGTGTACAAGTTTTATTTCTCTTTTGTCCGTGTCATTTTTGTGGGGTTTTGTTATTGTGTTCCTGACCTGCCCCAAGGGTAGGGAAGAGAGGGAGTAAGATCAGGGCTCTGACAGGAGTCAGGGTCATGGTGGGGGCTCAGACCTGGCTACCATCAAACCTACTTCTGAGAGAAGGGACAGCTCAGGGTCCCAAGTCTGAGGGTCAGCCTAGGGGCCCCTGTTCTGTCATTACATACCCGGTGACATGATGTCAGTCAGTCACTGACTGTATTAAAGGGAAAAAAGAACAGCAAAAACCACTTATCTGGTCTTTTTTTGGCTATTCCACTCTGCAGTTTCAGTAGTTATCCTGGTCTTTGCTTACAAGTATCCAATATATGACCAGAGATGTTGATTACTGGCCATAATGGTCAAATGCCGTTCTTTCATAGTTTTAAAGGGTTTGTCCACTTCACTTTAGTATAGGTCACCAATGTCTGATCGACCTGGGTCCAACACCTGGCACCCCTACTGATCAGCTGTTCTCGGTGCCGGAAATGCTCAGTTCTGGAGCTGCTCAGTACCTGGACGCTATCAAAAAAGAGAACATCCGCCTCCCATTCACATCAATAGGAGGCAGATGTGCAGTACCCGGCCACGGCCACTACAGTTGACGGGGCAGCTCCGAAACTGAGCATTTCCGGTTGCCACCGGCACCGAGCACAACTGATCGGCGGAGGTGCTGGATGTCAGAACAGACATCCTATGGGTAGACCATCATTGTTAAAGTGGACAACCCCTTTAAAGTTGACAGTAGACACAAGTCCATTGAGTTCACCCTTTAAATCTTACTTACCGCTCATCCAGTATTATGACAATTTACCACTGCACCCACAGTCCGCCACAATGGCCAAAATGAGAACTTTATTCCTGTCTATATAGAGCAGATCTGCATCATTGCTTTTTCTTTAAAGGTTACATTTTAGAAATGAGTCTAAATCACGTCAATTATTAGGCCACGCACGCATTACACGTTTTTGTGTAATCTGACCATTACAAATACCTCTAAATCCTGGCGCAAATGGTTAATAAATCATTTGCGCAGCAGATAATACATTATGTTGGCTTAAAATAGAGGTTTTCATCCTACAATGATTAATCTGCGTGCAGTGAAGACTGGGCTCCTTCCTATGGACTATATACACTATTAACCCTAAGAGCTCCAATGCTCCAGTTTCCATTATCACTAGATAGATGGAAAGGTTTGATCGATAGGGTGGCCGGAGAGACTTTCCTACTGATGTAAATGTGTTCCATATATAGAGGATCGTGTAAAATTAATTTCTAATACTAGATCTTAGCGCTAACACAGCACAGAAATCCAGCAAAACCAGACACCCCCCCCACCCTCCATCCCTGCACAGGGGTGTCATACTGCCCCCAATTAAAGCAAGAGAGGGACCCATTTCTAAATTCAGGCCCCATGTTGGATGCCCAGCCCCACTGTCATGTTCTCTATGGCATGTACCCCATTATCTATAGATTCAGGGCACTGATATTGTGCCCATCTCTGTATTAGCATATATCCCTCCAGTAATTGGTGTCATCTCCCTGCATGCTGTATCACATTGACAGCTATAGATTGACAGCTCTCCTGGATCACAGGTAGCCCTGATCTCCCCTCTGTGAGCCCCCTCCTCATTATACACCAGGCACCCCATTGTCTGTGCGCCTGCTTGCTGCTTCCCTCTGCCACTGTATATGATTACTGGTAATCCTGGATCCTTTATACTGGTGATGATTAGCCCCCCTCCTTTAGATCTACAGCCCCCACCCCCGCCTGTCCCCTGTCTGCAGCAGCCTGATGTGTACCTGTCACCTGCAGCTCAGTGGCATGTTTTATCCTGTGTGCTCAGCCTGAATCCTTCTGATTCTTCTGTGTCTCCTCCTCTGTGCCCCCTCCTTACCTTGCCCCTTTCTTCTTCTCCTCCTCTGTTCAGCCTTTCTCTCCCTGCCTCCCTCCCTCCCTCTCTCCCTCCATCTCTCCTCCTCTGTCACAGCTGTAGATCTCTGCTCTTCTTCTCCTGGGTTTCTGTGCTAATTATGTGAGTCCTGGGGGGCTGCTTGGTGGAGAGAAGCTCACAAGGCTCGGAGCATCTCAGGGACCAGATCTGCAGCTCCCTGTGACCAGGGCGGATGGGATGTGACCAGCTGGATGGTGGAGACGTGGATGGAGCCTCTCAGTGTATGTACATGGTGGGATCTGTCCAGGGCGACGGCTGCTGTGCTGGGATTATCCTCAGGACTTCTGTCTTCAGGATGGAGACTTTGTCTATTGTTAGTGCTGTAGAAAGCCAGTAGGATCCATTGTACCCAGGTGTCACTTATACATTGTATCCAGGCAGGACTAATGCATTGTGTCAAGGTAGGATTTATACATTGTATCCACTGAGGACGTCTTATTCTATTCTGCGCTCATCCAGGTGGAATGTATACATTGTATAGAGGGCTGGGGTTCACATATATAACTCCTATAGGATGTATATAGGGCTGGGGTCCTCATATATAACTCCTTTAGGATGTATACAGGGCTGTGGTCTACATATGTTACTCCTATAGGATGTATACAGAGCTGTGGTCTACATATGTTACTCCTATAGGATGTATACAGGGCTGTGGTCTACATATAATACTCCTATAGGATGTATACAAAACTGTGGTCTACATATGTTACTCCTATAGGATGTATACAGGACTGTGGTCTACATATGTTACTCCTATAGGATGTATACAAAACTGTGGTCTACATATGTTACTCCTATATGATTTATATGCAGCTGGGGTCCACATATGTTACTCCTTTAGGATGTATACAGGACTGTGGTCTACATATGTTTCTCCTATTGGATGTATACTGGACTGTGGTCTACATATGTTACTCCTTTAGGATGTATACAGGACTGTGGTCTACATATGTTTCTCCTATAGGATGTATACTGGACTGTGGTCTACATATGTTACTCCTATAGGATGTATACAGGGCTGGGGTCTACATATGTTACTCCTATAGGATTTATATGCAGCTGGGGTCCATATATGTTACTCCTATAGGATGTATACAGGACTGTGGTCTACATATATCAATCCTATAGGATGTATACACTTTATACAGGGCTGGGGTCCACATATGTTACTCCTATAGGATTTATATGCAGCTGGGGTCCACATATGTTACTCCTATAGGATGTATACAGAACTGTGGTCTACATGTATGTATCACTCCTATAGGATGAATATAGGGCTGGGGTCCACACATATCAATCCTATAGGATGTATACACTTTATACAGGGCTGTGGTCTCCATCTGTCAATCCTATAGGATGTATACATTGTATCCAGGTGTTATTTGCACATTACATTCAGCTCCTATACAATGTATCAGGGTGGGACTTTGCAATGCTCCTCAGCACCGATGTGTCCTGGGCTGGGGAATGTTATGTGCTCGGCTGTGGAGCCAATTCTCATATTCTGCATTTCATGTATGTAAAAATAGCACATTATATTGAGGGGTCATGTGTATATAACGCCTTAGGGCAGGACCAAAGGAAGCACTTCTCTGTTTGCCATAATGACATTCTATCCAGTAATGGTGTGTTGTGTGCAGGTGACAGGGTAACAGTATACGGGCACACCAGACTGGGTCCAGCACATATACATTGTGTCTAGAGATGCGTATTACTTTGCATAGTATGTACATTGTCTACAGCATATTATGCATGGTATACACATTGTCTCGCAGTGTCATTTCATTAATACCTTCATATATACATTGTCTCCAGTGTGGTCTCCAGCACTTCTGCATTGTAGGAAGGTTTGTGCAGCTGCAGGTTGTGTGCTGTGGACTTACAGAGGCTCCGGACTGTGAGGGCAAATAGGATTATAATTGCAAAGGGACAAAACTGGGACAGTCCAGTAAATGTATTGTCTGTCAATAGCTGTGACACCAGAGCTCAGTACAGGAGGCTGTGCAGATGATGCTGTGCAGGTACAGACCGACCGCCTCACCTGGGCAGGGGCTTCTCCTGTGCAGCCAGTGGTATCCATCCCTCTATCTATCATCTATCTATCCTTCTATCTATTTATCTATCTATCCTTCTATCTATTTATCTATCCATCCCTCTATCTATCTATCCCTCTATCTATCCCTCTATCTATCCCTCTATCTATCCCTCTATCTATCTATCATCTATCTATCCTTCTATCTATTTATCTATCCATCTAGCTATCTATCTATCATCACAATATGAGTTGCTGGATATCAGGCTGTTTATTGAAATATTGCAATGAATTATATAGTAGCTGTATGGGGGATCGTGCTATGATCTCCACCCACCCTTTCCTCTTATATTCATTTATGTGTATGTAATACTTTGTATATTGTCTGCAGCACATCACCCACAGAGACAGGTCTATGGATTATTGCTCTAAGCTCCCAGGGCTGTTATATAATGTTATTTTATTAAAGGGCAAGGGGGCGTTTAGCCCTGACAATGACCATTGTGCTCTGGAGCTGTGTTTTTGCTGTTTGCAGGTAGGGTGGATGTTGTATATATTGGGATGAGACTGTGATAAGTCTATGGAGCATTAGTACTTATGTTTTTGGGGTGATAAACCTGTGTGTGTGTGTGTGTGTGTGTGTGTGTGTGTGTGCTTGTATGTATGTGTGTATCTATGTGTACATGTGCGTGTGCTTGTGTGTTTGTGTGTGTCTTGTGTGTATGTATGTGTGTGTTTCTGTGTATGTGCATGTATGTGTGCATGTGTTTGTGTGTATGTATGTATGTGTGTGTTTTTATGTATCTATGCGTGTGTTTGTGTGCATGTGTCTGTATGTTTGTGTGTGCATGCATTTGTCTGTATGCGTGTGTGTCCGCATGTGTGTATTTGTGTGTGTGTTTGTATGTACGTGTGTATGTTTATGTGCATGTGTTTGTATGTGTGCGTGTGTGTCTGCATGTGCGTTTGTATGTGTATGCATTTGCGTGTTTGTGTGCATGTGTCTGTATGTGTGTGTGCATGTGTCTGTATGTGTGTGTGAGTTTGCATGTGTGTATGTGTATGCATTTGCGTGTTTGTGTGCATGTGTCTGTATGTGTGTTTTTGTATCTGTGTGTGTATGTGTGTGTGCGTGTGTGTTTCTGTGTAGATACATATATATATATATAAATATAAATATATATATATTTATATTTATATGTGTGTGTGTGTATAGTGTTGTGTCATGTATTTTTGCCTTTCGAGCCTAAATCTTCTTGCTATAGACTGAGTGCTGGGTGGGTAATACTGGGTGTTTTCCTGCATTATATTGGGGCTCTGATCGTTATGAATGAACATTGGTTATATAGTGTAAAGCAGAGGGGAGCCTTGCAGTGTGGGGTGCTCAGCCCCTGTAGGGTGTGTAATATGGGGGCAGGGTCTAATTATCAGGTTGTGTTCGCTGGATGGGTTACAATAAAATGAGCGCTCTTTGATGCTCGCTGTGTATACGTTATGTCATGTACGTCTATATAAATTATGAGCTGGTGACGTGACGAGGCTTGTAAAGCGTTTTACTACAGCAGAAATCTGCAGACAGTTTGAGATCCTTTAGTAGCGATCCCCAAGATTTGTCATATGGGGCCCCGCATACAGAATAGTCTAATATGGCATTGTGTTATTCTGTGCTCCATGATAGCGCATGGCCGCAGAGCTAACGCTCTATGATCTGGGATATATAACATATTGTATCCTCTGTTGTTTATTGTCACATACATGATACATTGTAGCCTGGATGATAACCTGAGCCTGTGAACAGATTGGAAAAATGGTGGAACGTGATCGGATATTGCCTAGAACTATCTGGAATAGACTTGGATACAATCTGATCTAACAGACATTGATTGATTGAGCCGGGCCCACGCTGCTTGTTATCTGAAGAGTTTTGCATCGACTTATTACAACTGATTGTCATTTAGTGGCTCCTGCTGTGACCAACTGGCCCTGTCTGCCTGATTAAAGCTGCGCCTCGTGCCCCTCGCAGACCCAATATCCACCAGTAATTACCCAGTGTTATACGATGTGCTGTCCAATGTATACAAAGTGTCATTCCATAGTGGGATCAGTGGAACTGGAACCAGTTTTACCCACAATGTAAATTACAGTAAGTGTACCCCTAATTAATATATTATTGGTGTTCCCCCAATATAACTGAATAGTGTAGACCCCATATATAAATTATAACTATGTTCCCCAGTATATACCAATTCAGTGTTCCCCATGGGAATAAGGGTACCTTCTATAATCACTGTACCCCAGATATAATTGTAATACCTGGACCCTTCGGTTTTACCCACTGTAATCCCTGGACCCCTCCATGTTACCCACTGATAGAATGGCTGCAGCCTCTATTACAGGACTACACGTACCCCTACAATCACTACAGTACCCTAATAATAAAAGCTGTAATAATACCGTAATATCAACTTTAATCACTGTACACCTCTAAAATCATAGCCGGTGCACCCCGACTATTCATTTCCACCATTATGCCTGTGTATCACTTTGTTTATCAAAACAAAATATTGATACAAAGCATCAGATCCTGAAAATATTTATAATCCACTGTTGCTTTTTACATTGATGTATTTACCAATAATATATAGGTAATTGTCCCCAAGAGCTTCAAATCTAATCTATGACAGTGAATAACTCCCATCATCATCACTGACCCCAAGAGCTTATAATCTAATCTAGAGTTTCACTTCCATCATCACTGACCCCAGGAGTTTACAGTGTAATCTAAGCCAGTGTATCACTCCAATCATCACTCACCCCAGGAGCTTACAATCGAATCTAAACTAGTGTATCACTCCCATCATCATTGACCCCCAGGAGCTTACAATCTAATCTAAGCCAGTGTATCACTTCCATCATCACTGACCCCAGGAGTTAGCAATCTAATCCAAGTCAATGTATAACTCCCATCATCACTGACCCCAGGAGCTTACAATCTAATTTAAGCCAGTGCATCACTCCCATCATTGCTGACCCCAGCAGCTTACACTCTACAGTGTATAACTCCGATCATCACCGGTTTAGATTAGATTGTAAGCTCCTGGGGTCAGTGTATCACTCATATCATCACTGACCCCAGGAGCTTATAATCTAATCTAGTGTATCAATTCCATCATCACTGACCCCAGGAGTTTACAATGTAATCTAAGCCAATGTATAACTGCCATCATCATTGACCCCCAGGAGCTTACAATCTAATCTAAGCCAGTGTATCACTTCCATCATCACTGACCCCAGGAGCTAGCAATCTAATCCAAGCCAATGTATAACTCCCATCACCACTGACCCCAGGAGCTTACAATCTAATCTAAGCCAGTGTATAACTCCCACCATCACTGACCCCAGGAGCTTAGAACCTAATTTAAACCAGTGTATAACTCCCACCATCACTGACCCAAGGAGCTTACAATCTAATCTAAGCCAGTGTATAACTCCGATCATCACTGGCTTAGATTAGATTGTAAACTGCTGGGGTCAGTGATGATGGGAGTGATACACTGGCTTATATTAGATTGTAAGCTCCTGAGGTCAGTGTATCACTCCCATCATCACTGACCCCAGGAGCTTATAATCTATTCTAGTGTATCACTTCCATCATCACTGACCCCAGGAGTTTACAATGTAATCTAAGCCAGTGTATCACACCCATCATCACTCACCCCAGGAGCTTACAATCAAATCAAAACCAGTGTATCACTCCCATCATCATTGACCTCCAGGAGCTTACAATCAAATCTAAGCCAATGTATAACTCCCATCATCACTGACCCCAGGAGCTAGCAATCTAATCTAAGCCAGTGTATCACTCCCATCATTACTGACCCCAGAAGCTTACATAACTCCGGTCATCACCGGCTTAGATTAGATTGTAACCTCCTGGGGTCAGTGTATAACTCCCATCATCACTGATCCCAGGAGCTTAGAACCTAATCTAAACCAGTGTATAACTCCCATCATTACTGACCCTAAGAGCTTACAATCTAATGTAAGCAAGTGTATCACTCCTATCATCACTGACCCTAGGAGCTTACAATCTAATGTCATATATTCACAGTATGTTTTTGTTATATGGAAACTCACATGGGAAGAGCATACAAACTCCCCGGTGAGATTTTTACCCGGACCCCCAATTTTCCTACACTAATATTTCCCTCATCTCTTACACCCACGGCATCTCCTACTCAATCGTTACAATGTGTCACCTTCATGCATCACATTAAATGCAGCCCACTCATTCCTTCCACGCCCCCTGTGCCCCCCGCAGCCCCTTGTGCCAGCTATTAATTTTCATACTGACATATTATTGCTGTAATAAGATGATGGCGCTTTATAAAGTGCAGGTTTATGACTCGCTGGGTGTTGAGCTACATTGGAGGGGAGGGCGGCCATCGTCTGCTCAGGACTGAATATGTAATTCCAGGAGAATCCCTCCACATGACCCTCCACGATTTGGTGGGATGTGTTTAGTCATGAGTGGGTCAACGCGGTGACATGTTCTAGATAAGGAGGAGAGCGAGGGCCGCAGGGCAGGATTCAGAGGGGAGGATTAGCCAAGGCGTTTATTCGGGATCATTTATTATTTCGTCTTCGCTGCTGTCCGCCGGGGCTGGGGATTTGCAGGTGAAATGGAGCCCGCTCCGGCACTGCATGTCCGCGCCCCCCCGGGTAATGTCATTATACAACCTAGGCCGCGATGTAGAAAGTGCCGGATACAATCCTCGCTGTTCCATTACAAGCTAACAGGGGACTGATCCGATACAAGGTAACAAGGTAATGAAAGCAGTCACAAATCCCTAACAAGAGCGAGAGAGTTCGGATCCTCCGCTCCATTACAAGCCAATAACGCAATAAACCGCGGGAGGTAACAGTACCCTAACAGGATAATGACACAGAACCGTCCCCGAGGACGCTCCCCCATAAATAATCTGGATTCCTACTGGAATGTATCAAGCGAGACAGCTGGAAACCTTCAAAATGGACACAGACACCCCCCTCCCCTCATCCGACTTTCGCCAATGGCAGAATCAGCCAATCGGCGCTCTCCCACCGTCCTTCCCGACAAAGTGTCAAACGCTCATGTGGATTATGTTCTCTCCAAGCCGACCGTTTAACAACTCTCATTTTCCCAGGGGCTAAGGGCTTGTTAGCGAGTTTAACAGCGTTGTGTCCCCGGAGATGGCAACCGGAGGTTTCAGGGAATTGCGATGTCATTCTGTAGAGGAAGGAGAAGATGGCACACAATGATCTGGTGCAAGATCGGCACCCGTGTCGCCCCCTGGCCCTGTGCGATTAATCAAGCGTTTGTGTCGTCCTTTTCACTCGAATAAAGACCTCTGATTGCCAAGCGGCCAAATACCGGCGCGGAGCTCACCCGGGGCCACTGGCACAGCTGCTCGTGAGAGGCGTCTGTGCACTGCCCCGGACTGCAACGCACAATGCAGCTGCTTTATCTGAACTTATTCACTTTAGCTTGTAGCAAGGGGGAAAGGAAGGTCTGCAAACATGCTGCCGATTATGTGTACAGATTTGTGGACAGATTTTTAAATGCACAAAATGTTAAGGATTTTCATCTTTTGCAATGCAAAGGGGTGACAAATCTGCATCAAAACCTGCAATAAATCTGCATCAAAAAGTGCAATAAATCTGCATCAAAAATTGAAATAAATCTGCATCAAAACCTGCAATAAATCTGCATCAAAAGTGCAATAAATCTGCATCAAAAATTGAAATAAATCTGCATCAAAACCTGCAATAAATCTGCATCAAAATATGCATCAACACCTGCAATAAATCTGCATCAACACCTGCAATAAATCTGCATCAACACCTGCAATAAATCTGCATCAAAACCTGCAATAAATCTGCATCAAAATCTTCATCAACACCTGTAATAAATATGCATCAACACCTGCAATAGATCTGCATCAAAACCTGCAATAAATCTGCATCAAAATATGCATCAACACCTGAAATAAATGCATCAACACCTGCAATAAATCTGCATCAACACCTGCAATAAATCTGCATCAAAACCTGCAATAAATCTGCATCAAAATATGCATCAACACCTGAAATAAATGCATCAACACCTGCAATAAATATGCATCAACACCTGCAATAAATCTGCATAAAAATCTGCATCAACACCTGCACTAAATCTACCGTAACGCCTGCGATAAATCTGCATCATCTACAATACATCTGCGTCGAAACCTTCAATAAATCTACATCAAAATCTGCAATAAGTCTGTGTCAACACCTTCCACAAATCTGCATAAAGCACGAATGCTCACCGTAGAATTTTGCAAGTTCGAACATACCATTATTAACAGACAACTCCTTTAATTTATGCAGGCAAGTGGAAGAGCAATGAGTCAAGGAAAGCCTCTGCTCCTGCCCATGGGGTCTATGGGACCCAGTTTAAGTGTTCAACCATGTAAAAGGGATAATCATGCACTTTTCATAGGTGCTGTGACTTTAAGAGTGACCGATCTTATAGACAGAAATATTGTGGAAACGTTTTAAGTGTGGCAGAGAGAGCAGTGGTTTGGGGATCTGGGGTCTTAAGGGGTCCTGGTGTATAGTTTGCATTGGGGCCTAGGAGCTACAGTCAGCAAAAGGAAGGTTGGGGGCAAACAAGCTTCTTATTATGGAAGGAAAGTGGTTGGACTGGTGACCCGACTACTGAGAGACTCCTACTATAGGACCCCCACTGGTACGTGGTACACCCGTAAACTGGACAATAGGAAACAATGGGCTTTTTCATCAGGAAATTTCGATAACATTTTGCAAAAATTGTGCAAAATTGACCATATTATTGCACACTGTATAAGTCTGTTCTATCACTTCTATGGCACCTAATGCTAACACTTGGCAGATATTTGCACAAGGAAGCAGAATTTGTTTATTCTTTATATTGTCTGGTCACAATATTGTTGCTTTGGTTTCCTGACATCCTCTGTGCTGCGAGGCTTCATGTATTTCACTATGGTGTCTGCTCCCTAAGCTGGTCGGGTGGTATTCGGAGCAGGGGAGATCAACTGAGGCTTCTGCAGTAGGGATTGATCCGCGGAGAGGGGTGCACTTCAGTGCATGGTTGTTTTTACAATCTCTGCTGCCCCCTTGTGGTCTGCAAAATACAGGGGGGAGCAACATAGACTGGTGGGGGGCTCCAATACCAAAAGAAACCGGGAGAGGAAACGAGACCTGGGAAAGTTTATGTATGACTGTGAAGCTATCAGAGCTGGTGGAGCATAGTTAATACGGTAATATTTATTTCTATAGCGCCAACATATTCCGCAGAACTTTACAATTCAGAGGGGACATGTATAGATAATGAGACATTACAGAGTAACACAATTCAACAGATACCAAGAGCAGTGATGGTCCTGCTTGCAAGCTACAATCTATGAGGAAATGGGCTGCCGATTGCATGGAAGAGTGAACAGGGGATAGTTATGTGTGTGGTGAGAGTCCAAAGAAATGTGTTTTATAAGGCAAGCTTGAAACTGTAGGTATTGGGAATTAATCTAATTGTCCTGAGTTCATTCCAGAAAATTGGTGCAGCACAAGAGAAGTCCTGGAAACAGGAATGGGAAGTTCAGATTATAGAGGATGTAAATCGTAGGTCATTAGAGGAACAGAAAGGATGGGTAGGGTGACAGACAGAGATGAGGGAGGAGATGTAGAGCAGTACAGAACTGTGGAGAGCTTTGTGGGTGAGAGGGATAATTTAATTTTATATTGGTCTCTGATGGATGGGCAACCAGTGCAATGACTGGCACAGGGTAGAGCCATCAGTGTAGCAGCTGGACAGGAATATGATCCTGGCTGCTCTATTCGTGATAGATTGAAGACAGGAGAGTTTAGTAAGAAGGAGACCATTCTGTAGAAAGTTGCAATAGTCCAGATGAGAATGAATAAAGAGTGGCAGTAAGCGTTTTTGCAAAGTCAAAGTTAAGAAAAGGTTGAATTCTAGAGATGTTTTTGAGGTGTACGTGACATGAGCAAGTGATTGGATGTAGGGAGTGAAGGAAAGATCTGAGTCAAATATAACCCCAAGACAGCAGGCGTACTGCTGGGGCGTAATGGTGGAACCACACATGGAAATGGCAATATTGGGTTTCGATGGTTAGTAGAAGGGGGAAACACAAGGAGTTCAGTTTTTGCCAGATTTAGTTTTAGAAAGAGAGAGGGCATGATGTTTGAGACAGCGGACAGGCAGGAGAAGATGTATATAATTGGGTGTCATCAGCATAGAGATGATGCTGGAAACCAAATCTGCTGATGATTTGTCCCATATGAGTGGTGTAGAGAGAGAAGAGAAGGGGGGCCTAGGTCAGAACCTTGAGGAATCCTGACAGTAAGGAGGGGGCCTAGAACTGAGCCATGAGGAACCCCGATAGTAAGGAGGTGGAGGCCTAGGGCTGAGCCTTGAGGAACCCCAATAGTAATGAGGTTGAGGCCTAGGACTGAGTCCTGAAAAATACTGAGAGTAAGGAGGAAGGGGCCAGGACTGAGCCGTGAGGAACCCTCTTAGTAAAGAGGAGGAGGCCTAGGACTGAGCCCTGAGGAACCCCAATAGTAAGGAGGTGGAGGCCTAGGACTGAGCCCTGAGGAACCCTGTTAGTAAGGAGGAGGGGGCCTAGGACTGAGCCCTGAGGATCACCGATAGTAAGGAGGAGGGGGCCTAGGACTGAGCCCTGAGGAACCCTGATAGTAGGCAGATGGAGCCTAGGACTGAGCCCTGAGGAACCCCGATAGTAAGGAGGAGGGGGCCTTGGACTGAGCCCTGAGGAACCCTGATAGTAGGCAGATGGAGCCTAGGACTGAGCCCTGAGGAACCCCGATAGTAACGAAGTGAAGGCCTAGGGCTGAGCCTTGAGGAACCCCGATAATAAGAAGGTGGAGGCCTAGGACTGTGCCCTGAGGAACCCTGAGAGTAAGGAGTTGGAGGCCTAGGACTGGGCCCTGAGGATCCCTGATAGTAAGGAGGAGGAGGCCTAGGACTGAGCCCTGAGGAAACCTGATAGTAAGGAGCAGGAGGCCTAGGACTGAGCCCTTAGGAACCCCAATAGTAAGGAGGTGGAGGCCTAGGACTGAACCCTGAGGAACCCTGATAGTAAGGGGAAGAGGAGCTGGCAAAAGATAGTGAAGGAGTGGTCAGAAAGGTAGGAGGAGAACCAGGAGAGAGCGATGTCCTTGAACCAGATAGAGCGGAGCATCGTGAGGAGGATCTGGTGATCCAGTGTCAGATGCAGCAGAGAGATCCAGGAGAATCAGCAGAGAGCAGTGAGACTTTAATGAGAGCAGTTTTAGTAGAGTGTAAGGAGCGGAAACCGGATTGTAAAGGGTCAAGTAGAAAATTATCTGAGAGATGGCGGATTAGATGAGAGTGGACCAAGCATTACAGAAGTTTAAAGATGAAGTGGAGATTAGAGACAGGTCTGTAGTTGGCAGCGAGTTCTGGTTCAGGGATTTTCTTTTTAGTAGAGGGTTTATGATGACATGTTTGAGGGAGGACTGAATGACACCAGGAGAGACAGAGGATAAATGTTTTGTTAGGTGAGTGGTGACCAGGGTCAGACTGGGGCCCACCAGTTACATTGACTCTGGGCGTCCACTGAGCAACTACATGCAAATATTACATGCACAAATCTACCTATGCTTCTATATAATAATATACTTGGTCATTTGTAAAATGAATGATGAGACGCTTCCTTTGTAAGTTGTGAAACAAGTGTATTGTGCCAACTACTGATTAAGTTGGTGGGGTTAATAACATAGTAATGCAAAGGGGCCCACCAGAGGATTCTCCTCCTTTCCTGCCATCCAGTCCAAGCCTGGTGGCGACAGCCGGGGAGAGAGACTGAAGGAGATATCAGGGAATAGGGTCACTGGGGCAGGTTGTAGGGCGAGAAGAAGCAAGGGACTGGGTAATCTTGGTAGTGGGAGATGGCACTTTAGGACCAAGGAGGGAATGAAAAGTGTGAAATATTAGTTTAGGATTGTTGAACAGTGTGGTGAGGAGGGCGGTGAATTTGCTTGTTTGGAGAGGTGAATGTTTTAAGCATAAACTTATAATGGATGAAATATTTGACCAAATGGGATTTTCTTCCCAGACATTAGGCGCACCACATGTGCCAGGGTTGCCGCCATCTGTGCCAAGGTGTTTGGGGTGTTGGAGGTGCAGCTTCATCAAGGGCACCATCCAGTGTTTCATTATAGAGTTTTAGAGCTGAGTCAGGATATAAGAGGAAGGGGATTGAGGCCAATGATGACCGTAACTTGTTCATAAGCTGCTGGGTATTAGTGGCACGTGTATAAGGGTGGTAAGTGGGGGTGTCCTGAGTGAGGTGACAGGTCTTGAAGAAGGAGAGAAAGTTGTGGTCAGAGAGCGGGAGAGGGGAGATAGTAAGATCATGCACCAAGTAGATCCGGGAGACCAGGTCCAGCGTATTCCCACCTTCATGCCTCAGATAGGTAGTAGCTATGAATGGTGAGAGAGGAGGTTAGAGACCAAAGATGAGCAGATGGGATCATCAATAGGGATGTTAAAGTTCCCCAAGATGAGAGTGGGATTGTAACAGCCAAGAAAGTGTGGAAGCAAGGTGGCAAAATGATCTAGGAACTGGCGGGATTGGGTTCTAGAACACAACTGCCACTAGCAGGGAGAATCAGCGGAAAAGTATGATGGTTTCATGTTGTGGACCTGAAAAGAAGGGAAGATTAGTGAAGGTACTCAAGTCTAGGAGTAGGTGAAAAAATGTAAGGCACCATACGAGAGGGTAGTAATGGAGGCAGAGCCTGATTGCTGGATCCAGGATACAGTAAGAGCCAGAAGGTTAAGAGAATTTGAAAGGAAAAAGTTATGGATGTAGGAGAGTTTGTTACATACTGATCTGGCATTCCAGAGAGCACAGTTAAAGGAATCTAGAGAAGTTAAGCACTGAATATTAATGAGATTAGCAAAGTTTCTATGTGCATCAGAGAAAGAAGTCAATATACTAGCACAAGAAAGGTTGGGTTTGGGGATATGTCTCCTGCGACTAGGAGAAGGAGAATAAATGGAATAGCAGATGGTTCAGTGATTTCTGAGACCGTCTCTTGTGTTGTACGGTGACAGTGGATGGATTTGTGTGGTTAAAAAATGTGAAAAGAGCTTGTGAGCTGTAATGAGCTGTAGTAGGAGAGGGAAGGAGAGAGAAACTGATATGAACGGAGAATGTGAGCTGTACATGGAAAGGAGAGAGGGACTGATATGGACAGAGAATGTGAGCTGTACATGGAAAGGAGAGAGGGACTGATATGGACAGAGAATGTGAGTAAGAGGTGAGGAGAAAAAGACTGATATGGACGGAGAATGTGAGCTGTACATGGGAAGGAGAGAGACTGATATGGACAGAGAATGTGAGCTGTACATGGGAAGGAGAGAGACTGATATGGACAGAGAATGTGAGCTGTACATGGGAAGGAGAGAGACTGATATGGACAGAGAATGTGAGCTGTACATGGGAAGGAGAGAGACTGACATGGATGGAGAATGTGAGCTGTACATGGGAAGGAGAGAGACTGATATGGACGGAGAATGTGAGCTGTACATGGAAAGGAGAGAGGGACTGATATGGACAGAGAATGTGAGCTGTACATGGGAAGGAGAGAGGGACTGATATGGACAGAGAATGTGAGTAAGAGGTGAGGAGAAAAAGACTGATATGGACGGAGAATGTGAGCTGTACATGGGAAGGAGAGAGACTGATATGGACAGAGAATGTGAGCTGTACATGGGAAGGAGAGAGACTGACATGGATGGAGAATGTGAGCTGTACATGGGAAGGAGAGAGACTGATATGGACAGAGAATGTGAGCTGTACATGGGAAGGAGAGAGACTGATATGGACAGAGAATGTGAGCTGTACATGGGAAGGAGAGAGACTGACATGGATGGAGAATGTGAGCTGTACATGGGAAGGAGAGAGACTGACATGGATGGAGAATGTGAGCTGTACATGGGAAGGAGAGAGACTGATATGGACAGAGAATGTGAGCTGTACATGGGAAGGAGAGAGACTGATATGGACAGAGAATGTGAGCTGTACATGGGAAGGAGAGAGACTGACATGGATGGAGAATGTGAGCTGTACATGGGAAGGAGAGAGACTGACATGGATGGAGAATGTGAGCTGTACATGGGAAGGAGAGAGACTGATATGGACAGAGAATGTGAGCTGTACATGGGAAGGAGAGAGACTGATATGGACAGAGAATGTGAGCTGTACATGGGAAGGAGAGAGACTGACATGGACAGAGAATGTGAGCTGTACATGGGAAGGAGAGAGACTGACATGGATGGAGAATGTGAGCTGTACATGGGAAGGAGAGAGACTGATATGGACAGAGAATGTGAGCTGTACATGGGAAGGAGAGAGACTGATATGGACAGAGAATGTGAGCTGTACATGGGAAGGAGAGAGACTGGTATGGACAGAGAATGTGAGCTGTACATGGGAAGGAGAGAGGGACTGATATGGACAGAGAATGTGAGTAAGAGGTGAGGAGAAAAAGACTGATATGGACGGAGAATGTGAGCTGTACATGGGAAGGAGAGAGACTGGTATGGACAGAGAATGTGAGCTGTACATGGGAAGGAGAGAGACTGACATGGATGGAGAATGTGAGCTGTACATGGGAAGGAGAGAGACTGATATGGACAGAGAATGTGAGCTGTACATGGGAAGGAGAGAGACTGACATGGATGGAGAATGTGAGCTGTACATGGGAAGGAGAGAGACTGACATGGACAGAGAATGTGAGCTGTACATGGGAAGGAGAGAGACTGATATGGACAGAGAATGTGAGCTGTACATGGGAAGGAGAGAGACTGACATGGATGGAGAATGTGAGCTGTACATGGGAAGGAGAGAGACTGACATGGATGGAGAATGTGAGCTGTACATGGGAAAGAGAGAGACCGATATGGACAGAGAATGTGAGCTGTACATGGGAAGGAGAGAGACTGACATGGATGGAGAATGTGAGCTGTACATGGGAAAGAGAGAGACTGATATGGACAGAGAATGTGAGCTGTACATGGGAAGGAGAGAGACTGACATGGATGGAGAATGTGAGCTGTACATGGGAAGGAGAGAGACTGATATGGACAGAGAATGTGAGCTGTACATGGGAAGGAGAGAGGGACTGATATGGACAGAGAATGTGAGCTGTACATGGGAAGGAGAGAGACTGACATGGATGGAGAATGTGAGCTGTACATGGGAAGGAGAGAGACTGATATGGACAGAGAATTTGAGCTGTACATGGGAAGGAGAGAGACTGACATGGATGGAGAATGTGAGCTGTACATGGGAAGGAGAGAGACTGATATGGACAGAGAATGTGAGCTGTACATGGGAAGGAGAGAGACTGACATGGATGAAGAATGTGAGCTGTACATGGGAAGGAGAGAGACTGATATGGACGGAGAATGTGAGCTGTACATGGAAAGGAGAGAGACTGATATGGACGGAGAATGTGAGCTGTACATGGGAAGGAGAGAGACTGATATGGACGGAGAATGTGAGCTGTACATGGGAAGGAGAGAGACTGATATGGACAGAGAATGTGAGTAAGAGGTGAGGAGAGAGACTGATATGGACGGAGAATGTGAGTAAGAGGTGAGGAGAAAAAGACTGATATGGACGGAGAATGTGAGCTGTACATGGGAAGGAGAGAGACTGACATGGATGGAGAATGTGAGCTGTACATGGGAAGGAGAGAGACTGATATGGACAGAGAATGTGAGCTGTACATGGGAAGGAGAGAGACTGATATGGACAGAGAATGTGAGCTGTACATGGGAAGGAGAGAGACTGACATGGATGAAGAATGTGAGCTGTACATGGGAAGGAGAGAGACTGATATGGACGGAGAATGTGAGCTGTACATGGAAAGGAGAGAGGGACTGATATGGACAGAGAATGTGAGCTGTACATGGGAAGGAGAGAGGGACTGATATGGACAGAGAATGTGAGCTGTACATGGGAAGGAGAGAGACTGACATGGATGGAGAATGTGAGCTGTACATGGGAAGGAGAGAGACTGATATGGACAGAGAATGTGAGCTGTACATGGGAAGGAGAGAGACTGACATGGATGAAGAATGTGAGCTGTACATGGGAAGGAGAGAGACTGATATGGACGGAGAATGTGAGCTGTACATGGAAAGGAGAGAGGGACTGATATGGACAGAGAATGTGAGCTGTACATGGGAAGGAGAGAGGGACTGATATGGACAGAGAATGTGAGCTGTACATGGGAAGGAGAGAGACTGATATGGACGGAGAATGTGAGCTGTACATGGAAAGGAGAGAGGGACTGATATGGACAGAGAATGTGAGCTGTACATGGGAAGGAGAGGGACTGATATGGACAGAGAATGTGAGCTGTACATGGGAAGGAGAGAGACTGATATGGACAGAGAATGTGAGCTGTACATGGGAAGGAGAGAGACTGACATGGACGGAGAATGTGAGCTGTACATGGGAAGGAGAGAGACTGATATGGACGGAGAATGTGAGCTGTACATGGAAAGGAGAGAGGGACTGATATGGACGGAGAATGTGAGCTGTACATGGGAAGGAGAGAGACTGATATGGACGGAGAATGTGAGCTGTACATGGGAAGGAGAGAGACTGATATGGATGGAGAATGTGAGCTGTAAATGGGAGAAGAGTGGAGAGAGAGACTGATATCGCTGGTGAATGTGAGCTGTACCATGAGGTAAAGACAAGTTTGTCTCCTGCCAGTTGGGTAAAGTTATAGTCAGTACTAGTCCCTAATTCTTGTGGGGATCCAAAGACCACCTGCCACGTACAAGGGTCACTAGCGCTATGAATCCCTGGCATAGATTTTGTGTCAGTGGCATTAACTACACTTGTGCACCTGTAGGGCAGGAGAGCAGCACATATATGACTAGGAGCTGTGGAAGTGCCATAAAATATCTACAGGAGCTGTGCAAGAAGGAGGGTCACTTCAAGAAGCACTAATCATGATTCCATCATGTACAGTTGTGGCCAAAGTCACAGAGGATTAAATTATGAGCCTTTGTAAAACTCTCACACTCTGGCCCTGGAGCTTTACACTCACTGCAAGTCATCAGTATTATAACGGAAGACAAATGCCCTGCTGATGTCATCTTATGATGATGTCATCACTCATAGTATTAGGTTACAATGCTTGAATAACTCCATGTATGTATTGTGTCCTGATTCATCACGATAGGGTAGGATTTGCAAACCAATATTGATGATTTTCCCTATAGTGTAGTGACAATCTCTTCCAAACAAATGACATTTCATAATATACACAGGCCTGCTGATGATGTCATCATTCATGGTCATTGGTTGCAATGGTTTATTGTTCTACTTATGGTACTTGGTAGGGTTTGCATACCATTATGTATGGCTTCCTCTATTGTCTTGTGTAGGGGTTCCTAACCTAAGGCTTGATAGCAATAAGTGGCTCATAGGCCCATGTTATGTGTCTCGTGGCAGTCTGCCAGCTTGTTGTTAGCACCAGGTTTAGTTAACAACTATGAAGAGAAGAACTTCAGATAGCGGCTTTTGTGAGAAGCCCTGTACAGAAGACCTCACCTGGAGGCATGTACAGTGGCATGTAAAGATTTTGGCACCCCTGGTCAAAATTACTGTTATTGTGAGCAGTTAAGCAAGTTGAAGATGAAATTATCTCTACAAGGCATAAAGTTAAAGATGGCACATTTTTATATATATATATATATATATATATATATATATATATATAAAATTATATACTAGAAGGTGGCCCGATTCTAACGCATCGGGTATTCTAGAATTTATTGTGTAATGTATGATTTTTGTTATATATATAGATGTTGTTGTGTGTAGTTGCCAGTGTTTGTGTAGGGCGCTGTAAATGTTCTGGGTGTTGTCTGGGTGTGGGGGGGTGTGAGAGTGGTGTTGCATGTGTGTTGCGTTGTGTGTGTTGCGTTGTTTGTGGAGCGCTGTGTGTCTACAGCGTTCTGTGTGTGTGGTGCTGTGTGTGTTGCGCGGTTTGTGTGGGTGTGGGGTGTGTGTGTGTTTTAGGGGAGGTATGTTTTGTGCAGTGTGTGTGTGTTGCGCGGTATGTGCGTATATTTGTGTATGCCGCGGTGTTTGTGTGTTGGGTGTTGTGTGTGTGTGTGTGCAGCGTTGTCTGTGTGTGGGTGTCTGTGTAGGGCGGTGTTTGTGGTTCCCAGTGTGTGTGTGGTGTGTTGTGCAGTGCGCGTGTGGCGCTGTGTGTGTGTTTTGGGGGGAGGTGTGCACCCCCATCGTGCTCCATCCCCCATGCTGCGCACCCCCCATCGTGCTCCATCCCCCATGCTGCGCACTCCCCATCATGCTCCATCCCCCATGCTGCGCACTCCCCATCGTGCCCCATCCCCAATGCTGCGCACCCCCCATCGTGCTCCATCTCCCATGCTGCGCACCCCCCATCGTGCTCCATCCCCCATGCTGCGCACCCCCCATCGTGCTCCATCCCCCATGCTGCGCACTCCCCATCGTGCTCCACAGTCACACATCAGACAGTATACACGCACACATCTGATCGCATACACTCACACCCCACTTCTCCCTGTGCCCTCCGGTGGGCGGTCCCAGCAGCTGTGCTGCACGCCGTGCTCCTCTGCCGACACTCACAGATCCGATCGCATACACTCACACATCAGAACACACGCACACACCCGATCGCATACACCCGATCGCATAAACGCACACACACACTGATGATATCGCACATACACGCTCACACACTCACAACATCCGGAGATACCACATGCTTCCAGCCATGTGATCCTCCGGCAGGTCCTGGAAGGTCACTGCACACACAGTATCGCCGCCGAGAAGTAAGCGATATCACTGGATGTTGTTGTGTGTGGATGCGATCTGATGTGTGTGTGTGAGGTGTGTGTGAGAGTGAGTGAGTGTGATCTGATGTGTGTGTGTCTGTTCTTATGTGTGTGCGTGTGTGTGTGTGTTCCGCCGCTGCAGGACCTTGATGCGCTCACCTGCTCCCGGTCGGCGTCTGGTGAGTATGACTGCGGGGTCTTCTTTCTTCTGTCTTCTCTCTTCTGGGGGTGCATGCGGAGGTCCGGGGCGAGCGGCTAATCCATGTGGGGGGCGGGGCCAGGCCGAGGCGAGCGGCCAATCCGTGGGGGGCGGAGCCAGGCCGAGCCCAGAGCGGCTAATCCATGCGGGGGCGGGGCCAGGCTGAGGCGAGCGGCCAATCCGTGGGGGGGGAGGGGTCAGGCCGAGCCCAGCGGCCAATCCGACAGTTGTCACTTTTATGACACTTACGGTGACACTGTCACGTGACACAATTTTGGAGCAAGACAGACAGACAGAATAAGGCAATTATATATATAGATATATATTATAGTTTTTTGTCTTTTACAATTTAAAATTAATAAAAAAGGGAAATGGACCAATGCAAAAGTTTGGGCACCCTGCATGGTTAGTATCTAGTAGACCCCTTTGGCAAGTATCACAGCTTGTAAACGCTTTTTGTAGCAGCCAAGAGTCTTTCAATTCTTGTTGGAGGGATTTTCATCCATTCTTCCTTGGAGATGTCTTCCACTTCTGTGACATTTCTGGCTCGTCTTGCATGCTCTGCTCTTTTGAGCTCTAGCCACAGATTTTCAATGATGTTCAGATCAGGGGACTGTGAGGGCCATTGTAAAACCTTCAGCTTGCCCCTTTTGAGGTCGTCTATTGTGGATTTTGATGTGTGTTTAGGATCATTATCCATTTGTAGAAGCCATCCTCTTTTCTCCTCTTTTCAACTTGAGCTTTTTTACAGATGGTGTTATGTTTGTATCAAGAATGTGTTGACATTTCATTGAATCTATTCTTTCCTCTATCAGTGAAATAATCCACGTGCCATTGGCTGAAACACAGTCCCAAAGCATGATTGATCCACCCCCATGCTGAATGGTTGGCGAGATGTTGTTTTCCAGAAATTCTGTGCCCTTTTTTCTCCATACATACCTTTGATCATTGTGGCCCGAGTTCTATTTTATCCTCATCGATCCACAGGACTTGTTTCCAGAATGCATCAGGCTTGTTTAGATATTCTTTTGCATACTTCTGATGCTGAATTGTATGGTGAGGATGCAGGAGAAGTTTTCTTATGATGACTCTTTCATGAAGGCCAAATTTGTGCATGTGTCTCTGAACAGTACAACAATGGACCACAACTCCAGAGTCTGCTAACTCTTCCTGAAGGTCTTTTGCAGTCACACAGGGGATCTGATTTGCCTCTCTAACAATCCTATGAGGAGCTCACAGAAATTTTGCTTGGTTTTCTAGACCTTATCTTGACCTTCACTGTTCCTGGTAACTGACATTTCTTAATTACATTTTGAACTGAAGAAAGGGCAACTTGAAAACGCTTTGCTGTCTTTTAGCCTTCTCCGGCTTTGTGGGCCTCCACCATTTTCAGAGTGCTAGGCAGCTGCTTAGAAGAACCCAAGGCTGCTAGTTTTTGGCACAAGGTTAGAGGAGGCTGGGTTTTTATAAAGCTGTGAAATTTGCATCAACTGATGATAGTGAACAAGCCATAACCTAACAAGCTAATTAAGGTCCGAAACCTTGGTCGAACTTATCTGAGCACACAAATCTTCAAGGGGGTCCAAATTTTGGCATTGGCCTATTTTCCTTTTTGTAATTTTTCAAATGTAAAAGATGATATTTTTTTTACCCTGAAATGCAAAGGAAATGTGTCGTCTTTAACTTTGTCTTTTAGAGATCATTTGATCTTCAACTTAATTAACTGTAATTTTGACCCGTGGTGCCGAAACATTTGCATCCCAATGTATACTGGTGGGGAGGATAAATATAGTAAACTGTAGATGGGATAATAATGCCAGTTAGAGAGGTGCTCGCAGTTGGGTGCGATAGTGCGGTGAATATGCTTGATGCTGCAAGAATACTGAATGGGGTAAAGGGGGAACCCTGGATGTGCATATACTGCCTATAAGGGAGTGGGGCACAAGGTTTCTCTGTCCTTTCAGTGGGGATGTTTTGATTGTAATATCGGGATTGTGAGACTTTTGGTGTCACTATGGTGTAAGTGGTAAGGGTCGCGATGAATGTGGCTTGTGACAATTTAACAGAGCTGCATGTGACTCTTAAGGTAAGGAAGGTTGGGGACCACTAGTCTAGTTCTATATACTTTTTACTAAAGTTTTTGTCACGCTAGGTACAGGGAAGTACCAAGTGAAAGTGAAGAGAAGAGAAACCTTGTGTCTAGGGAAGGGAAGATGGTGACCCCTGACCAAGCCTACTGCTGGCCCCTGGCTTCCTTCACCACCCTAGATAGGTTCCTCATCTATGCGCCGAGCCGAATACCTGACCCTGACTGATCCTGAAATAGGCCCTAGATAGGGAACAGATGGGATGAGTGCTAGTCAGCTCCACTAAGCTCTAAAGAAGACACAGGATCTCAAACAAGGGGAAAGTAAAGAAATAACTTATCTCCTAATGACTCAGGGAGAGGAACTGCAGCAACAAAGTTTCTCCAGATTAATACAAGCAGACTGCTTGCACTGAAGACTAGTTAAGGGTATTAGACCAATCACCAGCACAGGCAGGAAAGGAATTAGAGTATTTAAGAACACAAAGGGAAGTGCTGATAAAAACAACTGAAAGGGTGAGGAACTCTGCAGGGTCCTAAAGAGAAAGGAAGAAAACCAAGCAGGCAAAATAGAAGGTCAGGAAGCAGTTTGTGCAGCAAAACACTGCGACCTTCTATAGCCGGACACCACAGGACTGTCTGTCACCCGTGACAGTTTAATTAATCGTTGACATTCCCCTGGTGATGTAATCACTTGACGATGTCACTATTCATGGTCATTCGTTACAATGTTTCATTCTGTTTCACATATGCTGATGCTGATGAATTGTAGAAATTGCAAACAAGTAGTGACCACTTCTTCCACAATCCAGAGACAAAAATCATCTAACTAGAGCCTTCTACTAAGCAAACCTGTACTGCTGATGTCATCACCTGATGATGTCATTACTAATTATCATTATTTACAATTATGCTGATTGCTTATTAGCATTTGCAAACTAGTAAATATGGCTTTCTCCATGGTTTAGGGGCCAAATTCTGTTATGACAGACCCCTCCCCTTCCCCTGAGTGAAAATGACATATTGTGATGATGTCATCAATCATAATTATTGGTTACGATGATGCAATAATTATACATATGCTGACTGTTTGTTAGAATTTGCAAACCAGTAATGGATTCCCTCCAGAATTTACTGTTATATAGTTAAAAACTCCTGTTTAGAGTGAACCGTCGGCTCGTGCAGTTTGTCATTTACCAAATTTCCTCCAGATCCCTGAATCAGCGACAAACAGAGAAAAGAAACAAGTAAGCGGAACTGTTTAGCTCATCGGTAATCGCAATGTGACGGGAACTTGCTGGCCCTATCTGTTGCCTGTAGCTTTGGGGTCCACCAGGGGCCTAATGCATAGTGTAAATATAGATTTTGCTGCTGCTGCTGCCTCCATATGCTGCGATATCTCTGGGGGTTATGCTGGATATAGGTTTCGCTCCTATCCAGGGTTCTGCAGGTCTAGCGCTCGGCACTCATTTGTCATAGGTAAGCCGTACAGGTTAGTAACTTTGGGGTCCGCTCTGCCGCAGGATAATCCGTCCAATCTGCCTTCAGCAGAAATTGCAATAAATTCGAAGCCCAAACTCCAAAAAAAAAAGAAAAAACATGAAACGTCTGCAGAAGCAAACACACGGCTCCTTAATCTTTAGAGAAGGAGCGAGGGAGGAGGGAGAGCGGTAATGGATAGAGGCATGATGAAAGGATAAAGAAGAAGAGAGACAAGGAGATGAGAATGCAATACAGGACGGGGAAGAAAAGGCCGATGTTAGATAGAGCCGCGATACCAGCGCCGCCGTCGCAGCCGAGCGTCCTCGTGCAGCCTCCGAGGCGCGCTGCTGTCCAGGTGTAGGGATCTTAATAGGATAATGTGGGATTTGTGCTGCTTTCCTGGGATGAGGCGACCATGATGTTCTCCAGATGTTCCGGCGGTAATTAGCTCTTGCGGAGAGACGATCGGGCCGGTGAGATGATGGTGTAGCGTGATGGGGCCGGCCATTGTGATGATGAAGACGTGCTGAGATCAAACGCTTGCTATGATTTTGCAATCATGCTCCTGTGTGAGCTCTGTGCTCTTCCCGCGCTCACCGTCCCATATATCATGATTTGTAAGGCAATTCAAGGGGAATTTAAAAAAAAAAAAGAAAAACGGACCAACATTTTTTTTCTAATTTCTTCCAGGGCTCCCTTCATACGTCAGTGATTTTGGTACGTGGGTGACAGTTTTTATACGTACCAGAATCACGGACATACGCATGCCCATTAAAATCAATGGGTCTGTGCACACATCAGTGATTTTTCACTCCGTGTGGCGTACACGCGTGTCCGTGATTTCCGCACGGAGACGTGTCCGTTTTTTTCTGGCATCACTGATGTCCTCACTATGTTGTGATCCGTGAAACACGTACCAAAAAAACCCCCGTATCTTTGCAATAAAAAGCTTTTTATTCTCACCTTCTCCAGCGATGCTGTCTCCGGCCGCTGCTGTCTGCTGCTTCCAGGCCAGCTCATTATTTTCATGCATAAGCATTTATGCACAGCACATCTGACCCAGAAGTAGCTGCAGAGGGGAGACTGCGGCGACCGGAGACAGGAGAGCCGGAGATTCAGCACCACGGACAGCAGGAGCAGGGACAGATGAGAAGATCTCTGTCTTTTATCACGGATAGCACACGGAGATCACACGTGTGCCCAATTCACAGCACACGGAGGGACATACACACTTTTATCATGTCAGTGAAAAAACACAGCCTTTTTACTGACGTGTGAAGGGGGCCTGCAAACAGCATCACGCCTGCCCATGGGTTGTGTCTGCAGTGCATCTTCACTAACCACTGAGCTGCATTACCACCCACAACCAGGAGTGGTGCTGTTGTGCAATTAAGCAGCAAAGGTTAATTACTCCTGGACCACTCCTTAAAGGTGCCATAAAAATAAAAATTTCAATAGCTGCCAGGCAATGCTGGGAGGTGTAGTTTCACAAAGGGTTGCTGACACTACTCTGTAGAAGGTGGATGATGATCATGGGGATGTGTAGATGCCTTATTATTAACTATTCTTAAGAGTTGATACATTGTTTCCATCTGCAATGGGTGGAGCTAAGTTGACTATTCTTGGGAATTTTTACACTGAATAGGGAAGTATGTTGGGACAGTGCAGGGACAGAGCGGAGAACCACAGTGACAGTGCAGGGACAGAGCGAAGCACCACAGTGACAGTGCAGGGACAGAGCGGAGAACCACAGTGACAGTGCAGGGACAGAGCGGAGAACCACAGTGACAGTGCAGGGACAGAGCGGAAAACCACAGTGACAGTGCAGGGACAGAGCGGAGAACCACAGTGACCGTGCAGGGACAGAGCGAAGCACCACAGTGACAGTGCAGGGACAGAGCGGAGAACCACAGTGACAGTGCAGGGACAGAGCGGAGAACCACAGTCACAGTGCAGGGACAGAGCGGAGAACCACAGTCACAGTGCAGGGACAGAGCGGAGAACCACAGTGACCGTGCAGGGACAGAGCGAAGCACCACAGTGACAGTGCAGGGACAGAGCGGAGAACCACAGTCACAGTGCAGGGACAGAGCGGAGAACCACAGTCACAGTGCAGGGACAGAGCGGAGAACCACAGTGACAGTGCAGGGACAGAGCGGAAAACCACAGTGACAGTGCAGGGACAGAGCGGAGAACCACAGTGACAGTGCAGGGACAGAGCGGAGAACCACAGTCACAGTGCAGGGACAGAGCGAAGCACCACAGTGACAGTGCAGGGACAGAGCGGAGAACCACAGTCACAGTGCAGGGACAGAGCGGAGAACCACAGTCACAGTGCAGGGACAGAGCGGAGAACCACAGTGACCGTGCTGGGACAGAGCGGAGAACCACAGTGACAGTGCAGGGACAGAGCGAAGCACCACAGTGACAGTGCAGGGACAGAGCGGAGAACCACAGTGACAGTGCAGGGACAGAGCGAAGCACCACAGTGACAGTGCAGGGACAGAGCGGAGAACCACAGTGACAGTGCAGGGACAGAGCGGAGAACCACAGTGACAGTGCAGGGACAGAGCGGAGAACCACAGTGACAGTGCAGGGACAGAGCGGAGAACCACAGTCACAGTGCAGGGACAGAGCGGAGAACCACAGTCACAGTGCAGGGACAGAGCGGAGAACCACAGTGACAGTGCAGGGACAGAGCGGAGAACCACAGTGACAGTGCAGGGACAGAGCGAAGCACCACAGTAACAGTGCAGGGACAGAGCGAAGCACCACAGTGACAGTGCAGGGACAGAGCGGAGAACCACAGTGACAGTGCAGGGACAGAGCGGAAAACCACAGTGACAGTGCAGGGACAGAGCACAGTGACAGTGCAGGGACAGAGCACAGTGACAGTGCAGGGACAGAGCGGAGAACCACAGTGACAGTGCAGGGACAGAGCAGAGAACCACAGTAACAGTGCAGGGACAGAGCAGAGAACCACAGTGACAGTGCAGGGACAGAGCGGAGAACCACAGTGACAGTGCAGGGACAGAGCGGAAAACCACAGTGACAGTGCAGGGACAGAGCACAGTGACAGTGCAGGGACAGAGCACAGTGACAGTGCAGGGACAGAGCGGAGAACCACAGTGACAGTGCAGGGACAGAGCAAAGAACCACAGTAACAGTGCAGGGACAGAGCGGAGAACCACAGTGACAGTGCAGGGACAGAGCGGAGAACCACAGTGACAGTGCAGGGACAGAGCGGAGAACCACAGTGACAGTGCAGGGACAGAGCGGAGAACCACAGTGACAGTGCAGGGACAGAGCGAAGCACCACAGTAACAGTGCAGGGACAGAGCGAAGCACCACAGTGACAGTGCAGGGACAGAGCGGAGAACCACAGTGGCAGTGCAGGGACAGAGCGGAAAACCACAGTGACAGTGCAGGGACAGAGCACAGTGACAGTGCAGGGACAGAGCACAGTGACAGTGCAGGGACAGAGCGGAGAACCACAGTGACAGTGCAGGGACAGAGCAGAGAACCACAGTAACAGTGCAGGGACAGAGCGGAGAACCACAGTGACAGTGCAGGGACAGAGCGGAGAACCACAGTGACAGTGCAGGGACAGAGCAGAGAACCACAGTAACAGTGCAGGGACAGAGCGGAGAACCACAGTCACAGTGCAGGGACAGAGCGAAGCACCACAGTCACAGTGCAGGGACAGAGCGAAGCACCACAGTAACAGTGCAGGGACAGAGCACAGTGACAGTGCAGGGACAGTTCGGAGCAACTCAGTGACAGTGAAGGGACACAGCAGAGCTCCAAAGTAACAGTGCAGGGACAGAGCAGAGCACAAAAGTGACAATGCAGGAACAGAGCGGAGCAACTCAGTGACAGTGAAGGGACAGGGCTGAGCACAACAGTGACAGTGCTGGGGCCTTTGCACTTCTAGGTTGCTGGAATTTCTGGGGTATTCAGTGTATAATGGGGCGGAGGTGATGAGGGTCCATGTCAAGGACAATTCTTGATGCTCCATAGTACGTTAGTAGCAGGGTGCTGATGGTCTCCTGCTGGTTCTAGTGGTTTCTGGTAATTTAAACACTTTACTTTTATTCTTAGAATCTGGTGTTTTATTATTTAAGACAACAATTACAATTCTGCAGGTTGTTATTTGGAACAGTCAAGACCAACAAAATGCATAGATAAGCAGCAATAATGTAAGAGGCCAAGGGAAGAAACAACTGCAAATCACAACGCATGCTTTATACAGACACTGAAGAAGCAAGGAATGCTGAAAAAGAGCTCAGCTCTGGAGTATAATACTTGATATAACTCAGGATCAGTACAGGGTCAGTAATGCAATGTATGTACACAGTGACTGCACCAGCAGAATAGTGAGTGCAGCTCTGGAGTATAATACTTGATATAACTCAGGATCAGTACAGGATAAGTAATGTAATGCATGTACACAGTGACTGCACCAGCAGAATAGTGAGTGCAGCTCTGGAGTATAATACTTGATATAACTCAGGATCAGTACAGGATAAGTAATGTAATGCATGTACACAGTGACTGCACCAGCAGAATAGTGAGTGCAGCTCTGGAGTATAATACAGGATGTGACTCAGGATCAGTACAGGATAAGTAATGTAATGTATGTACACAGTGATTTGCATCAACAGAATAGTGAGTGCAGCTCTGGAGTATAATGTGCCGCCAACCGTGCCAACAGCTGGGCTGCTTGGATCCGGATCCGCGGTGGCTTGAGGGGTCTCCGGACCCAGGGGTCGTGCGGCCACTCAAATGAAGGGGTATGTAAAGGGGATTATATTAGAGTTCGTGATGCCACCCGTGGTGTGTGGTAATATGGAGTACCAAGGCTGCAGTTGGGAATACCCGGGGGCGATGGAATGGGGCAGTCAAGTGTTAGAACCCTCCATGGGTAGGGGGGATACCCCGGGGCTCGGTGATGGTAGGGGAGTGCCATTGGGTGTGAAGGGGGTCACTTGAGTACTCAGTCCATTAAGCTGACACTGACAACTGGATAACCCAAAGTTCTGGATACCGCTGCCTCGGAGCTAGTTTGGGTCCCATCCCCAATGGTGCTGCCTGGTGATTCGTGACCTTCCTCCTGGCACAAAGTTTACTTCTCTGTTGGTCCTGGTAGTATGGAACTTGCCGGGTCCCGCTCCCCACTATGGCTAAGTGTAGGAGCTTGCTCCCAGGGTTCACGCGTGGGATTTTCTGGACCGTTTTTATTGGAAAGTCCTATCCCCCTCGTTACGCTAGTACCCCGATTTTGGAGCGGGTGGAGAGCGGATCTCGTCGGGTAAATTGTCAAGTTGCCTGAAGCTACTCCCTGACCTAGGGTCCACATACCCCGTCGTGCCCTGGTCCCAGCCCGGTGGTGGCAGCTGTCCTCCTCAACAGGTCCGTGCCCCTTGCCACGATCCCCTGCGACCGGGGATCCAGCTCCTCTAGTCCCAGACCACCGTCTGCTACCTAGATGTCTTCCTAGGAGCCCGGCTCCTGACCTCCTCTCTCCTTCACTTCCAAACTACGACTCTCTTACTCCTGACACTCCTGACCTCCCTTCTCCAACCCTCCCAGGTGGGCGACTCTATTCCACTCAGGCCGTCCACTGGTGTGTCTGGTGGGTGTGGTGCAGAGTGTATCTAGGGTTTTGATTAGCTGATGTAGGCAACACCATTTAGTTGGGGACCCATAACCAAGAGAGAGGTGGATATTGCACGGGAGGGCAGATTGTGCAATACCCTGTGACGACCTGATAGTCCAGGGGCGTCACAATAATACAGGATGTAACTCAAGATGAGTACAGTATAACTCATGTAATGGTAATGTATGTACACAGTGATTGCACCAGCAGAATAGTGAGTGCAGCTCTGGAGAATAATACAAGATGTAACTCAGGATATAATATACTGTAGAATTCTGTATGTAATCGGGTCATTACTTGCAGTGTTTTGCTGTCCTCCAGTCATGATGCAATGTTTTGCTGCTGTTGTGTTGCTGCACTTTGTTTTCTGCGCTCAGTGATGTAATCTTTTCACCATCTTTCTATGTCGTCCAGATGAAGATGTGGAATTCCTGTGATATTACAGTGAGGGGATTAAGAGACAGTGATGTAACATAAATGTAGACTCAGGTGCCCAATATATCCGGGGTACAGACTCCATATACAGATTCTCTATACAGGCACTTTTTTTTTAAGCCACATTCTTCAAAATGGCTCATGTGCTTGATGAATTTTGTGCAAAATAAAACACTGCATTTTTTTTATTTTTTTTTTGCTACAACCTATTTTTCATTGTTCTTATCCCAAAAAGTTTAATGCATCTCAAAATGGTGTAAACACATTGCACCAAGTTATCTGACGTATATAATATCACTGGAGGATATCTGCGCCAATTTTGGGACTTTTTTTGATGCGAATCAGCTGAAAACATTTCAAAAAGTCATAATGTAAAAATCAGAAAACTAAATCATTACAGACAACATTAAAAGAAGCGCAAATTATTTCTTGAATTTTACCGAAAATCAAAAAGTCACCAATTGAGAAGTGTTAATGCCAAAAAACAGCCAAAATGGCAAGATGAATCGGGGCCAATATTCTTGTGCTGTCAGAGGAGAAGGGACACTTTTTCATGGTGGTATAATATGAGCATTATGACGGTATAGTCTTCCAGGCTGCACCTTCCATTGAAATGAATGGAAGTTGCATTCGTAGCCCCCGGGGTCTATGTGGGTGCTGTTCGAAGCTTCTCCTTCAGTAGTAGTGCCTTACCCTTGTAAGATCTGATTAGTAGCAACTGTGTAATATAAATAATAATATAAGTAATATATTATTAGTATATAATATAAATTAATAATAGTAATATAAATATTTGTAAATTAGATGTCAATGTTGTAAATATTATGCATACATTTTTTTATATTTTTTTTGTAATTACACTCTTTACTGATTGGATTAATTTATTTTATATTTTGATAGATCGGCATTCCTCCCCGCTGGCGCACATTAAATCCCAATATCAGAGATTGACAGGGGGATTTAATAAGTCCGACCCACCCACGACTGTTAGAGGGACAGAAGACATGTGCAGAGTAAGATGCGGGCTCGGCATGTGAGCCTGCATCAAAGTCAGGCAGCCGACATAGGACTTACCAGTACATCCTATATCGGTAAGGAGTTAAAGCACCACTCCAGCGGGTTTTTTTTTGTTTTTTTTTATTGCCTCACTTGAGTGGTGCTTTAAATCTAAGGGGTACTTTGCACGCTGCGACATCGCAGGCCGATGCTGTGATGCCGAGCGCGATAGTACCCGCCCCCGTCGCAGCAGCGATTTCCTTGTGATAGCTGCCGTAGCGAACATTATCGCTACGGCAGCTTCACATGGACTCACCTGCCCTGCGACCGTTGCTCTGGCCGGCGACCCGCCTCCTTGTTAAGGGGGCGGGTCGTGCGGCGTCATAGCGACGTCACACGCCAGGCGGCCAATCGGAGCGGAGGGGCGGAAATGAGTGGGATGTAAACATCCCGCCCATCTCCTTCCTTCCGCATATCCTACGGAAGCCGCAGTGACACCGGTAGGAGATGTTCCTCGCTCCTGCGGCTTCACACGCAGCGATGTGTGCTGCCGCAGGAGCGAGGAACAACATCGGACTGTCACGTCAGCGTAATCATGGATTACGCCGACGCTGCACCGATGATACGATTACGACGCTTTTGCGCTCGTTAATCGTATCATCGAGCCTTTACACACTACGATGTTGCATGCGATGCCGGAAGTGCGTCATTTTCAATTTGACCCCACCGACATCGCACCTGCGATGTCGTAGTGTGCAAAGCCCGCCTAAGTCCCCTGCCCCCTGTCTTAAGGCGGCGTTAAACGGTACGATATATCTAACAATATGTCGTCGGGGTCACGTCGTTAGTGACACATATCCGGCATCGTTAGACACATCGTAGCGTGTGACAGCTACGAGCGAGTGTGAACGAGCAAAAATACTCACCTTATCGTTGCTCGTTGACACGACGCTCACTTTCAAAATATCAGTCACATTCCTGGATGCAGGTTGTTCGTCGTTCCTGAGGCAGCACACATCGCTCCGTGTGACACCCCGGGAACGACGAGCACAGCTTTCCTGCGTCCTCCGGCAATGCGGAAGGAAGGAGGTGGGTGGGATGTTTACATCCCACTCATCTCCGCCCCTCCACTTCTATTGGAGGGCCGCTGTGTGACATCGCTGTGACACCGAACATCCTTCCCCCTTCAGGAAGAGGATGTTCGCCGCCCACAGCGAGGTCGTTTGGAAGGTAAGTGCGTGTTACAGGGGTTATCGACTTTGTGCGACACGGGCAACAAATTGACAGTGACGCAGAAACGATGGCGGCAGGTGCGATTGCACAATAAATCTACGCGTGTAAAGCAGCCTTTATACTCATTGTCCGGCGGCTTCATCTTCTATCACCGCCGCTCCTGTCTGTCTGTCTCCGGCGATTTGTGATGCTAGAGGTCACAACTCAGCATAAGTCTATGCGAGCTTCGATCTGGCTCCCATAGACTTTTATTGAGAGATTGAGATGTAACATGTGACTTTCAGCCTGTAAGAAGTTGCAGTCACAAAATGGACCTGATTAGTGCAGAAAAAGCATGAAAGGGAAGTTGTATGTAAAGCGCTACTCCAGTGCTGAAAAAAACAAACACACTGGAGTGGCGCTTTATGTTTTGCCTTAAGAATGTGAAATGCAGCTGGATTGGGTGAGATCTGGTGATGGCTTGGCCATTGCGGAATATTCCACTTCTTTACTTTTGCAGGATGTTTTGGGTCATTGTCCATCTCTTCTAAGGGCGGCTTTGCACGTTGCGACATCGCAAGCCGATGCTGCGATGTCGCACGCAATAGTCCCCGCCCCCATCGCAGGTACGATATTGTGTGATAGCTGGCGTAACGAACATTATCGCTACGCCAGCTTCACATGCACTCACCTGCCCTGCGACCATCGCTCAGGCCGGCGACCCGCCTCCTTCCTAAGGGGGCGGGTCATGCGGCGTCATAGCGACGTCACACGGCAGGCGGCCAATAGCGGCGGAGATGAGCAGGATGTAAACATCCTGCCCACCTCCTTCCTTCCGGATATCCTACGGAAGCCGCGGTGACGCCGGTAGGAGATGTTCCTCGCTCCTGCGACTTCACACACAGCGATGCGTGCTGCCGCAGGAGCGAGGAACAACATCGGACCGTCGCGTCAGCGTAATTATGGATTACGCCCACGCTGCACCGATGATACGATTGCAACGATTTTGCGCTCGTTAATCGTATCATCTAGACTTTACACACTACGATATCGCATGCGATGCCGGATGTGCGTCACTTTCAATTTGACCCCACCGACATCACACCTGCGATGTCGTAGTGTGCAAAGCCCGCCTAAGAAGCGCAGTACAATCAACCTTCCTACATTTGGTTGAATCTGTGCAGAGTCTAACCCCGTACACTTCAGAATGCATCCGGCTGCTTCTGTCTTCAGTCACATCATCAATAACCACTAGGTTCCCAGGGCCATTGGACACCCTGCATGCCCGGCCATCACACCGCCTCCGCCATGTGTTACAGAGGACATGCTGTGCTGTGGACCTTGAGCCGTTCCAAGCCTTC
The DNA here is from genome assembly GCF_048569485.1 of Anomaloglossus baeobatrachus. Classification (NCBI taxonomy): domain Eukaryota; kingdom Metazoa; phylum Chordata; class Amphibia; order Anura; family Aromobatidae; genus Anomaloglossus; species Anomaloglossus baeobatrachus. The sequence continues at coordinate 51,838,486 of NC_134360.1, read as the reverse complement.
TCCAGACTTTCTTCTTCTCATCATTCTGGTACAGGTTGCTCTTAATCTCATCTGTCCTCTGCTGCTTTTCCAGAACTGGGCGGCTTCCTTAGATTATTTTTTTTGGCAAAGTCTAATCTGCTCTTTCTATATTTAAGACTGATAAGTGATAAATGGTTTACACCTTGTGGTTACCCCTCTGTATTTGCTCTAATGCGGTCTTCTCTTTATGGTAGATTTAGGGCTACTTTGCACGTTGCGACATCGCTACGTTATATCGTCGGGGTCACGTCGTTAGTGATGCACATCCGGCGCCGGTAACGACATCGCAACGTGTAAATCCTAGATGCGCCGATAAACGATTGCAAAAGCGTTGAAAATCGGTGATCTATGTAGCGTCGGTCATTTTCATAATGTCGGGTCGACCGCAGGTACGATGTTGTTTGTCGCTTCTGCGGCAGCAGACATCGCTGTGTGTAAACCCGCAGGAGCGACAAACATCTCCTTACCTGCGTCCCGACGGCAATGCGGAAGGGAGAATGTGGGCGGGATGTTATGTCCCACTCATCTCCGCCCCTCCGCTTCTATTGGCCGGCCGATTAGTGACGTCGCTGTGACGCCAAACGCACCTCCCCCTTGAAGGAGGGATTGTTCGGCGGTCACAGCGACGTCGCCGACCAGGTAAGTGCGTGTGACGCTGCCATAGCGATAATGTTCGCTACGGCAACAATCGCCACATATCGCATGTGCGACGGGGGCGGGTACTATCTCGCCGCACATCGCTAGCATCTGCTAGCGATGTCGCAGCGTGCAAAGTACCCCTTAGATACTGAAACACCAAGAGAGGTTTTTTTTCACTTGGGTGGATGTTGTGAAGAGATTTTTCTTCACCATAGAAAAGATTCTGTGATCATCCACCACTGCTGTCTTCTGTGGATGCCTTGGCCTTTCTGAGTTCCCATCTCACCTGTGTGATCTTTATTTGCAGAATGTACTAAACTGTTGATTCCAGTCCTAAAATTATTGCTATCTCTCTGATGGATTTTGTCTTTTTTTCAGCATAATAATGATCTGTTTCTCTTCCATTGAGGGCTCCTTTGACTGTATGTTGTCGTATCACAGCAAGAGCTTCCAACAATGCCACATCTGGAATCAGCTCCAGACCTTTTATCTACTTAATTGATAAATTTTCAAGGGAAGAGTCCATATAGCATATTAAGGAGCTTTTGAGATAATTGTCCAATTGCTTTTGGTCCCTTGAAAAAGAGGCAGCTACACATGAAAGAGCTGTAATTCCTAAACCCTTACTACAATTAGGATGTGAATATACTCAAATTAAAGCTCAGAGTCTGCACTTTAGCCCCAGATTGATTATACAACTGTATCTTCAATATGTTTTGGTAATCAACTAAAATGCCAACACTTGTCACTGTTCAAATATTTTTGGACTAAAGTAGGTAAAAAGTGATTTCACCAGCAGAATAGTGAGTGCAGCTCTGGAGTATAATACAGGATATAACTCAGGATCAGTATAGGATAAGTAATGTAATGTATGTACCCAGTGACTGCACCAGCAGAATAGTGAGTGCAGCTCTGGGGTATAATACAGGGTGTAACTCAGGATCAGTACAGGATAAGTAGTGTAATGTATGTACACAGTGACTGCACCAGCAGAATAGTGAGTGCAGCTCTTGAGTATAATACAGGATATAACTCAGGATCAGTACAGGATAAGTAATGTATGTACCCAGTGACTGTACCGGCAGACTAGTGAGTGCAGCTCTGGAGTATAATACAGGATGTAACTCAGGATCAGTACAGGATAAGTAATGTAATGTATGTGCACAGTGACTGTACCAGCAGAATAGTGAGTGCAGCTCTGGAGTATAATACAGGATGTAACTCAGGATCAGTACAGGATAAGTAATGTAATGTATGTACCCAGTGACTGTACCGGCAGACTAGTGAGTGCAGCTCTGGAGTATAATACAGGATATAACTCAGGATCAGTACAGGATAAGTAATGTAATGTATGTTCACAGTGACTGCACCAGCAGAATAGTGAGTGCAGCTCCGGAGTATAATACAGGGTGTAACTCAGGATCAGTACAGGATAAGTAATGTAATGTATGTACACAGTGACTGTACCGGCAGAATAGTGAGTGCAGCTCTGGAGTATAATACAGGGTGTAACTCAGGATCAGTACAGGATAAGTAATGTAATGTATGTACACAGTGACTGCACCAGCAGAATAGTGAGTGCAGCTCTGGATATCACATTTGTACATAGTATTCTGTGGATTTGGTCTTTTTGGACCTGTGATTCCAGCAGTTTGTCGGTCTCTTCTCGGCTTTTCTCTCCTCGGTGCTGGTTGAGTGCAGCAATCCGTTCCTGGCAGTCTGTTATTATTAGGCTCGCAGCGTCTCTCGTCTCAGGACGGAGCGTCTGCCTTGTTCAATTCTGATTCTTTACATTGAGGTAAATGTCATATATTATGGATCAAGAAACAGAAAATGAATATAATTGCCACAAATGGTTGTACTGGACGTAAAGCGGAGATGTTAAGTGTATGAAGGCCGTGAGCGAGACACCGCTCCGGAGAAGATTGTGCAATCTGCAATGGATGTCTAAGGTCTCGGGATTATTAAGTGTGGAGTTTGGGGGAGGAAGACCCTTAATGCCCCTATCATTCCCAAGAGCTTAACCCTTTGTTGATGGAGTGTCTCCTACTCTGTGCCTGGGATATATAATACACAGCCCTTTATAAAATGCGCACCCCACTATCCATTATATAATACACCCCTACATTAAATACTACACCCCTCACTGTCTGTTAAATAATACACCCCCAGCTGTCCATTATACGGTATATTACTCCACGCACTGCACACACACTATATATATATATATATATATATATATATATATATATAATACACAGCTCTGCTGCACATGTCTTATATATACACACAGCTCTGCTGCACATGCACTATATATACACACAGCTCTGCTGCACATGCCCTATATATACACACAGCTCGGCTACACATGCACTATATATACACACAGCTCTGCTGCACATGCCCTATATATACACACAGCTCGGCTACACATGCACTATATATACACACAGCTCTGCTACACATGCCTTATATATACACACAGCTCTGCTGCACATGCCTTATATATACACACAGCTCTGCTGCACATGCATTATATACACACAGCTCTGCTGCACATGCCCTATATATACACACAGCTCTGCTGCACATGCACTATATATACACAGCTCTGCTGCACATGCCTTATATATACACACAGCTCTGCTGCACATGCCTTATATATACACACAGCTCTGCTGCACATGCCTTATATATACACACAGCTCTGCTGCACATGCACTATATATACACACAGCTCTGCTGCACATGCACTATATATACACATAGCTCTGCTGCACATGCCCTATATATACACACAGCTCTGCTGCACATGCCCTATATATACACACAGCTCGGCTACACATGCACTATATATACACACAGCTCTGCTGCACGCGCACCAAATATACACAAAGCTCTGCTGCACATGCACTATATATACACACAGCTCTGCTGCACATGCCCTATATATACACACAGCTCGGCTACACATGCACTATATATACACACAGCTCTGCTGCACGCGCACCATATATACACACAGCTCTGCTGCACGCGCACCATATATACACAGCTCTGCTGCACATGCACTATATATACACACAGCTCTGCTGCACATGCACTATATATACACACAGCTCTGCTACATGTGCACTATATATACACACAAAGCTCTGCTGCACATGCACTATGTATACATACAGCTCTGCTACATGTGCACTATATATACACACCACTCTGCTGCAAGCACACTTTATATACAAACAGCTCTGCTGCACGCGCACTATATATACACACAGCTCTGCTGCACATGCACTACATATACGCACAGCTCTGCTGCACATGCACTATATATACACACAGCTCTGCTGCACATGCACTATATATACACACAGCTCTGCTGCACATGCACTATATATACACACAGCTCTGCTGCACGCACACTATATATATATGCACAACTGTGCTGAATGCACACTATATATACACACCACTCTGCTGCACGCGCACTGTATATACACATAGCTCTTCTGCATGCACACTTTATATACATAGCTCTGATGCACGCGCAGTATATATACAAACAGCTCTGCTGCATGCGCACTATATATACAAACAGCTCTGCTGCACGCTCATTATATACACCCCACTCTGCTGCACGCACAGTTCTGATGCACGCGCACTATATATACACAGCTCTGCTGCACGCACACTATATATACACACAGCTCTGCTGCACGCGCACTATATATACACAGCTCTGCTGTACGCACACTATATATACACACAGCTCTGCTGCACATGCACTATATATACACATAGCTCTGCTGCACGCACACTATATACAGTATACACACAGCTCTGCTGCACGCACACTTTATATAGTATACACACAGCTCTGCTGCACGCACACTATATATACACACAACTCTGCTGCCAGTGTCGAGCAGAGACAGAGACTTGTGCTTTGCGGCTGTCGTTCCAGCAGTGTGTCCAGTAGGTCATGCTGGGACTTGCAGTGTTTAGAGTATAATGGAATTATATTATGGTAATGTCCACTGTTCTATAATATTGCGGGTTGTAGTATTCTGTATACAGAGTGTAATAGAATTGTATTGTGGTCTTGTCCTGCGGTCGGTAATGCTGGGGGTTGTAGTATTCTCTATGTAGAATATAGTAGACTTATATTATTGTCTTGTCCAGTGGTCAGTAATGTTGGGGGTTGTAGTATTCTATGTAAAGAGTATAATAGAATTGTATTATGGTCATGTCCAGGGGTCGGTAATGCTGGGGTTTTAGTATTCTATATACAGTGTGTAGTAGAACTGTATTATGCTAATGTTCAGCTATTGGGGGTTGTAGTCTTTGATATGAACCATAATAGAGCTGCATTCTCTCCATTCCACCTATTGTTTTGCTTCTTCATGGCGCTGATCCAACAATTGGGATTTTTCATCCCCCTCCCCCATCTTGCCGCTGCCATTTGCCCCCTCTCAGCTGATGTGATTGACTTTCTCAGCTCGGTTGCAGTTAGTGATTAATCAATTGGCGCTGTCAATCACGGCGCTGACACGACGGGTGCGGCAGCGGCGGCGCTCAGGCTGCCAGACAGAGTCTGTGGTTTTTCCTGGCAACCATTAACAACATGGGAACAAGAGAAAAGCGTTACAAGTCAGCCGACGTGTAAATAACGGCGGATACAGACAGGTGATGAGCGGCTCACGTTACCGGCAGCGCCGCTTCTCATTTATATTCCTCCCATTGGTGATATTTATCCTGATTTATCCTGGCCAGAGTCCACCAAAAGTGTCGCCAATCACCTCCTTATATTGGGGTCTAGAGGTAGCACAAAGACCTCTATAACTTCCAAATACTTTGTAAGATCTCTGCTTGCTGTCAGTGATGGCAGAAACTGTATAATAACAAATAGATGCTTGATCCCTGTTCTGACCTAGTCTTTTGGCGTCCTCCCCCAGTCCAGGAGATGTGGTATGATCAGACCATGCCCCTGTACGGTCAGACACGGCCATTACACAGTACATAGCAGGGACACATATATAACATTATCTCAGCACAGGAACATTTATTTTAGTCATATCCAATTGTGGAACTTATTATTATTCCAAGATCTATTGATTAAAATGAACTTCATATTTGGCGAAAAACTCTTTAAGTATTGGGACCAGCCCACTATAGGAGGGGTCAACTGGAAGGGAAACTGACTGTTCATTCGGAAGCAGTCAAGAAGACCTAGAGAGCGAATGTGACGGATGTGTAGTCATTCATGAAGGAAGCATATGGTCACCACAGGGTACTGCACCTCAGTTAAGGGGCGGTATCCTTCTCAGGTAAGGGGGGGTTAATCACCAGTGTTCCACATTCACACACTACATACAGCTTAAGAGCCTTCACATAGGGTGGGATGGCTCAGGGTAGCCAGGGGGTGGCCATCACGAGGCATGGGATTTCCCTGGTCACTTAAGCCAGCCACCGGGGTGGGCGGGTACCACTTGGGGGTAGAGGTAGGCGCAACATACTCACATACAGTCAGACGAGTCGGGTCCATAGTTCTGGCAAGATTTCTCTGGAACTCTTTGACTTCACTAGACCCGGGGCTTGGAGCGGGAGCTATTTGCTGAGGGGACATCCTAGGAAAAGGACATTCTCTCTTTTTCTTCAAACACCGGTGGTGGCCCCTTACTTGATTGACCGGAGCCCACGACGGCAGAGACCAGCACCTGGGTGCAGCTTTAAATCAGTGAGTAAAAAGAACCTGGAACCGCAGTTGCCGACTCAGACTCTGATTAGCGACGCCGTTGCCTAATGCTCCGGCGCTCCCAAGGGACTGCCAAACCCTTCATCATCCACCCAGGGCCCACTCCTCCTGTGGGGAGCGACACCATCCCGACTGCCATAACACCTGCCATGGTAAGGAATTATGCAGCAGCGGCTACTCCCTGGCCGCATACCACAGGTGGCATCACGACAAACTCTCACAATCACCCCGCTTTCTCTTCATTTACTGCACTCCTCGGGGCAACGAAACCGGGCAAGGCCACCGTGACATCGCCTGACCTGACCCTCAACGGACCGGCAACGAGTAGGGTAACCGCTTGCCCCTTGGGTCGCTGCACATACAGTGGGTGGTTTGTGGCAACAAAGGAGAAGAAACAGAAGATAAGATAGCGTGAACCTCGAGAGTGGACAGAGACACGAGTGTAAACAGCATTGAAATGATAGGACAGAATGGCCCCAGACTATAGGAGCTGGAGGACAGGAGTCTAGTGGCCAGGACCCTTAAATGTTAAGGTAACTGGTTAATTTTAATATAGTCAACGGACCAAGTGCTTTCTCGCTAAATGTCCGGGAGTGCAAAGCTTTACTCCGGTCATTATGGGACCTTGAAGGAGACTGGACGTGGGACAGCGGGAAAGGAAGGTGACCGTCACCGGGTGTGCTGTAATGCTGAACTGGGTTATGCTGGGACTGACAGGACCAGTAAGATCTGAAGCAACCAACTGGGAACTTAGACTGTGTCTGAACATGCCTTGCTGGAAGATATGTGCCGCTATCTGGAGCGTGAAGTTGTGACGGAGAATGAACCGTACAATAAAGAGTTGTGGGTAAAGTGGACTGTTGGTCTAACTTGTGAGCGACTGAGCGTGAGTCATCATCCAGTCCCGGTCAGCCAACATCAGCGTCAATATTCGGCCTACATGGGTTCCCAGCCCACACAACGAAAGTCAATCCCTCGCCCATGAGTACCTCCCTACTCTACAAGCGCAGGTTATTTATTTGCAATGTGACCCACTGTCTTAGGCTAGGTTCACATTTCCGTTGTTTTGCATCAGTCACATGCGTGACAAGAATTGAAATCCAAGAAAGCGGATTCCGTTGTAAAACGAGTGATCATTCAGAGCAGCCGGCCGCTGGCTTTTGAGAGCGATCAGCTGATCTGCCAGTGGCCGTTTTCTGTGAGCGATCAGCTGATCTCCCAGTGGCCGGCTTCTGTGAGCGATCAGCTGATCTCCCAGTGGCCGGCTTTTGAGAGCGATCAGCTGATCTGCCAGTGGCCGTTTTCTGTGAGCGATCAGCTGATCTCCCAGTGGCCGGCTTCTGTGAGCGATCAGCTGATCTCCCAGTGGCCGGCTTCTGTGAGCGATCAGCTGATCTCCCAGTGGCCGGCTTCTGTGAGCGATCAGCTGATCTCCCAGTGGGCGGCTTCTGTGAGCGATCAGCTGATCTGCCAGTGGCCGTTTTCTGTGAGCGATCAGCTGATCTCCCAGTGGCCGGCTTCTGTGAGCGATCAGCTGATCTCCCAGTGGCCGGCTTCTGTGAGCGATCAGCTGATCTCCCAGTGGCCGGCTTCTGTGAGCGATCAGCTGATCTCCCAGTGGCCGGCTTCTGTGAGCGATCAGCTGATCTCCCAGTGGGCGGCTTCTGTGAGCGATCAGCTGATCTGCCAGTGGCCGTTTTCTGTGAGCGATCAGCTGATCTCCCAGTGGCCGGCTTCTGTGAGCGATCAGCTGATCTCCCAGTGGCCGGCTTCTGTGAGCGATCAGCTGATCTCCCAGTGGCCGGCTTCTGTGAGCGATCAGCTGACCTCCCAGTGGCCGGCTTCTGTGAGCGATCAGCTGATCTCCCAGTGGCCGGCTTCTGTGAGCGATCAGCTGATCTCCCAGTGGCCGGCTTCTGTGAGCGATCAGCTGATCTCCCAGTGGCCGGCTTCTGTGAGCGATCAGCTGATCTCCCAGTGGCCGGCTTCTGTGAGCGAACAGCTGATCTCCCAGTGGCCGGCTTCTGTGAGCGATCAGCTGATCTCCCAGTGGCCGGCTTCTGTGAGCTATCAGCTGATCTCCCAGTGGCCGGCTTCTGTCAGCGATCAGCTGATCTCCCAGTGGCCGGCTTCTGTGAGCGATCAGCTGATCTCCCAGTGGCCGGCTTCTGTGAGCGATCAGCTGATCTCCCAGTGGCCGGCTTCTGTGAGCGATCAGCTGATCTCCCAGTGGCCGGCTTCTGTGAGCGATCAGCTGATCTCCCAGTGGCCGGCTTCTGTGAGCGATCAGCTGATCTCCCAGTGGCCGGCTTCTGTGAGCGATCAGCTGATCTCCCAGTGGCCGGCTTCTGTGAGCTATCAGCTGATCTCCCAGTGGCCGGCTTCTGTGAGCTATCAGCTGATCTCCCAGTGGCCGGCTTCTGTGAGCGATCAGCTGATCTCCCAGTGGCCGGCTTCTGTGAGCGATCAGCTGACCTCCCAGTGGCCGGCTTCTGTGAGCGATCAGCTGACCTCCCAGTAGCCGGCTTCTGTGAGCTATCAGCTGATCTCCCAGTGGCCGGCTTCTGTGAGCTATCAGCTGATCTCCCAGTGGCCGGCTTCTGTCAGCGATCAGCTGATCTCCCAGTGGCCGGCTTCTGTGAGCGATCAGCTGATCTCCCAGTGGCCGGCTTCTGTGAGCGATCAGCTGATCTCCCAGTGGCCGGCTTCTGTGAGCGATCAGCTGATCTCCCAGCGGTCGGCTTTTGAGAGTGACTGATTGCTCTCAAAAGCCGGCAGCCGGGAGATCAGCTGATCGCTCACAGAAGGCGGCTGCCGGGTGATCAGCTGATCGTTCTCAAAAGCCGGCGGCCGGGAGATCAGCTGATCGCTCACAGAAGGCGGCTGCCGGGTGATCAGCTGATCGTTCTCAAAAGCCGGCGGCCGGGAGATCAGCTGATCGCTCATAGAAGGCGGCTGCTGGACGATCAACTGATCGTTCACAAAAGCCGGCCGCCGGGTGATCAGCTGATCATTCGGCCGCCGAGAGAGAGCATGCGCAGCGGAATCAAAAGGATTCTGCTGCTCAAAAAATGTTACAAGCTGCGTTCCTGCCACCCGACGGTCAGTCGTTCCACGACTGATCAGTCGGGCGGCGGATGCAACGCAGCGTCATCAGTCACAATCTGCCGCTCATACAAGTCTATGCGAAACAACGGAATCCGCCAAACGGATTGCATTGTTTATCAGAGCGGCGGATTGTGACTGATCATAAACAACGGAAATGTGAACCTAGCCTTAGTTCCCTGGTGTGTCCTGTGTGCAGCAGCTCCTGTAAGGGCCAGCACTTGTGCCTTCTTGTGTCTTCTTCCCCCGTCCTCCATACATGTGACTGGTCAGCAATCTGCCTGCGGCCGAGAAGGTGCTGAAATCCTAGAGATGATATCCGTCATCATCCTCCCTCCTATGAGCAGTCCCTGTCCTTTTATAAGGAATATATTATAAAGTTACCTATTGTGTAATCTGGTTTTTATTTTCAATGTATTTTTTACTTTATTTTATAAATGTATTTTATACCTTTTTCACTATCTGTATTAGAACTAAAAAAATGGAAATTTTGTCATTTTCACACCTACCATTAGCGATTTTTAGACTCTAACTTCCTGTTGATGCACATGCACATTAGCAGCAATGAACAGACTCAGACCCTATATATTGTATTTATCATCTAATGAAAAGGTGCAAAAGTCATTAAACAGGAAAGGGAGGAGGTGAGCTGTGACACCACCTATTGTGAATGGTGTATCCTGTGTTATCTACTGTATATAGAGGTGTTATCAGTCATTGTACTGGAGGGGGAGGAGGTGAGCTGTGATATCACCTATTGTGAATGATGGATCCTGAGTTATCTACTGTATATAGAAGTGTAATTAGTCATTGTACAGGAGGAGGAGGATGTGAGCTGTGACATCACCTATTGTGAATGGTGGATCCTGTTTTATCTACTGTATATAGAGGTATTATCAGTCATTGTACAGGAGGGGGAGGAGGTGAACTGTGATATCACCTATTGTGAATGATGGATCCTGAGTTATCTACTGTATATATAGGTGTAATTAGTCATTGTACAGGAGGGGGAGGAGGTGAGCTGTGATATCACATTGTGAATGATGGATCCTGTGTTATCTACTGTATATAGAAGTGTCTATCAATCATCCTACAGGAGGGAGAGGAGATGAGCTGTGATATCACCTATTGTGAATGATTGATCCTGTGTTATCGACTGTATATAGAGGTGTAATTAGTCATTGTACAGGAGGGGAAGGAGGTGAACTGTGATATCACCTATTGTGAATGATGGATCCTGTGTTATCTACTGTATATAGAGGTGTAATTAGTCATTGTACACAAGGGGGGACAGATGAGCTGTGACAGCAATTATTGTGAATGAGAATCCTGACGTTTACTGCACATGTTGCTTATTTTTTCCTTGCAGATTTGGTGCAGATTTAATTCTTCAGCAAGTCTATTCTTTCAGTGTTTTTGCTGCAGATTTCAAGTGGAGAACAACTTGCACCAAAACACGTAAAAAAAATACAATTATTTTAAGCAGCGTTTTTACTGCCAGGAGATGCAGAAATGTTTGCACCAAATACTTAAGGGGGTTATCCGGCTTCTTTTGACTTTTTTTTTTTTATTACCCTATTGGGCTACATTGGGGCAGGTAAGTAGATAGAGAGCACTTACTTGCCCTGCTGTCAGCCCCTCTCCCCCGGCTCAGAGTGGTCATGTGACCGCTCCTGCCGCGATTTTGCTGCTTTCGGTCATTTCATGTCAACATGGGCAGGGCGATGTTTACAAGCAAATCTGGAACAGCATGTCGCCTCCCTGCTGGGCTGTACAGTGCGATGAGCCCCGCCCCCCTTCCCTGCACCCTCCCACACATTCCCCCGCACCCCTTACTCACCCCGCAACCTCCCCCTGCACTGCTGTGGGGTCCGTGACCTGGGGGAGGGGCCTGGCGGCGGCTGCCGTGGTGTCAGCGCCAGCACCGGGCCCCTGCTCAGGATCGCACATTCAAATGTACCACCATCACAGATCACCGATCACAGATCACAGATGCCGGTACATTTGAAAGCGCTGATGAGAAGGAGCGCAGCTTCTCATCACTGCCCGGGTGTGTGTGCTCTCTTCAGCACAGCGGTGACGTCACTACTGTGCTGATATGTCCAGAGCACAGACAGCGTGCGAACGGGTGAGTATGTACTCCCTACATATGTTCCCTATGGGGGTAGGGGGGTCGGTACAGAGCGCCGTGTGTGCGTGCGGTGCAGAGCCATATGTGTGTGTGCGGTGCAGAGCCATATGTGTGTGTGTGCGATGCAGAGCCCTATGTGCGTGTGCGGTGCAGAGCCCTATGTGTGTGTGCGGTGCAGAGACCTATGTGCATGTGCGGTGCAGAGACCTATGTGCGTGTGGGGTGCAGAGCCCTATGTGCGTGTGCGGTGCAGAGTCCGATGTGCGGTGCAGAGCCCGATGTGCGTGTGCGGTGCAGAGCCCGATGTGCGTGTGCGGTGCAGAGCCCGATGTGCGTGTGCGTGGTGCAGAACCATATGTGCGTGTGCATGGTGCAGAGCCATATATGCGTGTGTGTGTGGTGCAGAGCCATATGTGTGCGTGTGATGTGCAGCGCCATATGTGCGTGTGCGGTGCAGAGTCCAATATGCGTGTGCGGTGCAGAGCTCGATGTGCGTGTACGGTGCAGAGCCCGATGTGCGTGTGCGGTGCAGAGCCCAATGTGCGGTGCAGAGCCCGATGTGCGTGTGCGGTGCAGAGTCCAGTGTGTGGTGCAGAGTCCGATGTGCGTGTGCGGTGCAGAGTCCGGTGTGTGTGTGTGGTGTAGAACCATATGTGCGTGTGTGTGATGCAGAGTCATATGTGTGTGTGTGTGTGTGTGGTGCAGAGCCATATGTGTGTGTGTGTTGTGCAGAGCCATATGTGTGCGTGTGGTGTGCAGAGCCATATGTGTGTGTGCGGTGCAGAGCCCGATGTGGTGTGCGGTGCAGAGTACGATGTGGTGTGGGGTGCAGAGCCCGATGTGGTGTGGGGTGCATAGCCCGATGTGGTGTGGGGTGCAGAGCCCGAGGTGGTGTGGGGTGCAGAGCCCGATGTGGTGTGGGGTGCAGAGCCCGATGTGGTGTGGGGTGCAGAGCCCGATGTGGTGTGGGATGCAGAGCCCGATGTGGGGCTGTTATTTGCAATGCTGTAGTGATAACAGGTCAGGTGCTGGGGAAGAATACTGACATGGAATGTGTGTGCAGGGGGCGGGCAGGGGGCGAGGCTGGACACTGGGGAGGGGCTGGACACTGAGGCCGGGTGGTGCCTGACAACGACAATGACAGCTTGAAGTCTTTTGTGGTAGTTGTGGATGAGGCTCTTTATTTTCTCAGATGGTAAAGCTGCCCATTCTTCTTGGCTTTCTTGCATGAACTGCGCGCTTGAGTTCTCCCCAGAGTGGCTCAATGATATTGAGGTCAGGAGACTGAGATGGCTACTCCAGAACCTTCACTTTGTTCTGCTGTAGCCAATGACAGGTCGACTTGGCCTTGTGTTTTGGATCGTTGTCATGTTGGAACGTCCAAGTACGACCCATGCGGAGCACAACTGCACATAGAATAAGACTACGTGCACACGTTGAGTATTTTGGTGAGGTTTTTACCTCAGTATTTGTAGCCAAAACTAGGAGTGGGACAATCAGAGGACAAGCATTTTTTAGTAATCATCTGTTACAACAGATCCGTTGGCAAAAAAAGTTCTGCAAATACAACTTTCTTGTCTGTTTTGAAAAAAACTGATTTTTGCAGGATCCATTTTTTAACATTGGAGTCTATGGAAAATGGATCCGGTAACAGATTGCTATTTAGCCATCCGTTATTCTTGCATTTGTAAAGGATCCATATTTTTCTTACTGCATCAATTTCAAATGGACGATAAAAAGTAATCAGTCATCAGATCCGTTGACTCCAATGTTAAAGAAAAAATAAAAAAACGGATCCTGCAGAAATCAGTTTTTTTTCGAAAGGGACAAAAACGTTTTCCAGACTGGACGTGTGAACTCAGCCTTATAGAAACACGGGCACCACTTCTGCATTTACCCACTCCCGATTTTGGCTGGTAAATACTGAGTTAGAAAACTCACCGAATACTGAGCGTGCGGATGTGGCCTATGTTCACATGCCGGCAGATTTTAGGTGCTAAGTGGATTCCAATACCAAACAAGGTTTACAAATCGCATTCTCACTGTGTAGAATTTACTGCAAGGAATCTAACTTGCGCAGCGGGGCCAAATCTGTGGAACAATCCACAAGGTTTTTTGCTGACTTTACCCGGGCATCTCTGCCAGCACTGTGCCCATAGGACAGGACCCTCACCCGGTCATCTCTGCCTGCACTGTGCCCATAGGACAGGACCCTCACCCGGTCATCTCTGCCTGCACTGTGCCTATAGGAGGAGACCCTTTCCCAGTTATCTTTGCCTGCGCTGTGCCCATAGGAGGGGCTCCTCACTCTGTCATCTCTGCCTGCACTGTGCCCATAGGAGGAGACCCTTACCCGGTCATCTCTGCCTGCACTGTGCCCATAGGAGGGGCTCCTCACTCTGTCATCTCTGCCTGCACTGTGCCCATAGGAGGAGACCCTTACCCGGTCATCTCTGCCTGCACTGTGCCCATAGGAGGAGACCCTTACCCGGTCATCTCTGCCTGCACTGTGCCCATAGGAGGGGCTCCTCACTCTGTCATCTCTGCCTGCACTGTGCCCATAGGAGGAGACCCTTACCCGGTCATCTCTGCCTGCACTGTGCCCATAGGAGGAGACCCTTACCCGGTCATCTCTGCCTGCACTGTGCCCATAGGAGGAGACCCTTACCCGGTCATCTCTGCCTGCACTGTGCCCATACGAGGAGACCATTACCCGGTCATCTCTGCCTGCACTGTGCCCATAGGAGGGGCTCCTCACTCTGTCATCTCTGCCTGCACTGTGCCCATAGGAGGAGACCCTTACCCGGTCATCTCTGCCTGCACTGTGCCCATAGGAGGAGACCCTTACCCGGTCATCTCTGCCTGCACTGTGCCCATAGGAGGAGACCCTTACCCGGTCATCTCTGCCTGCACTGTGCCCATAGGAGGAGACCATTACCCGGTCATCTCTGCCTGCACTGTGCCCATAGGAGTGTCCCTTACCTTGTTATCTCTGCCTGCGCTGGGCCCATAGGAGAGGACCTTCACCCTGTCGTCTCTGCCTGCGCTGTGCCCATAGGAGGGGACCCTCACCCTGTCATCTCCGCCTGTGCTGTGCCTATAGGAGGGGACCCTCCCCCTGTCATCTCCGGCTGTGCTGTGACTATAGGAGGGGACCCTCCCCCTGTCGTCTTTGCCTGCTCTGTGCCTATGGGATATCCTGCTCCTAATGGCCGCTGTTTGAGCTCCTTGTCAGGCCGGTGTCCGGTGCCATTAGCTGCGGTGTTTCGTGTGTAGATACAGATCGCGCAACGTGTTCCCAGCAGAGATCTCTACAGATGATGGAGTATTACATTTCCATTGATCTGAGGATCTCGTAACCTAACATCAATATGGAGGACGGGGGGGGGGTGATATCTCCAGCAGAGGCCGTGCTCATCACGTGTGGACTGACACGATGGGTGCAGCCATGGACCCGAGTCCCGTTGGTCGTAGTACGGTCTATGATTGCGTTATTGAGGATCGGCCTCTCCAGGGAGGCAGGACGGGATCGATGGGATATAAGTGAATGACTCCTGAGGCCTCATTCACACGTTGCTTATTTTTTCCTCGCAGATTTCATTCCTCTCTACATTGGATTCTAAACTTGCCGCTTTCTCTCCCACAGATAAAAGCGTAAAGTTGCCGCAGATCCGAGAGACGTCCGACCCCACGAAGCGAGGATGAGGTTGCTATGGAAACTGCTGGCGCTTCGCTGGTTCGTGTGTCTTGCAGGTAACATATCTATTCACTGTTCCCGGTGTTATAACCCTCAGTCCTTCACTGAGCATTCAGGTCCCTCTACAGGGGCCAATTAGACGTCTGCTGGTCTCGGGCTGCGCCGGCTCGCTGGTGCGTTCCCTCAGTATGGGGGGTGCTGACTGCGGAGCACGGGGGTGCGGCCTCGTCACTCCCTGTCCAGGTTCTCACACGTCTTCTCATGTCACCGGTAAATCCAATGTGACAACACGTCCCTCATCATCCTCAGTGCGACTGGGCTGGAATCACTACAATAGATTCACTCTGATGGAGCAGCTGCAGTGTAAAGTATGGGCGAAGACCTGAGCAATGGCCATCTGATATCAGACAAGTTGTATTTCAAACTAAATGAAGCTGTAATAAACTGTGCAAACAGGCTGGAGTCCCTACAGTAGAGTCACCCTAATGGATCAGAGCTGCAGTGTAAAGTGTGGAGGGGGGTGTAGGACTAAGCAGCAGGCTGAGCCTTTAATGAGATAAAAGATGTATTTCACGCCACCTCTAAACTAAATTGGAGTCGTTAATTGTGGCTCTGCCCTTATGGATCAAAGCTGCAATGTAAAGTATGTTGGAAAACAATACCTAGAGCCTGCATTTGTGCAGGAAGAAGTTCTTATCAGACTCCCAGGAGATAATGCAGCTAAGCCGCAGCCTCTGCAACAGCAGCACTCGATGGTAGAGAGCTATGCACAGCCCACTAGAGAGCTATGCACAGCCCACTAGAGAGCTATGCACAGCCCACTAGAGAGCTATGCACAGCCCACTAGAGAGCTATGCACAGCCCACTAGAGAGCTATGCACAGCCCACTAGAGCTATGCACAGCCCACTAGAGCTATCCACCGCCCACTAGAGCTATCCACCACCCACTAGAGAGCTATCCACAGCCCACTAGAGCGCTAACCACTGCCCACTAGAGCGCTAACCACTGCCCACTAGAGCTATCCACCACCCACTAGAGAGCTATCCACCCTCCACTAAAGCGCTAACCACTGCCCACTAGAGCTATCCACTGCCCACTAGAGCTATCCACCACCCACTAGAGAGCTATCCACAGCCCACTAGAGCGCTAACCACTGCCCACTAGAGCGCTAACCACTGCCCACTAGAGCTATCCACCACCCACTAGAGAGCTATCCACCCTCCACTAAAGCGCTAACCACAGCCCACTAGAGCTATGCACGGCCCACTAGAGAGCTATCCACCTCCCACTAGAGAGCTATCCACCGCCCACTAGAGAGCTATCCACCGCCCACTAGAGAGCTATCCACCGCCCACTAGAGAGCTATCCACCGCCCACTAGAGAGCTATCCACCTCCCACTAGAGAGCTATCCACTGCCCAGTAGAGAGCTATCCACCGCCCACTAGAAGGCTATCCACCTCCCACTAGAGAGCTATCCACCTCCCACTAGAGAGCTATCCACCGCCCACTAGAGAGCTATCCACCTCCCACTAGAGAGCTATCCACCGCCCACTAGAGAGCTATCCACCTCCCACTAGAGAGCTATCCACCTCCCACTAGAGAGCTATCCACCTCCCACTAGAGAGCTATCCACCGCCCACTAGAGAGCTATCCACCGCCCACTAGAGAGCTATCCACCGCCCACTAGAAGGCTATCCACCTCCCACTAGAGAGCTATCCACCGCCCACTAGAGCTATCCACCGCCCACTAGAGAGCTATCCACCGCCCACTAGAGAGCTATCCACCGCCCACTAGAGAGCTATCCACCTCCCACTAGAGAGCTATCCACTGCCCACTAGAGAGCTATCCACTGCCCACTAGAGAGCTATCCACTGCCCACTAGAGAGCTATCTTCTCTCATCATGTGTAGCATAAAATATTGGCAGCTCCCAGGGACAAAGCCTTTATTATTCCTGAGAATGGCAGAAAAAGGGAAAGAACCTAAAGTTTCTCCAGAGCTGAAATCCGTGTATTCCTGCGGCTCCGGACTTCATGCCCATAGACCAAACCATTTTTTATTATTTCCGCTGATAGACGACAGTAATGCATCACTTACCAATACCATCAACAGATCCTCACCCTGATAAAAGGAATTCCAGCTGACCTTAAAGTAATTTGTCTGAGCTCTTCCAGCCTCATCCCGCCCACTCCATCTGATTTATTTATTACACAGACTGGCACAGAGTCAGCTGACGGGCACTGCCCAGACTGAGATACAGCGAGCAGCCGAGCCAGGGGAGCAAAGAGGCTTAATGATGTTTGTAAGGACATCAGCAATAAGGAATAGAGGATTTAAAGGGGCAGAATAGTCAGATATAACACACCTTACCACCACAGAAGGGGCAGTATTATAGTAGATATATTCTTGTACATAGGGGCAGTATTATAGTAGGTTATATTCCTGTACATAGGGCAGTATTATAGTAGTTATATTCTTGTACATAGGGGCAGTATTATAGTAGTTATATTCTTGTACATAGGGGGCAGTATTATAGTAGTTATATTCCTGTACTTAGGGGTAGTATTATAGCAGTTATATTCTTGTACATAGGTGCAGTATTATAGTAGTTATAATCTTGTACATAGGGGCAGTATTATAGCAGTTATATTCTTGTACATAGGTGCAGTATTATAGTAGTTATATTCTTGTACATAGGTGCAGTATTATAGTAGTTATATTCTTGTAGATAGGGGCAGTATTATAGCAGTTATATTCTTGTACATAGGTGCAGTATTACAGTAGTTATATTCGTGTACATAGGGGCAGTATTATAGTAGTTATATTCTTGTACATAGGTGCAGTATTATAGTAGTTATATTCTTGTACATAGGTGCAGTATTATAGCAGTTATATTCTTGTAGATAGGGGCAGTATTATAGTAGTTATATTCTTGTACATAGGGGCAGTATTATAGTAGTTATATTCTTGTACATAGGGGCAGTATTATAGTAGTTATATTCTTGTACATAGGGGCAGTATTATAGTAGTTATATTCTTGTACATAGGGGGCAGTATTATAGTAGTTATATTCTTGTACATAGGGGGCAGTATTATAGTAGTTATATTCTTGTACATAGGGGCAGTATTATAGCAGTTATATTCTTGTACATAGGGGCAGTATTATAGTAGTTATATTCTTATACATAGGGGCAGTATTATAGTAGTTATAGTCTTGTACACAGGAGCAGTATTTATAGTAGTTATATTCTTGTACATAGGGGCAGTATTATAGTAGTTATATTCTTGTACATAGGAGCAGTATTATAGTAGGTATATTATTGTACATAAGGGGCAGTATTATAGTAGTTATATTCTTGTAAATAGTGGCGGTATTATAGTAGTTATATTCTTGTACATAGGGGGCAGTATTATAGTAGGTATATTATTGTACATAGGGGGCAGTATTATAGTAGTTATATTCTTGTACATAGGGGCAGTATTATAGGAGTTATATTCCTGTATTTAGGGGCAGTATGTGATACTTAAATGCTGTGTGAAGTCCAGACCTTGTATATTTTGGAATTTCCCCATTTTGTTCCTTACAATGAATATCAGTACATTATTGGATCTTTTCTCTGTCTTTCACTGAAGTGTTCTTGGATGACAGCTAGCAGAGATGTTGATGGTAAATGCTGCTTTGGATGTGAATTGAGATTTTGACATGATATTCTGTAAACTCCTGTAATACAGCAGAGGTGTATGAGGGGATTCAGCTCAGTGGGTCAAAACGTTTGAGTGACCACCTAACCAGGTAACCCTGATTGCTCCAATATTCTCCCCCACACTGTATAATGGCTCCCAGTAATTCCCCCCCAACACTCTATGATGGCTCCTAATATTACCCCCCACACTGTATGATGACTCCTAATATTCCACCCCCACACTGTATGATGACCCTCAGTAATCCCCCCATACTGTATGATTGCCCCCAATATTCCTCCTCACTGTATGATGGCTCCCAGTAATCCCCCCACACTCTATGATGCCCCCAATATTCCCCCACACTGTATGATTGTCCCCAATATTCTACCCACACTGTATGATGTCCCCAGTAGTCCCACCACGAGCACTATTAAACCAAAATAAAAAACAAAAACATCCTACACGTCATCCCACCGCCCCACCCCTGCCTCGTCCATGTGTCTTACTGATTTTCTGTAGACCACAGGCCTAAATGGATTTGCAGTCTACAGAACATAGAGCGCTAGTGCACGACATTGTGTCCCCCTTCTCCGCCGCTGAGTGTCCCTGTATCGGCGCTGTGCACACTGATGCAGTTTAGCGCGGCGGTGGGTACGGGTGGGCCCCTCTCAGTGAGGGGACCACACTCTTCGCTCCCCCCCCCCCAAACCCACCTGGCCGCTAGCTATGATACTGAATGCAATGTATTATCCTGTTACGGTATATAGTAAAGGGGCTCAGTTATATGTTTTGGGGTCTCAGTCGATGTGGATTTCTGGTGCAGCTTTGGATGTTCATGGAAACAGAAGATTTGATTGTTTTATAAACAATTGACAAACACCAGATTCTGTTGAATGTTGGTTTTGATACTTTGCGTTGCTGGTAGTTGTAGTTCCACATCAATTTGCAGCTAAGAATTTTAGTATATTTATTGCTTTTTTTGTTGCTTTTTTTTTTCCTTCATTGTCACTTTCCAGTCTAAAATACCTTGTAGGGAATATACGTTAAAAAAAAAAAATCTATTTCTAAGACACGTGCAATATTTAACATATGTTACGGCAGATCCTTCAGGGCTTAATTAATCCACGTTTGTGCATATCGCACTACGCGGAGCGAGCCCTTTGTTTATCTCACTGGAGTTAATGGGGTTTGATGAATAATTCCCTTTCATGTGAATATTACATGGGTGAGGTAGGAGACCTGCGTGCCGCCCGCGTACAAGTTCCCCCATCCACTACTACAAAGCAAATTGTCGGATCGCTCGTCAGTAATTTGCTGGCAGACGGCGCTGGTGCCCTCTATTTTAGAAAACGTTGTTATCCTGTCTGTCACATATTATCTGCTGGCGACAGACGGCTACAATTACACGACTCGTCCACTCGCTTCATTCTGTTTTATCCTTTGGTAAATTAGATTTTATAAATCAGGTTTATTTGTGGCTTTTTTTTTTTTCTTCCTGACGGCTGAAAAGTTACATTTTAACTTCTCAGTTCCGAGGCCATTTAAAGGGACAGAACGTTCTTTTAGTATTTGTAAATACAGTTTTTTCCACCAAATAGATAAATATTCAGTATATGAACAAATAGATATTCTATAAAGGAGATGGATGGAAGCTTCAGGCTCAGAGTTTCTCATAAATATGAAGCCAATGAAATAGTAAAGGATTATTCCCATCTGAGCATGTTTTCACCTCTCCACAGGCAATGCAACAACCACCATGGGTCCAGAATCATGGACTCCAGATGATGCTTTGCGGGGGTGGGCTGTTGTCATTTTGTCATAATGCGGTCTAGGGGAGAGTCCAACGTGAGCCAAAAACACACAACAACAGGGGTAACACCATGACAAATAAGGGGTACACCAGGCACACTTTTAACAAAGGAGGGTCCTAAAACTAGTGAGATGGAAGATGGACACCTCCTCCACTTACCTGTCGCTTACCCAGCACGCTTAGCCAGTCCCTATACAGATTCCTCACCTGTCGCCGAGCAGGAACCTAAAGCCTTGAAAAGACCCTACAATAGTCCCTGGCTAAGGAGTGGGTAGGTGAGGGACACTAGCCCCATCGCTGCACTGAAACAACACACTGCTGAAAAGTTACATTTTAACTTCTCAGTTCCGAAGCTATTTAAAGGGACAGGACCTTCTTTTAGTACTTGTGAATACAGCTTTTTGCACTAAAAGATACAGATAGATATTCTTTATATGAGATGGATGGAAGCTTCAGGCTCACAGTTTTTCTTAAATATGAAGCCAATGAAATAGTAAAGGATTATTCCCATCTGAGAATGTTTTCACCTCTCCACAGGCAATTCAACAACGACCATGGGTCCAGAATCATGGACTCCAGATGATGCTTTGCAGGTGTGGTTTGCTGTCATTTTGTCACAATACGGACTAGAGGAGAGTCCAACGTGAGCCAAAAACACACAGCAACAGGGGTAACACCATAAGAAATAAGGGGTACACCAGGGACACTTTAACAAAGGAGGGTCCTAAGACTAGTGAGATGGAAGATGGACACCTCCTCCACTTACCTGTCGCTCACCCAGCACTCTTAGCCAGTCCCTATACAGGTTCCTCACCTCTCACCAAACAGGAACCTGAAGCCCTGAAGAGACCCTACAATAGTCCCTGGCTAAGGAGTGGGCAGGTGGGGGATGCTAGCCCTATCGCTGCACTGAAACAACACACTGCTGAAAAGTTACATTTTAACTTCTCAGTTCCGAGGTCATTTAAAGCGACAAAACATTCTTTTAGTATTTGTAAATACAGCTTTTTCCACCAAAAGTTACAAATAGATATTCTTTATATGAGATGGATGGAAGCTTCAGGCTCAGAGTTTTTCTTAAATATGAAGCCAATGTAATATTAAAGGAATACTCCCATCTGAGTATGTTTTCACCTCTCCACAGGCAATTCAACAACCACCATGAGTCCAGAATCATGGACTCCAGATGATGCTTTGCGGGTGTAGTCTGCTGTCATTTTGTCACAATGCGGACTAGAGGAGAGTCCAACGTGAGCCAAAAACACACAACAACAGGGGTAACACCATGACAAATAAGGGGCACACCAGGCACACTTTTAACAAAGGAGGGTCCTAAGACTAGTGAGCGGGAAGATGGACACCTCCTCCACTTACCTGTCGCTTACCCAGCACTCCTCACCTCTCACCAAACAGGAACCTGAAGCCCTGAAGAGACCTTACAATAGTCCCTGGCTAAGGAGTGGGAAGGTGAGGGACGCTAGCCCCATCGCTGCACTGAAACAACACACTGCTGAAAAGTTACATTTTAACTTCTCAGTTCCGAAGCTATTTAAAGGGACAGGACCTTCTTTTAGTATTTGTAAATACAGCTTTTTACACCAAAAGATACAGATAGATATTTATATGAGATAGATGGAAGATTCAGGCTGACAGTTTTTCATAAGTATGAGGCCAATTAAATATTAAATGATTATTCCCATCTGAGCAAATTTTCCCCTCTCCACAGGTGTCCGAATGCAACAACCACCTTGGGTCTAGACGATGCTTTGCGGGTGTGGTCGGCTGTTATTTTGTCACGATGCGGACTAGGAGAGAGTCCGGCGTGAGTCAAAACACACAACAGTAGATTAGACCATGACAAATAAGGGGTACATCGGGGACATAAACAGAGGGCCCTAGGACTAGTGAGAGGGAAGATGGACACCTTCTCCACTTACCTGCCTCTGTACCCTGCACTCCTAGCCAGTCCCTATACAGGTTCCTCACCTGTCAATGAGCAGGGACCTGAAGCCTTGAGTGACCCTACAATAGTTGCTGGCTAGGGAGTGGGCAGGTGAGGGATGCTAGCCCCACCGCTGCACTGAAACAAAACACCAGGGAAGAAGGCGAACAGGGGGAACACAACCATCGACTGCTGAAGTCGGCACACAACAACAGGGGTTACATCACAACAAACAAGGGGTACATCGGGGAAACTTTAACAATGGAGGGTCCTAGGATTAGTGAGAGGGAAGATGGATACCTCCTCCACTTACCTGCCACTGTACGCTGCACTCCTAGCCTATACAGATTCCTCACCTGTCGCTAAGCAGGATCCTGAAGCCTTAAAAAAACCGTACAATAGACCCTGGCTAGGGAGTGGGCAGGTGAGGGACGCTAGCCTCATCGCTGCAATGAAGCAACATACCACGTAAGAAAAATGAACAGGGGGGAACACAACAGACTGCAGCCACCACGGCAACTTTAAGAAAGGGTTTTCAGCAGCTCCTTCCACCTCCAGGCCCAGCATCCAAATGGCAAAGAGAATAACCAGCACCCTCTGCTGGTAGCAGAGGGTATATAAAGGGACTGGGAGTGGTTCCAAACCGAAAACACCTGAGCTGGTAATAAGCCTACTCGCTGGCAAGGAATACTGACATTAACCCTACAACTGCTAAAAGAAAGAAAACACGTTTAATATTGTGAGGAAAATGACTCTCAAGTCCTGAATCTGTCACTAATCTCATAATGCAGAGACGGCCGTGACGCATTTCCAATGATAGATTGTCATTGTGGGTATAAGGTTATAAATTGTTACACAACATATTAGACTCCACCCATTCTGATAATGTCTGCCACTAAGCTCCACCCACTTGACTTCTTAGCGGTATGACAAAAAAAATAGTGTCTCTGCCACTTTAAGGCCATTTTCATTTCCTTCCAATTGTCTCCAGGGATAATTGGTCTAACGATCCGCAGACATGAAATAGATGAGTATATAAACGGAGAAAATCAACACAGAAAAATATTATTACGACCATCAATCAACAAACAAGATTAAATCGGATGAAATATTTATCAGCGTCTAGCCCTTTAAACAGTATGCAAATTGATCAGGCAGGTGTCTGAATAATTGATAACCATTATAAATATTCTAAACGGCCGATTAAAGTCACCGGAAGACGCGGAGGATACGGTGTATGGAAAGGTGGGGGGATTATAGCAGCCGTCACATTGTATCTATAGAGGGGCTATGGGCCCAGATCGACCCCTCATGGGTGGAGGGACTGCCCCCTAGAGAAAAGAGGTGTCCTGGCCTCCTACCCTACTAACCCCTCGTACACATGGGCCTTTATGACTTAGTATGGTGGGTACGAAGACGTAGACTGGGCAACATTTTGTTAGGGGGTCTCTTTATGACTGCAGCCGATTCCAAGTTTGGATCTAAACCTTTAAAGGGGTATTCCTATTTTGTAAAGTAGATGCTTGACCTAAGGGCATACACAAACAGAGAAGGGCTCCTGTGTAAGAACTGAATATGGGCCCATTGCAGTCTATGATTTGGAGGTGGAGCGGGCCACCTAACCGACTATGCCCCTTTGCGGCTGCACCAATGATAGGGTTGTCCCATGGCTCAACAGACTAATGGTCCGCGTCCCAACACGTGCCACGGATTACCCATTTGTTTATATGGGAATGTCCACCTCCGCAACACTGACAGCAGCGTGCATCGGGGCCCCGCTCTCAAGGTCTTACTGCAGGGACCCACATCTGTTTTATATTTATAGGAGACCCCTTTAAGGAAGGTGTCAATGTCTGCAGGGGGTCTAAGAGGCTTCTCTGAGGTCTTTTGGGCCCAATTCTGTAGTATTGTGTCTGAGGGTCCCTTAACCAATTAGACTTCCATTTTTTGGTGGGATTACCAGGGTGTGGTGGTGCCACCAAGAATCCAGAGATTGAATCCAACCCAAAGGTGGGACTACCTTCTATCCTGCAAAAAATAAAATATGCTGGAGAGGCAAGTACATGCCAGACCCTTCTACCCTAGGATGGAATATGTTGGAGAGGCGAGTACATGCCGGACCCTTCTATCCTAGGATGGAATATGCTGTAGAGACAAGTACTTGCCGGACCCTTCTATCCTAGGATGGAATATGCTGGAGAGGCGAGTACATGCCGGACCCTCCTATCCTAGGATGGAATATGCTGGAGAGGCGAGTACATGCCGGACCCTTCTATCCTAGGATAGAATATGCTGGAGAGGCGAGTACATGCCGGAACCTCCTACCCTAGGATGGAATATGCTGTAGAGACAAGTACTTGCCAGACCCTTCTATCCTAGGATAGAATATGCTGGAGAGGCGAGTACATGCCGGACCCTCCTATCCTAGGATGGAATATGCTGGAGAGGCGAGTACATGCCGGACCCTTCTATCCTAGGATGGAATATGCTGGAGAAGCAAGTACATGCCGGACCCTCCTATCCTAGGATGGAATATGCTGGAGAGGTGAGTACATGCCGGACCCTTCTACCCTAGGATGGAATATGCTGGAGAAGCAAGTACATGCCGGACCCTCCTATCCTAGAATGGAATATGCTGGAGAGGCGAGTACATGCCGGACCCTTCTATCCTAGGATGGAATATGCTGGAGAGGCGAGTACATGCCGGACCCTTCTATCCTAGGATGGAATATGCTAGAGAGGCGAAAACATGCGGACCCTCCTATCCTAGGATGGAATATGCTGGAGAGGCAAGTACATGCCAGATCCTCATATCCTAGGATGGAATATGCTGGAGAGACGAGTACATGCCGGACCCTTCTATCCTAGGATGGAATATGCTGGAGAGGCGAGTACATGACGGACCCTCCTACCCTAGGATAGAATATGCTGGAGGGGCGAGTACATGCCGGACCCTTCTATCCTAGGATGGAATATGCTGGAGGGGTGAAAACATGCCGAACCCTTCTACCCTAGGATGGAATATGCTGGAGAGGTGAAAACATGCCGAACCCTTCTATCCTAGGATGGAATATGCTGGAGAGGTGAGTACATGCCGGACCCTCCTATCCTAGGATGGAATATGCTGGAGAAGCACGTACATGCCGGGCCCTTCTATCCTAGGATAGAATATGCTGGAGAGGTGAGTACATGCCGGACCCTCCTATCCTAGGATAGAATATGCTGGAGGGGCGAGTACATGCCGGACCCTTCTATCCTAGGATAGAATATGCTGGAGGGGCGAGTACATGCCGGACCCTCCTTTCCTAGGATGGAATATGCTGGAGAGGCGAGTACATGCCGGACCCTCCTACCCTAGGATAGAATATGCTGGAGGGGCGAGTACATGCCGGACCCTTCTATCCTAGGATGGAATATGCTGGAGAGGCGAGTACATGCCGGACCCTCCTATCCTAGGATGGAATATGCTGGAGAGGCGAAAACATGCCGGACCCTTCTATCCTAGGATGGAATATGCTAGAGAGGCGAGTACATGCCGGACCCTTCTACCCTAGGATGGAATATGCTGGAGAGGCGAGTACATGCCGGACCCTTCTATCCTAGGATAGAATATGCTGGAGGGGCGAGTACATGCCGGACCCTTCTTATCCTAGGATGGAATATGCTGGAGAGGCGAGTACATGCCGGACCCTCCTATCCTAGGATGGAATATGCTGGAGGGGCAAGTACATGCCGGACCCTTCTATCCTAGGATGGAATATGCTGGAGAGGCGAAAACATGCCGGACCCTCCTATCCTAGGATGGAATATGCTTGAGAGGCGAGTACATGCCAGACCCTTCTACCCTAGGATGGAATATGCTTGAGAGGCGAGTACATGCCGGACCCTTCTATCCTAGGATGGAATATGCTGGAGAGGCGAGTACATGCCGGACCCTTCTATCCTAGGATGGAATATGCTTGAGAGGCGAGTGTGGAGACACGGGGCTCAGTGGGCGCTCTCGTCCACTAAAACCCGCCGCCTTTAGAAAGACAGCGTGGCTCAGGGCTCATCCCAACTG
Organism: Anomaloglossus baeobatrachus; assembly: GCF_048569485.1. NCBI lineage: Eukaryota > Metazoa > Chordata > Amphibia > Anura > Aromobatidae > Anomaloglossus > Anomaloglossus baeobatrachus. The sequence continues at coordinate 51,811,638 of NC_134360.1, read as the reverse complement.
AACGCCGGCCTCCTTAACCGTGGGCGTAACACTACTCAGACAACACAGGGTGAGGGAACCACAATAATTAGACTTTATTGGATCCCCAAACAATTAACAGCACATAACACATAATCAGCAAAACACACAAATGTAACAGGCAACAGTGTCTCACCCTTCCGCTGGCTCACCAGGGATTTAGAATGTCCATGCCTCAGAGGTTCCAAGCTGTCTGAGGTCTGCAAAGTCTGTAACAGGTGACTGAACTGTCCCAACCTGAGTGTCCTCCTTAGGTAGTCCTGGTTTGATGTTACAATCCTGGCAGCCGGAGTCGAAATCCCTAGGCTGTGGATATGGTCTCCAACCGGATCCGGAGTCCCTAGATTGAAGCCATAAGATGTCCTGATCCTCCAGTCAGCTCCAAAGAGCTTAGACTGAATCCAACAACCATCAACAACCCCTGGTGGCTTAAAGAAGTCCTTTTTATAGCCACAACCTTCCCCTTGGATACACTGCGTCCTCATCGATTGGTTGGACAAGATTGCTTCTCCCATTGGAGGAATTTCAAGCTGCATGGACAATGCTCATTTAAATGATGTGCTTAGAAAGGCTGAGGTTGTACATGTAAACTGGGAGTCACTGACTAGACAATGGCTACTAAGGTAAGTACATTATCAATACACAACTACAATACAATGGTTACTGGAAATGTCTGGAGAACAATACGTCTAGCTTTCAGTGGCCAACACAATTACATTGAGTCAACAAGAGTCTTGTAAAAACAATGAGGGACTTCTCCCCCATCTATAGACAATCTATCATGCTGTCTGGCTGGATTTTAAGAAACGTTAACCCATGAGAGTCCATGTCGTCACAGCGAGTACATGCCAGACCCTTCTACCCTAGGATGGAATATGCTTGAGAGGCGAGTACATGCCGGACCCTTCTATCCTAGGATGGAATATGCTGGAGAGGCGAGTACATGCCGGACCCTTCTACCCTAGGATGGAATATGCTTGAGAGGCGAGTACATGCCGGACCCTTCTATCCTAGGATGGAATATGCTGGAGGGGCAAGTACATGCCGGACCCTCCTATCCTAGGATGGAATATGCTGGAGAGGCGAGTACATGCCGGACCCTTCTATCCTAGGATGGAATATGCTGGAGAGGCGAGTACATGCCGGACCCTTCTATCCTAGGATGGAATATGCTGGAGAGGCGAGTACATGCCGGACCCTTCTATCCTAGGATGGAATATGCTGGAGAGGCGAGTACATGCCGGACCCTTCTATCCTAGGATGGAATATGCTGGAGGGGCGAGTACATGCCGGACCCTTCTACCCTAGGATGGAATATGCTGGAGGGGCAAGTACATGCCAGATCCTTCTATCCTAGGATGGAATATGCTGGAGAGGCGAGTACATGCCGGACCCTCCTATCCTAGGATGGAAGAATTGAGGAGGGGGCATGAAGCAGTAATAATGGGACCCCATTGTTAAGTTTTTAGTTTTCTTTGCACCACAGGTCCCAGAATGCTGTTCTACTTACAGTCAGTGAATAGGACATTTCATTGTTTAAATCAAGGGAAGGGAAACTCTCCCTGACCTAATACGTGATACAATTGTGTCTAGTTTGGACAATCCTGGGGTGTAAAGAACATCAGCTGTAGTTGTGGAAGAAAAGCGATTCCGGCAGCTAAATAGGAAAGGGTTCTTTACAGTTAGAGCAGTCAGACTGTGGAATGCCGACCACAAGAGGTAGTAATGGCAGATACTATAACAGCTTTTATATCAGGGCTGGATGATTTCATCACTACACACAACATTTTCGGTTATAAATGACTTAATGACAAAATATTTAATTGGTGGAAGAAGGTTGAACTAGATGGAGCGGGGGCTTTTTTCAACCTATATAATAATAATAATTTTACTCATGTATATAGCGCTATTAATTCCGCAGCGCTTTACATACATTGGCAACACTGTCCCCATTGGGGCTCACAATCTAGAGTCCCTATCTGTATGTCTTTGGAGTGTGGGAGGAAACCCACGCAAACACGGGGAGAACATACAAACTCCTTGCGGATGGTGTCCTTAGTGGGAATTGAACCCAGGACCCCAGTGCTGCAAGGCTGCAGTGCTAACCACTGAGCCACCGTGCCATACTATGTAAAATCTGTCTACTGTTCTGATGGTTTAGTACAGTGTTTTGGTCTGGAGCCCTCCAGACTCACAGAGAATTATTCTAGATAATACAATTGTAACAAACCCTCAGCTGTGAGACGTATTAGCTCAGGGTTGTCTCTTCAGGAAAGTTTTCATTCATTACCAACAAGCCGAGCTCTTGAAAATGGTCCAGAATGGAAACGTAAAGTGTGTTAGAGAATATTATTAGGCTTTAGTAACATAGAACTGAGTATCTGAAGATTGAAAAGCATGGCCGCCTTCTTCGAGATAACAGCGCCACTTCTTTTTACCGGCTGTGTGCGGTATTGCAGCTCTGTTCACGTTAGCGGCGCTCGTTGCAGTACCAGACACCACCTGTGGACTGGGGTAGCGATGATTTTGTAATGTTTTGATAACCCCCTTTAATTAACTCTCCCCTCCCCCACCCTGCGGCATCAGGTCAGGAGGGTTTTTCAGCTTTTAGATATAATATATTGTGTTTATTCACTGAGGATCACAGACGTGTGACCTCCTGAGCACATTTTGTCTCATTTCTTCACATTATTAATTGCACGCTTGCGTCACCCTCAGACCGCCGCGTCCTCCCGTGTCCGCCTCTCGCTGCGTCCTGGAATCCACTCGGTAATAATCATCTTGACATAAATTTTAATCAAGAAATTGCCTGTTCAGCCGGGTGGAAGGACGAATCCGTTTTAGGGATTTTTTTTATACTTTGTGACCTAGAAATATCTGAAGATGTGAATTAATAAGATACTCGACCATTTGCCGGGCTCAGAAGTCGGAGACTGATGGATTGTGGGAAGTGTCTTCAAGGGTCAAGAAGGTTTGGAGCAGAACATATGAGTTAGTGATTTAATAGCCGCTGGCGGTGATTGCCGGACTTCAGATCGGGTGATTAGTAATGCTGGGCACATAGATCTGACCATTACTGCTCGGAAATGGCAGCGAAACATTTGTCCTTTAAGATGTAAAATGCACTCACTGGTTAATGAGAGACGCAGATTCCAAATACAGTGATGGGAAAGGAAGACCAAAGTGTCACATGTTTATTAAGAACATTTCTTCACCTGTTTGATGTCAGATTTCAGGAGGTTTTAGTTTCTCCAACGCTGTGATCTCTATAGGAATAAATAAAAACATATTTGTGGCATTGCTGTGTGCATTATCCCTGTACTGTGACATCACTGTGTGTATTATCCTGTACGGTGACATCACTGTGTGCATTATCCCTGTACTGTGACATCACTGTGTGTATTATCCTGTACTGTGACATCACTGTGTGCATTATCCCTGTACTGTGGCATCGCTGTGTGTATTATCCCTGTACTGTGACATCACTGTGTGTATTATCCCTGTACTGTGACATCACTGTGTGCATTATCCCTGTACTGTGACATCACTGTGTGTATTATCCCTGTACTGTGACATCACTGTGTGTATTATCCCTGTACTGTGACATCACTGTGTGTATTATCCCTGTACTGTGACATCACTGTGTGCATTATCCCTGTACTGTGACATCACTGTGTGCATTATCCCTGTACTGTGACATCACTGTGTGTATTATCCCAGGACTGTGACATCACTGTGTGTATTATCCCTGTACTGTGACATCACTGTGTGTATTATCCCAGGACTGTGACATCACTGTGTATTATCCCTGTACTGTGACATCACTGTGTGTATTATCCCTGTACTGTGACATCACTGTGTGCATTATCCCTGTACTGTGACATCACTGTGTGTATTATCCCTGTACTGTGACATCACTATGTGTATTATCCCTGTACTGTGACATCACTGTGTGTATTATCCCTGTACTGTGACATCACTGTGTGTATTATCCCAGGACTGTGACATCACTGTGTGCATTATCCCTGTACTGTGACATCACTGTGTGTATTATCCCAGGACTGTGACATCACTGTGTGTATTATCCCTGTACTGTGACATCACTGTGTGTATTACCCCTGTACTGTGACATCACTGTGTGTATTATCCCAGGACTGTGACATCACTGTGTGTATTATCCCTGTACTGTGACATCACTGTGTGTATTATCCCAGGACTGTGACATCACTGTGTGTATTATCCCAGGACTGTGACCTCACTGTGTGTATTACCCCTGCACTGTGACATCACTGTGTGTATTATCCCTGTACTGTGACATCACTGTGTGTATTATCCCTGTACTGTGACATCACTGTGTGTATTATCCCTGTACTGTGACATCGCTGTGTGCATTATCCCTGTACTGTGACATCACTGTGTGTATTATCCCTGTACTGTGACATCACTGTGTGTATTATCCCAGGACTGTGACATCACTGTGTGTATTATCCCTGTACTGTGACATCACTGTGTGTATTATCCCTGTACTGTGACATCACTGTGTGTATTATCCCAGGACTGTGACATCACTGTGTGTATTATCCCTGTACTGTGACATCACTGTGTATTATCCCTGTACTGTGACATCACTGTGTGTATTATCCCTGTACTGTGACATCACTGTGTGCATTATCCCTGTACTGTGACATCACTGTGTGTATTATCCCTGTACTGTGACATCACTGTGTGTATTATCCCAGGACTGTGACATCACTGTGTGTATTATCCCTGTACTGTGACATCACTGTGTGTATTATCCCAGGACTGTGACATCACTGTGTGTATTATCCCAGGACTGTGACCTCACTGTGTGTATTACCCCTGCACTGTGACATCACTGTGTATATTATCCCTGTACTGTGACATCACTGTGTGTATTATCCCTGTACTGTGACATCACTGTGTGTATTATCCCTGTACTGTGACATCACTGTGTGTATTATCCCTGTACTGTGACATCACTGTGTGTATTATCCCATGACTGTGACATCACTGTGTGTATTATCCCTGTACTGTGACATCACTGTGTGTATTATCCCTGTATTGTGACATCACTGTGTGTATTATCCCTGTACTGTGACATCACTGTGTGTATTATCCCTGTACTGTGACATCACTGTGTGTATTATCTCTGTACTGTGACATCACTGTGTGTATTATCCCTGTACTGTGACATCACTGTGTTTATTATCCCTGTACTGTGACATCACTGTGTGAATTATCCCTGTACTGTGACATCACTGTGTGTATTATCCCAGGACTGTGACATCACTGTGTGTATTATCCCTGTACTGTGACATCACTGTGTGTATTACCCTGTACTGTGACATCACTGTGTGTATTATCCCTGTACTGTGACATCACTGTGTGTATTATCCCAGGACTGTGACATCACTGTGTGCATTATCCCAGGACTGTGACATCACTGTGTGTATTATCCCTGTACTGTGACATCACTGTGTGCATTATCCCTGTACTGTGACATCACTGTGTGTATTATCCCTGTACTGTGACATCACTGTGTGTATTATCCCTGTACTGTGACATCACTGTGTGTATTATCCCTGTACTGTGACATCACTGTGTGTATTATCCCAGGACTGTGACATCACTGTGTGTATTATCCCAGGACTGTGACCTCACTGTGTGTATTACCCCTGCACTGTGACATCACTGTGTGTATTATCCCAGGACTGTGACATCACTGTGTGTATTATCCCAGGACTGTGACATCACTGTGTGTATTATCCCTGTACTGTGACATCACTGTGTGTATTATCCCTGTACTGTGACATCACTGTGTGTATTATCCCAGGACTGTGACCTCACTGTGTGTATTACCCCTGCACTGTGACATCACTGTGTATATTATCCCTGTACTGTGACATCACTGTGTGTATTATCCCAGGACTGTGACATCGCTGTGTGTATTATCCCTGTACTGTGACATCACTATGTGTATTGTCCCTGTACTGTGACATCACTGTGTGTATTATCCCTGTACCGTGACATCACTGTGTGTATTATCCCTGTACTGTGACATTCCTGTGTATTATCCCTGTACTGTGACATCACTGTGTGTATTATCCCTGTACCGTGACATCACTGTGTGTATTATCCCTGTACTGTGACATTCCTGTGTATTATCCCTGTACTGTGACATCACTGTGTGTATTATCCCTGTACTGTGACATCACTGTGTATTACCCCTGTACTGTGGCATCACTGTGTGTATTACCCCTATACCGTGACATCACTGTGTGTATTATCCCTGTACTGTGACATCACTATGTGTATTATCCCTCTACTGTGACATCACTGTGTGTATTATCCCTGTACTGTGACATCACTGTGTGTATTATCCCTGTACTGCGACATCACTGTGTGTATTACCCTGTACTGTGACATCACTGTGTGTATTATTCCTGTACTGTGACATCACTGTGTGTATTACCCCTGTACTGTGACATCACTGTGTGCATTATCCCTGTACTGTGACATCACTGTGTGTATTATCCCTGTACTGTGACATCACTGTGTGTATTATCCCTGTACTGTGACATCACTGTGTGTATTATCCCTGTACAGTGACATCACTGTGTGTATTACCCCTGTACTGTGACATCACTGTGAGCATTATCCCTGTACTGTGACATCACTGTGTGTATTATCCCTGTACTGCGACATCACTGTGTGTATTACCCTGTACTGTGACATCACTGTGTGTATTATTCCTGTACTGTGACATCACTGTGTGTATTACCCCTGTACTGTGACATCACTGTGTGCATTATCCCTGTACTGTGACATCACTGTGTGTATTATCCCTGTACTGTGACATCACTGTGTGTATTATCCCTGTACTGTGACATCACTGTGTGTATTATCCCTGTACAGTGACATCACTGTGTGTATTACCCCTGTACTGTGACATCACTGTGAGCATTATCCCTGTACTGTGACATCACTGTGTGTATTATCCCTGTACTGTGACATCACTGTGTGTATTACCCCTGTACTGTGACATCACTGTGTGTATTATCCCTGTACTGTGACATCACTGTGTATTATCCCTGTACTGTGACATCACGGTGTGTATTATCCCTGTACTGTGACATCACTGTGTGTATTATCCCTGTACTGTGACATCACTGTGTGTATTATCCCTGTACTGTGACATCACTGTGTGTATTATCCCTGTACTGTGACATCAGTGTGTATTATCCCTGTACTGTGACATCACTGTGTGCATTATCCCTGTACTGTGACATCACTGTGTGTATTATCCCTGTACTGTGACATCACTGTGTGTATTATCCCTGTATTGTGACATCACTGTGTGTATTATCCCTGTACTGTGACATCACTGTGTGTATTATCCCTGTACTGTGACATCACTGTGTGTATTATCTCTGTACTGTGACATCACTGTGTGTATTATCCCTGTACTGTGACATCACTGTGTTTATTATCCATGTACTGTGACATCACTGTGTGAATTATCCCTGTACTGTGACATCACTGTGTGTATTATCCCAGGACTGTGACATCACTGAGTGTATTATCCCTGTACTGTGACATCACTGTGTGTATTACCCTGTACTGTGACATCACTGTGTGTATTATCCCTGTACTGTGACATCACTGTGTGTATTATCCCAGGACTGTGACATCACTGTGTGCATTATCCCAGGACTGTGACATCACTGTGTGTATTATCCCTGTACTGTGACATCACTGTGTGCATTATCCCAGGACTGTGACATCACTGTGTGTATTATCCCTGTACTGTGACATCACTGTGTGTATTATCCCAGGACTGTGACCTCACTGTGTGTATTACCCCTGCACTGTGACATCACTGTGTATATTATCCCTGTACTGTGACATCACTGTGTGTATTATCCCAGGACTGTGACCTCACTGTGTGTATTACCCCTGCACTGTGACATCACTGTGTATATTATCCCTGTACTGTGGCATCGCTGTGTGTATTATCCCTGTACTGTGACATCACTGTGTGTATTATCCCTGTACTGTGACATCACTGTGTGTATTATCCCAGGACTGTGACATCGCTGTGTGTATTATCCCTGTACTGTGACATCACTATGTGTATTGTCCCTGTACTGTGACATCACTGTGTGTATTATCCCTGTACTGTGACATCACTGTGTATTATCCCTGTACTGTGACATCACTGTGTGTATTATCCCTGTACCGTGACATCACTGTGTGTATTATCCCTGTACTGTGACATTCCTGTGTATTATCCCTGTACTGTGACATCACTGTGTGTATTATCCCTGTACTGTGACATCACTGTGCATTACCCCTGTACTGTGGCATCACTGTGTGTATTACCCCTATACCGTGACATCACTGTGTGTATTATCCCTGTACTGTGACATCACTATGTGTATTATCCCTCTACTGTGACATCACTGTGTGTATTATCCCTGTACTGTGACATCACTGTGTGTATTATCCCTGTACTGCGACATCACTGTGTGTATTACCCTGTACTGTGACATCACTGTGTGTATTATTCCTGTACTGTGACATCACTATGTGTATTACCCCTGTACTGTGACATCACTGTGTGCATTATCCCTGTACTGTGACATCACTGTGTGTATTATCCCTGTACTGTGACATCACTGTGTGTATTATCCCTGTACTGTGACATCACTGTGTGTATTATCCCTGTACAGTGACATCACTGTGTGTATTACCCCTGTACTGTGACATCACTGTGAGCATTATCCCTGTACTGTGACATCACTGTGTGTATTATCCCTGTACTGCGACATCACTGTGTGTATTACCCTGTACTGTGACATCACTTTGTGTATTATTCCTGTACTGTGACATCACTGTGTGTATTACCCCTGTACTGTGACATCACTGTGTGCATTATCCCTGTACTGTGACATCACTGTGTGTATTATCCCTGTACTGTGACATCACTGTGTGTATTATCCCTGTACTGTGACATCACTGTGTGTATTATCCCTGTACAGTGACATCACTGTGTGTATTACCCCTGTACTGTGACATCACTGTGAGCATTATCCCTGTACTGTGACATCACTGTGTGTATTATCCCTGTACTGTGACATCACTGTGTGTATTACCCCTGTACTGTGACATCACTGTGTGTATTATCCCTGTACTGTGACATCACTGTGTATTATCCCTGTACTGTGACATCACTGTGTGTATTATCCCTGTACTGTGACATCACTGTGTATTATCCCTGTACTGTGACATCACTGTGTGTATTATCCCTGTACTGTGACATCACTGTGTGTATTATCCCTGTACTGTGACATCACTGTGTGTATTATCCCTGTACTGTGACATCAGTGTGTATTATCCCTGTACTGTGACATCACTGTGTGCATTATCCCTGTACTGTGACATCACTGTGTGCATTATCCCTGTACTGTGACATCAGTGTGTATTATCCCTGTACTGTGACATCACTGTGTGTATTACTCCTGTACTGTGACATCACTGTGTGTATTATCCCTGTACTGTGACATCACTGTGTGTATTATCCCTGTACTGTGACATCACTGTGTATTATCCCTGTACTGTGACATCACTGTGTGTATTATCCCTGTACTGTGACATCACTGTGTGTATTATCCCTGTACTGTGACATCACTGTGTGTATTATCCCTGTACTGTGACATCACTGTGTGCATTATCCCTGTACTGTGACATCACTGTGTGTATTATCTCTGCACTGTGACATCACTGTGTGTATTATCCTGTACTGTGACATCAGTGTGTATTATCCCTGTACTGTGACATCACTGTGTGTATTATCCCTGTACTGTGACATCACTGTGTGTATTATCCCTGTACTGTGACATCACTGTGTGTATTATCCCTGTACTGTGACATCACTGTGTGTATTATCTCTGCACTGTGACATCACTGTGTGTATTATCCTGTACTGTGACATCAGTGTGTATTATCCCTGTACTGTGACATCACTGTGTGTATTATCCCTGTACTGTGACATCACTGTGTATTATCCCTGTACTGTGACATCTCGGTGTGTATTATCCCTGTACTGTGACATCAGTGTGTATTATCCCTGTACTGTGACATCACTGTGTGCATTATCCCTGTACTGTGACATCACTGTGTGCATTATCCCTGTACTGTGACATCACTGTGTGTATTATCCCTGTACTGTGACATCACTGTGTGTATTATCCTTGTACTGTGACATCACTGTGTGTATTATCCCTGTACTGTGACATCACTGTGTGTATTATCCCTGTACTGTGACATCACTGTGTGTATTACCCTGTACTGTGACATCACTGTGTGCATTATCCCTGTACTGTGACATCAGTGTGTATTATCCCTGTACTGTGACATCACTGTGTGCATTATCCCTGTACTGTGACATCACTGTGTGTATTATCCCTGTACTGTGACATCACTGTGTGTATTATCCCTGTACTGTGACATCACTGTGTGCATTATCCCTGTACTGTGACATCACTGTGTGTATTATCCCTGTACTGTGACATCACTGTGTGTATTATCCCTGTACTGTGACATCATTGTGTGCATTATCCCTGTACTGTGACATCACTGTGTGTATTACCCCTGTACTGTGACATCACTGTGTGTATTACCCCTGTACTGTGACATCACTGTGTGTATTATCCCTGTACTGTGACATCACTGTGTGTATTATCCCTGTACTGTGACATCACTGTGTGTATTATCCCTGTACTGTGACATCACTGTGTGTATTACCCCTGTACTGTGACATCACTGTGTGTATTATCCCTGTACTGTGACATCACTGTGTGCATTATCCCTGTACTGTGACATCACTGTGTGTATTACCCCTGTACTGTGACATCACTGTGTGTATTATCCCTGTACTGTGACATCACTGTGTGTATTACCCCTGTACTGTGACATAACTGTGTGTATTATCCCTGTACTGTGACATCACTGTGTGTATTATCCCTGTACTGTGACATCACTGTGTGTATTACCCCTGTACTGTGACATCACTGTGTGTATTATCCCTGTACTGTGACATCACTGTGTGTATTATCCCTGTACTGTGACATCACTGTGTGCAGCTCTACATCCTACTCCTGTTCTATGTTACTGTAGAAGAAAAGCAGCTCTGGAGCACAAACTTCTGCTGTAACATCAGTCAAAACATTGTCAATATTTTCCTTCAAATACAAACAGCCCCACTGTCCTATAATGTAACAAGATGTGGCCAAGGATTTTGCATTGTGCACAACATGTATCAACTTATTTTTTCTTTGAACACCTCCTGACCCCCTCCACCCCAAAAAAAAAAGTTAGAAACTCACCCATGTTTTTTTTACACGATTTGTATGTTATTGTTGCCCTGGTAACTTATGGAATGCGGTGATACATTTGTTTATTCTATTGGAGTTGACCTCTGACCCCTGACACTTATCTGTAGATCATTTTCACCATTGTTACTGATTTGGAGAATTTAACAATACAAACATCCGCCATCTCCTCTGATAATTGGTTAATACCGTCGTATGTGGAGTGTGGCGGTCCGTGGCACGCGGTCACTGCTGCGGCGACGCCTCTTTTGTCCATCGCGGTTGACGCCAGACGTGGTACAGGTGCTGCTTTATACGGAACGCGTCGTTCCTTTTCATGCTGTTAGAGCAAATTAGTTTGTAATTAGATTTATATAGCAGATAATCTCATTTACATATCCAATTAATTCTTTCTGTTCTAATTTGCTGAGGTTGAATTTATATCAGCGCTTAAAATAAAACTGAAATTATGTAGAGACTGAAATTTCTGGAATCCGATTTATTTTGAGAATCCTCATTAATTGCCATTGACGGCTTATCGGATTAGATCAGGTCACTAATTTAGATCTTTTGGTAGAGTTTTAAATGATGAGTTCAGCTCTGCTTCATCCGCGCGCCTCCTCCTCTGCACTGCGTGATCGAGCGCGCTTTGCAGCGAGACACTGACTAGCGGAATACATGTACAGTAGATACAGTTCCATTTTTCTGGTCCTCTTAATGCTGTTTCCACATCAAAACAACATGTCCCGGTGGTGACAGGTAGAGGCAGAGGTAACGCAACCCCAGGGGGGCAATTACATTATGCTCAGACCCCAGAGAGGTGAGCGAGTTGCATCCTACACAGGTGACACTTCTCATAAGTGTTGCATCAGCCTCCAGGCTACATTCTTTCACCAGAACATCACACACAGTATATAATGTAACAGATACTCAGGTAGTCACAAGATCGTGTAATGTAGCAAAGCTTCACCAGATCCTAAAATGTATATCGAATAATGTAGGGGATCGTATAATGTAGCGGATCACATCATATAATGCAGCGGATCAAATAATGCAGTGGATCGAATACTGTAGGAGATTGTGTAATGTAAGAGATCTTATACTGTAGCAAATCGTTTAGTGTATGAGATCATATAATGTAGTGGATCATTTAATATAGCAGATCTTCACCAGATCATAAAATGTAGATCATGTAATGCAGGGAATCGTATAATGCAGCTGATCATGTTATGTAGCAGATCATATAATGTAGCGGTTCATGTAATGTAGCAGATCTCATAATGTAGCAGATCATATAATGTAGCAGATCATGTAATTTAGAAGATCATATTATGTAGCAGAGGATATACCGTAATGCAGCGGTTCATGTAATGTAAAGGATCATGTAATGTAATGGATCATATAATGTGGCAGATCATATAATGTGGCAGATCATATAATGTAGCAGATCATATAATACAGTGGGTTATGTAATGTAGTGGATCCTATAATGTAGCAGATCATATAATGTAGCAGATCATATAATGCAGTGGGTTATGTAATGTAATGGATCATATAATGTAGCAGATCATATAATGCAGTGGGTTATGTAATGTAATGGATCATATAATGTAGCAAATCATGTAATGTAGCAGATCATATGTAGCAGATCATATAATGCAGTGGGTTATGTAATGTAATGGATCATATAATGTAGCAGATCATATAATGCAGTGGGTTACGTAATGTAGTGGATCATATAATGTATCAGATCATGTAATGTAGCAGATCATATAATTTAGAAGATCATAAAATGCAGTAGATTATATAATGTAGCAGATCCTGTAATGTAGAAGATTATAAAATGTAGAAGATCATATAATACAGTAGATTATATAATGCAGCAGAGCTTCACCAGATCATATAATGGAGATCGTATAACAAGTCATTGACTATTTAATGAACTGTATAAGGGTATTGGCTGATCACATAATGCAGCAGATAAACAAGTTGCCCCCATATTATGTAATAGATCATATCGTGTAACCTATGTAATAAACTGTGTTTGGTTATCAGGTGATCACATAATGCAGCAGATCTCCCCACATCATATAACAACGCCCAGTTAATAAACTGTATCAGATCATATCATATAGTAGTTATTCTCCAGGTTATATAAAGTAGCAGAGAATCAGTCGACCTTATATCATAGCAGATGATATAACCTCACCAGATTATAAGTGTAGCCGAGGAATCTGGTAATATAGCAGATCATATAATGTAGCAGAGCATCACTAGATAAAACAATGTAACAACCATGCAGTGCAGCATAGCACCACTGGGGTATGCAGCTCAGTAGAACACCACCTTTGTATGCAGTGTAGTAGAGCACCACCTTTGTATATAGTGCAGTAGAGAACCACTGGGATATGCAGTGCAGTAGAGCACCATAGGGGTATGCAGCGCATTAGATCACCACCTTTCTATGTAGTGCAGTAGGGCACCACTGGGGTGTGCAGTGCAGTAGAGCACCACCGGGCTATGCAGTGCAGTAGGGCACCACCTTTGTATGCAGTGCAGTAGAACACCTCTGGGAAATGCAGTGCAGTAGGGTATCACCTTTGTATGCAATGCAGTAGAGCACCACCAGGGTATGCAGTGCAGTACAGCACAACCGGGGTATGCAGTACAGTAGAGCATGGGTCCCCAACTCCAGTCCTCGAGGGCCGCCAACAGTGCATGTTTTCAGGATTTCCCTTAGTATTGACCAGGTGATAATTTAATCACCTGCACAGTTGATGATTCCAACACCCATGCAATGCTAAGGAAATCCTGAAAACATGCACTGTTGGCGGCCCTCGAGGACTGGAGTTGGGGAACCCTGCAGTAGAGCATCACCAGGGTATGCAGTGCAGTAGAGCGCCACCTTTATATGCAGTGCAGTAGAGTAACATCTTTGTATGCACTGCAGTAGAGCACCACTGGGGAATGCAGTGCAGCAGGGCATCACCTTTGCATGCAGTGCAGTAGAGTAACATCTTTGTATGCACTGCAGTAGAGCACCACTGGGGAATGCAGTGCAGTAGGGCATCACCTTTGCATGCAGTGCAGTAGAGCACCACCGGGGTATGCAGTGCAGTACAGCACCATCGGGGTATGCAGTGCAGTAGAGCGTCACCAGGGTATGCAGTGCAGTAGAGCACCACCGGGGTATGCAGCGCAGTAGAGCAACATCTTTGTATGCAGTGCAGTAGAGCACCACCGGGATATGCAGTGCAGTAGAGCACCACCGGGATATGCAGTGCAGTAGAGCACCACCGGGGTATGCAGTGCAGTAGAGCACCACCGGGACATGCAGTAAAGCAAATACTATTTCAGTTCGATCTTGCCCCTGTAATACTTTGCTCTGCAGCTTCCCTAATTCTGTGAGTAATTGAGGTATTACAGAAGCAGCTGGGTAGATCAGGAGATGGAGGATGGGGGCATGAGGAGATGGAGGATGGCGGGATGAGGAGATGGAGAATGGCAGGATGAAGAGATGGAGGATGGCGGGATGAGGAGATGGAGGATGGCGGGATGAGGAGATGGAGGATGGCGGGATGAGGAGATGGAGGATGGCAGTATGAGGAGATGGAGAATGGCAGGATGAAGAGATGGAGGATGGCGGGATCAGGAGATGGAGGATGGCGGGATGAGGAGATGGAGGATGGGGGCATGAGGAGATGGAGGATGGCGGGATGAGGAGATGGAGGATGGCGGGATCAGGAGATGGAGGATGGTCGGATGAGGAGATGGAGGATGGGGGCATGAGGAGATGGAGGATGGCGGGATGAGGAGATGGAGGATGGCGGGATGAGGAGATGGAGAATGGCAGGATGAAGAGATGGAGGATGGCGGGATCAGGAGATGGAGGATGGCGGGATGAGGAGATGGAGGACGGCGGGATGAATAGTTGGAGGATGGCAGGATGAGGAGATGGAGAATGGCAGGATAAAGAGATGGAGGATGGCGGGATGAGGAGATGGAGGAGAGATGGAGGATGGCGGGATGAGGAGATGGAGAATGGCAGGATAAAGAGATGGAGGATGGTGGGATGAGGAGATGGAGGAGAGATGGAGGATGGTGGGATGAGGAGATGGAGGAGAGATGGAGGATGGCGGGATGAGGAGATGGAGGAGAGATGGAGGATGGTGGGATGAGGAGATGGAGGAGAGATGGAGGATGGCGGGATGAGGAGATGGAGGAGAGATGGAGGATGGCGGGATGAGGAGATGGAGAATGGCAGGATAAAGAGATGGAGGATGGTGGGATGAGGAGATGGAGGAGAGATGGAGGATGGTGGGATGAGGAGATGGAGGAGAGATGGAGGATGGTGGGATGAGGAGATGGAGGAGAGATGGAGGATGGTGGGATGAGGAGATGGAGGAGAGATGGAGGATGGTGGGATGAGGAGATGGAGGAGAGATGGAGGATGGTGGGATGAGGAGATGGAGGAGAGATGGAGGATGGTGGGACGAGGAGATGGAGGATGGTGGGATGAGGAGATGGAGGAGAGATGGAGGATGGCGGGATGAGGAGATGGAGGAGAGATGGAGGATGGCGGGATGAGGAGATGGAGGATGGCGGGATGAGGAGATGGAGGATGGCGGGATGAGGAGATGAAGGAGAGATGGACAGGGCTTTTAGGAGTCTGTTAATACTTTTTTGCTGTTTAACCCTTCGATTATGTCAGCTTTCCTCTTACTAGATTATATCCAATCCTCCTGAATACAATTGTATCTGTGAAGTGGTGTGGCTGGACCCCCCCCCCATCCGTCGTCCTGTGCAGAAATATCGGGGGTCCGTGCCGCGCTCGGCTCTTTCTATATTCATGGATACAGCAGAACGGACACCTCAGGCCGCCTTGTTAGACGCTTTTGCATATTTATTGGGAGTTCGGCCATTTCCAGCAATCCTCCGCAGCTGCCTTGGCCTCCTCCAGATAAAGGTCAGGCCGGAGGAAACGCTTCGCCTCGCACGGTGCTGATAACAGCGCCAAATACGGAAACCACTTACTGAAAATCCACTTTGGCGCGAGCGTCCTGCCCGCCACTATATTCTGTAACTATTTACCTGAAACGCTTTCATCTATTACTTATTCATGGAGACAGGAGTGTAAATGGCCCCTGGAGTGCGCCCGCCTGACCCCTCATACCCAGCAGTAATCAAATAGGCGAAATACATTCTCTGCAGAAAGGGAACGTCCTCATCCATGGTACTGTCACTTTAAAGGGACAAGCGTCTGTACAGTGGGGAAAATAAGTATTTGATACACTTCCAGTTTTGCAAGTTTTCCCACCTACAAAGAATGGAGAGATCTGTAATTTTTATTGTAGGTAACTGTGACAGATGGAATCCCCCCCCCCCCAAAAAATCCAAAATTCACATTGTATGATTTTTTTAAAAAAATAATTGCATTTCATTGCATGAAATAAGTATTTTATCACCGACCAACCAGCAGGAATCCTGGCTCCCACAGATCTGTTAGTTTTTCTTTAAGAAGCTCCTACTCTGCACTCATTACCTGTATTAATTGCACCTGTATACAAGACACCTGTCCACACAATCAATCTCACTCCAACCTCTCCGCCATGGCCAAGACCAAAGAGCTGTCTAATGACACCAGGGACAAAATTGTATATCTACACTAGGCTGGTATCCACTACAGGACAATAGGCAAGCAGCTTGGTGGAAAGACAACAACTGTTGGCGCAATTATTTGAAAATGGAAGAAACACAAGATGACGGTCAGTCTTACTCAGTCTGGGGCTCCATGCAAGATCTCACCTCGTGAGGTAAGGATGATTCTGAGAAAGATTAGGAATCTGCCCAGAACTATACAGAAGGACCTGGTCTATGATCTGAAGAGAGCTGGGATCACAGTCTCAAAGATGAGCGTTCGTAACACACTACGCCATCATGGATTAAAATCCTTCAGGACACACAAGGTCCCCCTGCTCACGCCAGCACATGTCCACACCAATGACCATCTGGATGATCCAGAGGACACATGGGAGGTCATGTGGTCAGATGAGACCAAAATAGATCTTTTTGGTATCAACTCTATTCGCCGTGTCTGGAGAAAGAAGAAGGATAAGTACAACCCCAAGAACACTGTACCAACTGTGAAGAATGAGGGAGGAGACATCCTACTTTGGGGGGTTTTGAGGGACAGGACGACTGCACCATATTGAAGGGAGGATCACAGACCTCTCCATTCTTTATAGGTGGGAAAACTTGCAAAATCGTAAGTGTATCAAATACGTATTTTCCTCACTGTATATTTGCCGCTTGTATTATCTGGACACAAGGTGTCACTCCCATCATCCAGAAGAAGAGTCATCTTTAAAAAGCGGGGTCATAGTATCCTACGTGATGATCAGAGGAGGCAGTAATGGGGTGCTCTGTGACACCGCACCAGGGGTGCGCACTGGGCATTGAGGGTTTGGGTTTTGTGCCATTTCATTGGGAACTTTGGGAACTAACTACATTTTGCGTTCCCCACAGATGAGATGACTCTGCAGGGTCCAGTCTTCACTCAGGAGCCGGCGAATCTCGTCTTTCCCTTGGACTCGGAGGACCGGACATTGAAGCTCGTTTGTGAGGCGCAGGGTCACCCCAAGCCCGTCACGCGGTAGGTGCACAGACCTTGCATGTAAGATCGGGACCTTAAAGATGGCGCCGCATGACGTTGCGTATTCCAGGTCTACAGTCGTGTCTGGGGTTTCCATCCACTTCTCCGGCAATGCTGGACTCGTGGATGCACCACAAAATGACACCCGGTAGTAAAGGACGATGTCCTCGAGACGGTCCAATAAGAAAGGGCTTCAATAAGTGTTTCCCCCAAAATAAGACCTACCCCAAAACTAGGCCCTAGCATGATTTTACCGGATTGTATCCATGGTGTGTGGGAATCGGCCGCTCTGGGTGCTGGCGTCTGACATTTCCGTGGCTGTTTGTAGGTGGCGGGTGAACGGGACTCTTCTGGACGAAGCACAGGATTACCGCTACCGAGTGCTGGACAGAAACCTCATTATCAGTGAGCCGGACAGGGTGCGGGATGTCGGCACTTTCCAGTGTGAAGCTACCAACTCCATTGGGACCATCCTGAGCCGGGAGGCTTTTCTGCAATTCGCCTGTGAGTCCGCATCATTGATGGTACAATGGGGGGGGGGGGGGGGGCAGATCCTCTAGTCACATCCAGAGCTGCATCCATAATTCTGCTACTTGTCAGTTGGGCTTAAGCTGCAGATCCGTGTGTCATTCTGCCTCCTGCTGGTTGTCAGGACTGACTCTTATCTGGTGCATTAGGGGACGGGGCATCTATGGCAGAATGTTTCCCATATTGCAGTGTAGCAGTGATTACAGCTCTGAAGGTACTTACTGCAGCAGTCGTATATCCAGGAGTCAGGTGGTGGCAGTGTCCATGTATCGCTCCCCGGCTGCTAGGAGTTGCTAGGAGACGTGTGTGGAGTCTGCGATTACTGCGTGGCCCCCCGCTCCTGCGCGTATCAGACGACACCTCCGGATTGGTGCTAATTAAATAATCAGCGTGTTTCTGTGTTCAGGTCAATTAATTAGGAGACGTTTGTTCCAGTGACAATCACACGACATTGCCACATAATTCCACACAACAAATCAAGTGGGAAGGACGAGGCAGCCTCTGTCCACACCGGTGCGACACCGCGGCCCCTGAAAGGGAGAGCGACCCAACCTGCACAAGTCTGTGGGCTGTAAGAGCGCACAGCGGAGAGACGGGGAGTACTGCAACGTAACGAGACGTAGAGCGCAGGGTACAGGGGGACAGAGAGAGCACAGGGTACAGGGGGGACAGAGAAAGCGCAGGGTACAGGGGGATAGAGAGAGCACAGGGTACAGGGCGACAGAGAGAGCGCAGGGTACAGGGGGACAGAGAGCGCAGGGTACAGGGGGACAGAGAGCACAGGGTACAGGGGGGACAGAGCGCAGGGTACAGGGGGACAGAGAGAGCACAGGGTACAGGGGGACAGAGAGCGCAGGGTACAGGGGGACAGAGAGAGCGCAGGGTATAGGGGGACAGAGAGAGCGCAGGGTACAGGGGGACAGAGAGCGCACAGGGTACAGGGGGACAGAGAGCACAGGGTACAGGGGAGACAGAGCACAGGGTTTAGGGGGACAGAGAGCACAGGGTACAGGGGGACAGAGTGCAGGGTATAGGGGGACAGAGAGCACAGGGTACAGGGGGACAGAGTGCAGGGTACAGGGGCACAGAGAGCGCAGGGTATAGAGGGACACAGGAAGAGCGCATAGCGGGAGAGACGGGGAGGACTGCCACGTAACGAGACACAGAGCACAGGGTACAGGGGACAGAGAGCACAGGGTACAGGGGGACAGAGAGAGGGCAGGGTATAGGGGGACAGAGAGCACAGGGTACTGGGGGACACAGGAAGAGCGCATAGCAGTAGAAATGGGGAGGACTGCAATGTAACGAGACACAGAGCACAGGGTACAGAGAGCATAATAGAGAGCAGCACAGAGAGAGCGCACAGCGGGAGAGACTGGGAAGACTGCAGCGTAACAAGACGTAGAGCACAGGGTACAGGGCACAGAGAGAGCGCAGGATACAGGGGGACAGAGAGCACAGGGTACAGGGGGACACAGGAAGAGCACAAAGCGGGAGAGACGAGGAGGACTGCCATGTAACGAGACACAGAGCACAGGGTACAGGGTACAGAGAGACAGCATAATAGCAGAACAGAGAGAGCGCACAGCAGGAGAGACTGGTAAGACTTCAACGTAATGAGACATGGAGCACAGGTTACAGGGGGGACAGTGAGAGAGTACAGGGTACAAGGGGACAGAGCGCAGGAGGACAGAGAGAGAGCACAGGGTACAGGGGGACAGAGAGAGAGCACTGGGGGACAGAGATGGAATACCAGGGGACAGAAAGAGTGCAGGGTATAGGGGAACAGAGAGAGAGCGCAGGGTAAAGCGGAACAGAGAGAGAGCGCAGGGTACAGCGGAACAGAGAGAGAGCGCAGGGTACAGCGGAACAGAGAGAGAGCGCAGGGTACAGCGGAACAGAGAGAGAGCGCAGGGTACAGCGGAACAGAGAGAGAGCGCAGGGTGCAGGGGGACAGAGAGAGAGCGCAGGGTACAGCGGAACAGAGAGAGAGCGCAGGGTACAGCGGAACAGAGAGAGAGCGCAGGGTGCAGGGGGACAGAGAGAGAGCGCAGGGTACAGCGGAACAGAGAGAGGGTGCAGGGGGACAGAGAGAGAGCACAGGGTACAGTGGGACAGAGAGGAAATACAGGGGGACAGAAAGAGTGCAGGGTACAGGGGAACAGAGAGAGAGTGCAGGGTACAGCGGAACAGAGAGAGAGTGCAGGGTACAGCGGAACAGAGAGAGAGCGCAGGGTACAGCGGAACAGAGAGAGAGTGCAGGGTACAGCGGAACAGAGAGAGAGCACAGGGTACAGGGGGACAGAGAGCACAGGGTACAGCGGAACAGAGAGAGAGTGCAGGGTACAGCGGAACAGAGAGAGAGTGCAGGGTACAGCGGAACAGAGAGAGAGCGCAGGATACAGGGGGACAGAGAGCACAGGGTACAGGGGGACACAGGAAGAGCACATAGCAGGAGAGACGGGGAGGACTGCCACGTAACGAGACACAGAGCACAGGGTACAGGGGACAAAGAGACAGCATAATAGCAGAACAGAGAGAGCGCACAGCAGGAGAGACTGGTAAGACTTCAACGTAATGAGACATAGAGCACAGGGTACAGGGGGGACAGTGAGAGAGTGCAGGGTACAAGGGGACAGAGCGCAGGAGGACAGAGAGAGAGCACAGGTTACAGGGGGACAGAGAGAGAGCACTGGGGGACAGAGATGGAATACCAGGGGACAGAGAGTGCAGGGTACAGGGGAACAGAGAGAGAGCGCAGGGTAAAGCGGAACAGAGAGAGAGCGCAGGGTACAGCGGAACAGAGAGAGAGCGCAGGGTACAGCGGAACAGAGAGAGAGCGCAGGGTGCAGGGGGACAGAGAGAGAGCGCAGGGTACAGCGGAACAGAGAGAGGGTACAGTGGGACAGAGAGAGAGCACTGGGGGACAGAGAGGAAATACAGGGGGACAGAAAGAGTGCAGGGTACAGGGGAACAGAGAGAGAGCGCAGGGTAAAGCGGAACAGAGAGAGAGTGCAGGGTACAGTGGAATAGAGAGTGAGTGCAGGGTACAGCGGAACAGAGAGAGAACGCAGGGTACAGCGGAACAGAGAGAGAGCGCAGGGTGCAGGGGGACAGAGAGAGAGCGCAGGGTACAGCGGGACAGACGGAGAGCGCAGGATACAGGGAGACAGAGAGAGTTCAGGGTACAGGGGAACTGAGCGCAGGGTACAGGGGGACAGAGAGAGAGCGCAGGGTACAGCGGGATAGAGAGAGAGCGCAGGATACAGGGAGACAGAGAGAGTTCAGGGTACAGGGGAACTGAGCGCAGGGTACAGGGGGTCAGAGAGAGAGCACTGGGGGACAGAGAGGGAGTACAGGGGGACAGAAAGAGTGCAGGGTACAGGGGAACAGAGTGAGAGCGCAGGGTGCAGGGGGACAGAGCGCAGGAGGACAGAGAGAGAGCACAGGGTACAATGAGACAGAGAGCATTAAGGAGGATAGAGAGAGGGTGCAGGGGGACTGAGAGAGAGTCAAGGGGACAGAGAGCACAGGGTATAAGGGGGACAGAGAGATCGCAAGGTATGAGGTGGTCAGAGAGAGAGCGCAGAGTATAGAGGGACAACGAGAGCGCAGGGTATAAGGGGGAAGAGAGGAAAGAGAGAGAGTGCAGGATACAGGGAGACATCTTGGTTACTGCTAGAATGCAGGGAAAAATCAAGGGTATATAGACATCTAGATTTAAAGAGTGCAGAGAGACAGCAGAGGATAGAAAGCCCGGTAGGAAGAGACTGCAGGCGAGTGTGATTCATATTATAGGAGACATGACTGCCTGAATGAAGAGAGCCCTGTATAAAGTCTGTAGGGACGGCGGAGCTGACGTATATATGAGCGCAGTGTGAGGAGTATATACCATGATAGCAGACGTGTGTGGGATCTATATTTGGGCACCACGTATCCGCTGTATATAGAGGCTGCAGACAGCAGGTGTACGAGACCCCGAGGTATTGTATTTTCAGAGCGATCCTGCTGACATTGCAATGTTCCTCATTAAATATACATTTTAAAAATGTAAAGGTCGAGGGGGGAGATCAGCGTCGTACAGTCATCTGCCGCTCGTCATGTAATAACGGGAATAACTCATTACAATTATGTGTTATTAGCACCGTCTGCCATTCTGCGAGGTTACTCTGCATAATGCCGACTCCAGACCATCATATGTCATCATAATGCATCCTATACAGCTGCCCCAATGCATCATATATCCGCGTCATATAAAACCTCCATTCACAGCCGCTATAGCACAAAACGCCTGATAGAACCATGAGAGAATTAGACTCCTATACAGAAAATTATACTGTATATCCACTATAATACTGCCCCATGTACAAGAATATAACTACTATAATACTGCCCCTATATACAAGAATATAACTACTATAATACTGCCCCTATATACAAGAATATAACTACTATAATACTGCCCCCTATGTACAAGAATATAACTACTATAATACTGCCCCTATGTACAAGAATATAACTACTATAATACTGCCCCTATATACAAGAATATAACTACTATAATACTGCCCCTATATACAAGAATATAACTACTATAATACTGCCCCCTATGTACAAGAATATAACTACTATAATACTGCCCCTATATACAAGAATATAACTACTATAATACTGCCCCCTATGTACAAGAATATAACTACTATAATACTGCCCCTATGTACAAGAATATAACTACTATAATACTGCCCCTATATACAAGAATATAACTACTATAATACTGCCCCTATGTACAAGAATATAACTACTATAATACTGCCCCTGTATACAAGAATATTACTACTATAATACTGCCCCTATGTACAAGAATATAACTACTATAATCAGGGCTGTATTTTGCCTTCGTGCTGCCCTAGGCACTTTAAGTGGTCGCGCCCCTTAGTGACAATGTAACACTGAGTTTTCGCACACGACATCTGTGTAAGGCAGATCTACTCTGTAAAACACTTGAAAAAGTATCAATGAGAAACGAAGGGCACTAACCCCCCCCCCCCCAATGGGGATCACCACAGGCACATCAAAACATAGCATGAGTATAAAATATTCCCACCACACTGTCCCCACTTATATACTGTGACTGTCACACTGCCCCTAATAAACTACACACTGCCCTCCCTTATAAATTATACCCACCACACCTTCCTCAATTATGAAATATGATCTGCACATTGACCTCACATCATGCTGCCCCCTCCTCACAATGTCCCATGCATGCTGCCCCCTCCTAACAATGTCCCATGCATGCTGCCCCCTCCTCACAATGTCCCCTGCATGCTGCCCCCTCCTCACAGTGTCCCATGCATGCTGCTCCCTCCTCACAATGTCCCATGCATGCTGCCCCCTCCTCACAATGTCCCATGCATGCTGCCCCCTCCTCACAATGTCCCATGCATGCTGCCCCCTCCTCACAATGTCCCATGCATGCTGCCCCCTCCTCACAATGTCCCATGCATGCTGCCCCCTCCTCACAGTGTCCCATGCATGCTGCCCCCTCCTCACTATGTCCCATGCATGCTGCCCCCTCCTCACAATGTCCCATGCATGCTGCCCCCTCCTCACAATGTCCCATGCATGCTGCCCCCTCCTCACAGTGTCCCATGCATGCTGCTCCCTCCTCACAATGTCCCATGCATGCTGCCCCCTCCTCACAATGTCCCATGCATGCTGCCCCCTCCTCACAATGTCCCATGCATGCTGCCCCCTCCTCACAATGTCCCATGCGTGCTGCCCCCTCCTCACAATGTCCCATGCATGCTGCCCCCTCCTCACAGTGTCCCATGCATGCTGCCCCCTCCTCACAATGTCCCATGCATGCTGCCCCCTCCTCACAATGTCCCATGCATGCTGCCCCCTCCTCACAATGTCCCATGCATGCTGCCCCCTCCTCACAATGTCCCATGCATGCTGCCCCCTCCTCACAATGTCCCATGCATGCTGCCCCCTCCTCACAATGTCCCATGCATGCTGCCCCCTCCTCACAATGTCCCATGCATGCTGCCCCCTCCTCACAGTGTCCCATGCATGCTGCCCCCTCCTCACAATGTCCCATGCATGCTGCCCCCTCCTCACAATGTCCCATGCATGCTGCCCCCTCCTCACAATGTCCCATGCATGCTGCCCCCTCCTCACAATGTCCCATGCATGCTGCCACCTCCTCACAATGTCCCATGCATGCTGCCCCCTCCTCACAGTGTCCCATGCTTGCTGCCCCCTCCTCACAATGTCCCATGCTTGCTGCCCCCTCCTCACAATGTCCCATGCTTGCTGCCCCCTCCTCACAATGTCCCATGCATGCTGCCCCCTCCTCACAATGTCCCATGCTTGCTGCTGCCCCTCCTCCCAATGTCCCATGCATGCTGCCCCCTCCTCACAATGTCCCATGCATGCTGCCCCCTCCTCACAATGTCCCATGCATGCTGCCCCCTCCTCCCAATGTCCCATGCATGGTGCCCCTTCCTCACAGTGTCCCATGCATGCTGCCCCTTCCTCACAGTGTCCCATGCATGCTGCCCCCTCCTCACAATGTCCCATGCATGCTGCCCCCTCCTCACAGTGTCCCATGCATGCTGCCCCCTCCTCACAGTGTCCCATGCATGCTGCTCCCTCCTCACAGTTTCCCATGCATGCTGTTCCCTCCTCACAATGTCCCATGCATGCTGCCCCTCTCCATGAGCTCCTAATGCTGCCTTCCTCTTTTTCATAATGACACCTCCATGCTGCCCCACTCATCCTAAGACCACCACACTAACGCTTATGCTGAGACACCCCTCCCACACACACACACACACACACACACACTAACCCACTCTTGATATTGACTCCCCTACATTGCTCCACTCCATACTGAGCCCACACATGCTGCCCCTTCTCCATAATGAGCTCCCAATGCTGCCCCCCTCTCATTCTGAGTCCTTACACTCCCCCGCCATCGATTTTGTCATTGCACTATCCCTCAACCCTTGTCCTCTGTCTCTAGGATTGGCCCCTCTCTCCCATTCCCCCAGCAGCAGCCGCTCTCCCCCGCCTTCACCAGCAGCCTCTCCCCCAGCATCAGCCTCTCTCCCCCCAGCCCCCCCAGCATCAACCTCTCTCCCCCCAGCGTCCCCCAGCTTCAGCCTCTCTCTCCCCAGCCTCCCCCAGCTTCAGCCTCTCTCCCCCAGCTTCCCCCAGCATCAGCCTCTCTCCCCCAGCTTCCCCCAGCATCAGCCTCTCTCCCCCAGCTTCCCCCAGCATCAGCCTCTCTCCTCCCAGCCTCCCCCAGCATCAGCCTCCCTCAGCATCAGCCTCCCTCCTCCCAGCCTCCCTCCTCCCAGCCTCCCCCCTCCCAGCCTCCCCCAGCATCAGCCTCCCCCAGCATCAGCCTCCCTCCTCCCAGCCTCCCCCAGCATCAGCCTCCCTCAGCATCAGCCTCCCTCCTCCCAGCCTCCCCCAGTATCAGCCTCCGCCAGCATCAGCCTCCCCCCTCCTAGCCTCCCCCAGCATCAGCCTCTCTCCTCCCAGTCTCCCCCAGCATCAGCCTCCCTCAGCATCAGCCTCTCTCCTCCGAGCCTCCCGAAGCATCAGCCTCTCTCAGCATCAGCCTCCCTCAGCATCAGCCTCCCTCCTCCCAGCCTCCCCCAGCATCAGCCTCTCTCCTCCCAGCCTCCCCCCTCCCAGCCTCCCTCAGCATCAGCCTCCCTCCTCCCAGCATCAGCCTCCCTCCTCCCAGCCTCCCCCAGCATCATCCTCCCCCAGCACCAGCCTCCCCCAGCATCAGCCTCCCTCAGCGTCAGCCTCCCTCCTCCCAGCCTCCCCCTCTCTCCTCCCAGCCTCCCCCAGCATCAGCCTCCCACAGCATCAGCCTCTCTCCTCCCAGCCTCCCACAGCATCAGCCTCCCTCAGCATCAGCCTCCCTCCTCCCAGCCTCCCCCAGCATCAGCCTCCCCAAGCATCAGCCTCTCTCCTCCCAGCCTCCCCCAGCATCAGCCTCTCTCCTCCCAGCCTCCCCCACCATCAGCCTCTCTCCTCTCAGCCTCCCCCACCATCAGCCTCCCTCAGCATCAGCCTCCCTCCTCCCAGCCTCCCCCAGCATCAGCCTCCCCCCATCCCAGCCTTCCGCAACATCAGCCTCCCCCTCCCAGCCTCCCCCAGCATCATACTCTCCTCCTAGCCTCCCCCAGTATCAGCTTCTCTTCCCCCAAGTCTCCCCCAGTATCAGCCTCTCTCCTCCCACCCCATACGCAGATCTCCAGTCTGCATTAGAGACACCCCCACGCTCCTTATGAATCTTCAGCTCTGCGAGCACTTACCTGCTCCAGGGCCCGCCGTCATCTTCCTGGCTCACGTGAGTATCCTCTTCTGACACCAGCTTCCATCGCGGCGTCCACTGCGGCGTCCTGCTGTGAGCTCTGCATGTGAAATCCATACAGCATTGGACGCAGCACAGAGGAAGGAGCTGATTGGCGCGCCTGTGACCCCGGAAGTGCAGGCGCCGGCAGTTCCGGGGTCAATCAGCTCTCTGTGCCCGGCCGCTGCAGTTTGTCTGCATTCGCGTCTTAATTGACGTGGATACAAATAAATAAAGTGCGCCTCTCCCCCCTCCCCCCTCCGAAAATACAGTGGATTTAATGAATGTGTAAAAAAAAAAAAAATTTTTTTTTTTTTTACTGCTAGAAGGTGCCGCCCCCTGCATCCTGCCGCCCTAGGCACGGGACCACGGGTGCCTAATGGTAAATACGGCCCTGACTATAATACTGCTCCCTAAGAATAAAATTACTATAATACTGCCCCTATGTACAAGAATATAGCTACTATAATTCTGCCCCTATGTACAAGAATATAACTACTATAATACTGCCACTGTATACAAGAATATTACTACTATAATACTGCCCCTATGAAGAAGAATATAACTACTATAATACTGCCCCCTATGTACAAGAATATAACTACTATAATACTGCTCCCTAAGAATAAAATTACTATAATACTGCCCCTATGTACAAGAATATAGCTACTATAATACTGCCCCTATGTACAAGAATATAGCTACTATAATTCTGCCCCTATGTACAAGAATATAGCTACTATAATTCTGCCCCTATGTACAAGAATATAACTACTATAATACTGCCACTGTATACAAGAATATTACTACTATAATACTGCCCCTATGAAGAAGAATATAACTACTATAATACTGCCCCTATGTACAAGAATATAACTACTATAATACTGCTCCCTAAGAATATAACTACTATAATACTGCCCCTATGTACAATAATATAGCTACTATAATACTGCCCCTATGTACAAGAATATAGCTACTATAATTCTGCCCCTATGTACAAGAATATAACTACTATAATACTGCCCCTATGTACAAGAATATAACTACTATAATACTGCCCCTATGTACAAGAATATAACTACTATAATACTGCCCCTATGTACAAGAATATAACTACTATAATTCTGCCCCTATGTACAAGAATATAACTACTATAATACTGCCCCTATGTACAAGAATATAACTACTATAATACTGCCCCTATGTACAAGAATATAACTACTATAATACTGCCCCTATGTACAAGAATATAACTACTATAATACTGCCCCCTATGTACAAGAATATAACTACTATAATACTGCTCCTATGTACAAGAAAATAACTACTATAATACTGCCCCTATGTACAAGAATATAACTACTATAATACTGCTCCTATGTAGAAGAATATAACTTCTATAATACTGCCCCTATGTACAAGAATATAACTACTATAATACTGCCCCTATGTACAAGAATATAACTACTATAATACTGCCCCTATGTACAAGAATATAACTACTATAATACTGCCCCTATGTACAAGAATATAACTACTATAATACTGCCCCCTATGTACAAGAATATAACTACTATAATACTGCCCCTATGTACAAGAATATAACTACTATAATACTGCCCTCTATGTACAAGAATATAACTACTATAATACTGCCCCCTATGCACAAGAATATAACTACTATAATACTGCCCCCTATGTACAACAATATAACTACTATAATACTGCTCTTATGTAGAAGAATATAACTTCTATAATACTGCCCCTATGTACAAGAATATAACTACTATAATACTGCCCCTATGTACAAGAATATAACTACTATAATACTGCCCTTATGTACAAGAATATAACTACTATAATACTGCCCCTATGTACAAGAATATAACTACTATAATACTGCCCCCTAAGAATATAACTACTATAATACTGCCCCTATGTACAAGAATATAACTACTATAATACTGCCCCTATGTACAAGAATATAACTACTATAATACTGCCCCCTAAGAATATAACTACTATAATACTGCCCCTATGTACAAGAATATAACTACTATAATACTGCCCCTATGTACAAGAATATAACTACTATAATACTGCCCCTATGTACAAGAATATAGCTACTATAATACTGCCCCTATGTACAAGAATATAGCTACTATAATACTGCCCCTATGTACAAGAATATAACTACTATAATACTGCCCCAATGTACAAGAATGTAACTACTATAATACTGCCCCAATGTACAAGAATATAACTACTATAATACTGTCCCTATGTACAAGAATATAGCTACTATAATACTGCCCCTATGTACAAGAATATAACTACTATAATACTGCCCCAATGTACAAGAATATAACTACTATAATACTGTCCCTATGTACAAGAATATAACTACTATAATACTGCTCCTATGTACAAGAATATAAATACTATAATACTGCCCCTATGTACAAGGATATAACTACTATAATACTGCCCCTATGATGAAGAATCCATCTCTGATCAGATAGGGATATGTTCATATTTGGGGTCTTCACTCTTTTACATTAGGTTATGATGGCCTGTAGCAGTGTTTGGTATTTATCTCTTATATTGTGTATTTCTTTGCACATTTGATTACTATTTCCTCATTGTTATTTTTCTGCATTTTCTGTGACTTTCTGTGATCGCGGTCAGGAATAATGATGTGAATGTTTGTTTTTTTCCTGCAGATCTTGATTCATTCCAGACCCGGCCCCGCAGTACGGTGTATGTACGGGAGGGACAGGGGATGGTGCTGCTGTGCGGTCCTCCTGCTCATTCTGGAGGTGAATCCTCACTGATTACTTATAACGGAGCGCCCTCTGCTGTTAATTTTCTGCATTGAATAATTTTATATGGTTTGAGAACCAATAAATAAAGAATAAACGGCATATCATCCTCTTTTTAATGCATAGAATTTATTGTTTATAAATATTAAGGTTATTATAACTCACACATTTTTCAATTAATTTAAACACTATTGTGCAGAGCAAATTTCTTCTTTTATATCAATCATTTCATCAATATATCTGGATAGGAATAAAATAAGATTAGATATAACTCTTCCATGGACACAAATAGACAAGGAGTCCGTAAAAAAGTACAAACAATCTGGGTGCAACCCACCTAAAACGTCGTTTTTTGGAGCAGGGTAGAATATCCAGACGCAATCAGCGTGAAATCCTCTAAATATTTAGGTTTTTTTGGTCGGGTTTAGATGATGAGATTCCTACTTTTGAACAGTGTATGAACAACCAGGGGCGACACGATCACAGTCGCAGGGATTGCTATTGAGGCCGGGCCCAGGGGATCAGGGGGCCCGAGGACCTCAGCAAATGGTGCCAGGCCATGATACCCCTATGGGGCCCAGTGCCAGCGCTGGCACAAGGCCCCTTTCAATTGTCAATCGCAGACGCCGATACAATTGAAAGCAATGATGAAAGATTGAGCGGAGCACTTCCTCTCTCATCATTCTCCCACTGTGTCTGCGGCGCTCTGACGTGTCAGTACAGCGGAGCTCGATGACGTCACTACTGCGCGCCGATGTGCTGAGCGGCAGAACAGTGGGGACACTGAGGAGACCGGAGCAGCTGGGGAACGAGGAGAAGTGAGTATGTATTTAATCACGGTGGCCAGACAACTATGGGGGTGCAATAAATTATATGGGGTGCATTAAATTATATGCAGGACTATGGGGGTGTGCATTACAATACATGGAGGGCTCTGGGGAGGGTATTTTAATATATGGAGGACTATGGGGTGCATTTAATACATGGAGGTCTATCGGGGTGCATTAAATTATATGTAGGACTATGGGGAGTGTATTATAATATATGGAGGACTATGGGGAGTGTATTATAATATATGGAGGACTATGGGGAGTGTATTATAATATATGGAGGACTATGGGGAGTGTATTATAATATATGGAGGACTATGGGGTGTGTATTATAATATATAGAGGACTATGAGGAGTGTATTATAATATATGAAGGACTATGGGGCGTGTATTATAATATATAGAGGACTATGAGGAGTGTATTATAATATATGAAGGACTATGGGGCGTGTATTATAATATGTGGAGGACTATGGGGAGTGTATTATAATATATGGAGGACTATGGGGAGTGTATTATAATATATAGAGGACTATGAGGAGTGTATTATAATATATGAAGGACTATGGGGCGTGTATTATAATATATAGAGGACTATGAGGAGTGTATTATAATATATGAAGGACTATGCGGAGTGTATTATAATATATGGAGGACTATGGGGGTGCATTATAATATATGGAGGACTATGGGGAGTGTATTATAATATATGGAGGACTATGGGGCGTGTATTATAATATATGAAGGACTATGGCGTGTGCATTATAATATATGGAGGACTATGGCGTGTGCATTATAATATATGGAGGACTATGAGGAGTGTATTATAATATATGGAGGGCTATGGCGTGTGCATTATAATATATGGAGGACTATGAGGAGTGTATTATAATATATGGAGGACTATGAGGAGTGTATTATAATATATGGAGGACTATGGGGAGTGTATTATAATATAGGGAGGACTATGAGGAGTGTATTATAATATATGGAGGACTATGAGGAGTGTATTATAATATATGGAGGACTATGGGGAGTGTATTATAATATAGGGAGGACTATGAGGAGTGTATTATAATATATGGAGGACTATGAGGAGTGTATTATAATATATGGAGGACTATGGGGAGTGTATTATAATATATGAAGGACTATGCGGAGTGTATTATAATATGTGGAGGACTATGGGGAGTGCATTATAATATATGAAGGACTATGGGGGTGTATTATAATATATGAAGGACTATGGCGTGTGCATTATAATATATGGAGGACTATGGGTGTGCATTATAATATATGGAGGACTATGGGGAGTGTATTATAATATAGGGAGGACTATGGGGAGTGTATTATAATATAGGGAGGACTATGGGGAGTGTATTATAATATAGGGATATAGGGAGGACTATGGGGAGTGTATTATTATATAGGGAGGACTATGGGGATTGTATTATAATATATGGAGGACTATGAGGAGTGTATTATAATATAGGGAAGACTATGGGGAGTGCATTATAATATATGGAGGACTATGGGGAGTGTATTATAATATAGGGATATAGGGAGGACTATGGGGAGTGTATTATTATATAGGGAGGACTATGGGGACTGTATTATAATATATGGAGGACTATGGGGAGTGTATTATAATATAGGGAGGACTATGGGGAGTGTATTATAATATAGGGAGGACTATGGGGAGTGTATTATAATATAGGGAGGACTATGGGGAGTGTATTATAATATAGGGAGGACTATGGGGAGTGTATTATAATATATGGAGGACTATGGGGAGTGTATTATAATATAGGGAGGACTATGGGGAGTGTATTATTATATAGGGAGGACTATGGGGATTGTATTATAATATATGGAGGACTATGGGGAGTGTATTATAATATAGGGAGGACTATGGGGAGTGTATTATAATATAGGGAGGACTATGGGGAGTGTATTATAATATATGGAGGACTATGGGGAGTGTATTATAATATAGGGAGGACTATGGGGAGTGTATTATTATATAGGGAGGACTATGGGGAGTGCATTATAATATATGGAGGACTATGGGGAGTGTATTATAATATAGGGAGGACTATGGGGAGTGTATTATTATATAGGGAGGACTATGGGGATTGTATTATAATATATGGAGGACTATGAGGAGTGTAGTATAATATATGGAGGAGCATGGGGCGTGTATTATAATATATGGAGGACTATGGGGAGTGTATTATAATATATGGAGGACTATGGGGAGTTTTATAAGATATATAGAGGGCTATGGGGGTGTATTATAATACATGGAGGACTATGAGATGCATTATGTGATATGATATGAAGGATAATGGGGATGCATTAATGCATTATACTATATGGATAACTATGGGGGTGCATTATAATATATGGAGGACTGTGGGGGTGCATTATAATATATGGAGGACTGTGGGGGTGCATTATAATATTGGATATTATATTGGGATATCTGACTATGGGAAAGCTGGGTGCTGAGTGAAAGAGCCAAGTGTCAGTGTAATTGTCCTGTACCCCAAAGATGGTGGGGGCCCAGGTCCAAATTTTGCACCGGGGCCCATTGAACTCTAGTTAACGCCATTGTGAACAACTGTGATTCATTTATTACATTTACGCTAGAGAGACATGAGAGAGAACTGAAATTTCTGGAGGTCGAGGTCACAACTGAAAATGCTATTTTGAAAACTAATATTTATACAAAAGAAACAGATTAAACAGTTTATTTAATAAACAAAGTCATCATTAATGTATGAATTATAGTAACCTATTTATAAAGAAGACATTCTATGCCTTAATAAGAGACTGATGTGCTGTTTTTTTCTTTATTTATGGGATTGCGGGAATCGCTGCTGGTGCGGCTACAACGGATGTAGAATAATTAATTGTCAGGATGTTGTTAGTCATTTCTTACATGGTTTGTGACATCCTTAGTCTATAGCGCCTCCTATTGTCTGGTCACATGATCACATTAAGGTGACAGCTGAGGAGGTCGCTGCAGATCATCTTATTAATGGCTCGCCTCATATTCTAATGAGCGCGCAGCTCCAAACCCAAGTGTGACAGAGGCGAGCGGTGAGCAAGATTCTCTCTAAATCTTCATCTATACTCCCCTCTTTAAGGTACTTTGTGTTTTACTTCCTCGTCATTAAAGGGAACCTGTCATCACATTTTTCCCTATTAAACCAAAAATATCACCTTCTGCAGCTCCTGGGCTGCATTCTATGAAGGTGCACCTTGTTGCTGACCCCCCTTGCAGACCCCTAAAAGAACTGTATAAAATCTTACCGTTTCCTATGCAAATGAGTTTGGTTGGCCAGATGGGCGGGCTCTAATTCGGCTCCTGTCCCCCCTCCTGCCGCTGTTCGCCGTCCCCCAGTCATGATTTCCATGGATGACGCCACCCCCATGACCGTCCATGCTGCTGGAGTCTCGCGCAGGCGCATTTCGATGTGCCCCTATCGCGGGGCTGAGCATAAAGTTTCCCTCGCGCGAGCGCAGGTGAAGTAGTTGCGCAGACACTAGATTATGGGCAGGTAAGAGGATGACGCTGCTGGAGTCTCGCGCAGGCGCATTTCGATGTACCCCTATCGCGGGGCTGAGCATAAAGTTTCCCTCGCACGAGCGCAGGTAAAGTAGTTGCGCAGGCACTAGATTGTGGGCGGGTACGAGGATGACGCTGCTGGAGTCTCGCGTAGGTGCATTTCGCTGTGCCCCTATCGCGGGGCTGAGCATAACGTTTCCCTCGCGCGAGCACCGGTGATGTAGTTGCGCAGGCGCGAGATTATGAGCGGCGCTGTGCATGACCTCAGCAGCGTCATCCTCATACCCGCCCATAATCTAGCCTGCGCAACTACATCACCGGCGCTCGCGCGAGGGAAACTTTATGCTCAGCCCTGCGATAGTGGTTCAGCAAAATGCGCCTGCGCGAGACTCCAGCAGAGTGGACGACCACGGGGTCGTCGTCATCCATGGAAATCATGACTAAGGGATGGCGAACAGCGGCAGGAGGGGGGACAGGAGCCGAATTAGAGCCAACAAAACTCATTTGCATAGGAAACTGTAAGATTTTATAAAGTTCTTTTTAGGGGTCTTCAAGGGGGGCCAGCAACAAGGTGCACCTTCATGGAATGCAGCCCAGGAGCTGCAGAAGGTGATATTTTTGGTTTAATGGGGAAAAAAACTGGTGACAGGTTCCCTTTGAGATATCTGTTTGCTGTCAGGCTGAAAAAATAATGTTTGATACATCTGAACATTTGTTACAATTGTATCTAGTTTGGAAAGTCCTCAGCTGTGCAGATCTCACCAGCACTGATACATTGTATGTATCATCCTGGGGACATGGCTGATTAGTTTACACACTGAGGACGCTGGATACAATTGTATCAATCTATAATAGTAATTTATTTATTTATATTTCTATAGCGCCAACATAGTCCGCAGCACTTTGTATTATCTGTACATGTCCCCATTAAATTGCAAAGTAACACACAGGATGAGAGAGGGTCCGGCTCACGAGCTTACAATGTACAAGGAAATAGGGGGCACAATAAGTAGAATGTGCTGCCATGTATAGTCCGGCCATCATTATAATAAATAGCGGTACTATGGTATAAAGGTGCAGGATCCGTCATCAGAAAGGATCTGAATACAGTTACAAAGTGTTTTTGGGTGCATAGAGGGTATGGAGACAGATTAATTACAAGGACCAACTTCTGTGTAAAATTTAGAAAGAGGTAATAGGGGAGAGTTAGATTAGTGAAGTGGGGGTGATTGGCCTGTCTAATATTTTTTTGGAGCATGCTTAAAAAAGGAGGACTAGGTATTAGTCCGATCATCTGGGTAGTACATTCAGAAGTCTTGGAGACGGAGATGCGAGGCTTGGATGATGGAGGATGTTAGTCTGAGATCAGTCACAGAATATAGAGAACGGGTATAGTTATAGACAGATGAGGGAGAAGATGTAGGGTGGTGAAGAATTGTGGAGAGCTTTGTGGGTGAGAGAGATAAGTTTATATTGTATTCTGTAGCAGATGGGTAACCAGTGCAATGACTGGCACAGGGTGGAGGCATCGGTGTAGCTGCTGGACAGAATTAAAACCCTGGCTGCTGCATTCAGGACAAATTGGAGAGGAGAAAGCTTGGTTAGAGGGAGACCGATTAGTAGAGAGTTGCAGTAGTACAGATGAGAATGAATTAGAGCCATAGTAAGAGTTTTTAGAGTTTCAAAAGTGAGAACAGGTCGGATTCTGGATAGGTTTTTATGATGCAGTTGACATGAGCGAGTAAGTGATTGGACATGTAGAATAAAGGAACGTTGTGAAATATGACCCCAGACAGCGAGCGTGCCGCTGGGAGATGTGGTTGAAAAACCCAAGCAATTGCTATATCTGAAATAGACAAAAAGGAGACTTATATGCCAAAGCTTTAAACTACTAAAAGAAAAAATATATATATAACAATTTTTTAGATGTTTTGCATATCAAAATGGACATTTTCATACCTGCCCAGTAGCCACGTCACAGCAATCTCATGGTAATGGGTCGTACTCTATTTTACTACCTCTGAGGAACCCCAACAGTAAGAAGGAGGGCCTAGGACTGAGCCTTGAGGAGCCCCAATAGTAAGGAGGAGGGGGCCTAGGACTGAGCCCTGTGGATCCCAAATAGTAAGGAGGAGAGGACCTAGGACTGAGTCCTGAGGAACCCCAATAGTAAGGAAGACCAGGCCTAGCTATGACTGAGCCTTGAGGAACCCCAACAGTAAGGAGGAGGGGGCCTAGGACTGAGCCTTGAGGAACCCTTATAGTAATAAGGAGGCGGCCTAGAACTGAGCCCTGAGGAGCACCAACAGTAAGGAGGAGGGGGCCTAGGACTGAGCCTTGAGGAACCCCAACAGTAAGGAGGGGGGCCTAGGACTGAGCCCTGTGGAGCACCAACAGTAAGAAGGAGGGCCTAGGACTGAGCCTTGAGGAACCCCAATAGTAAGGAGGAGGGGGCCTAGGACTGAGCCCTGTGGATCCCAAATAGTAAGGAGGAGGGGGCCTAGGACTGAGCCCTGAGGAGCACCAACAGTAAGGAGGAGCAGGCCTAGCTAGGACTGAGCCTTGAGGAACCCCAACAGTAAGGAGGAAGGGGCCTAGGACTGAGCCCTGAGGAACCCTGATAGTAAGGGGAAGATTAGAGGAATAAGAGCCAGAAAAGAAAACAGTGAAGGAGTGGTCAGAGAAGTAGGAGGAGAACAAGGAGACAGTGGTGTCCTAAGATGAAGCTAAGAACAGGAGGAGGTCAGGGCAGCTTCTCTGAGAATCTAAAGGCATATGTTTGTTAATGACAGCAAGCAGAGATCTTGGATCTGGAAACACTGGTTATCGAAAAATGCAGACGTTAGCTTCAATTGTACAATGTAATGCTGCCATATGTAACATGGCTACAGCAGGTGCAATGTGCTCTTGGTGGTGTGATTTTATATATGGCGGTTACATTGTGCCCCTGGTGGTGTGATGTTATACATAGCACCATTACAATGTTCTCCTGATGGTGTAATGTAATATATGGCGGCATTACATTGTGTTCCTGGTGGTGTGATGTTATATATGGCGGCATTACATTGTACTCCTGGTGGTGTGATGTTATATATGGAGGTTACATTGTGTCCTGATGGTGTGATGTGATATATGGAGGTTACATTGTCTCCTGGTGGTGTGATGTGATATATGGAGGTTACATTGTTTCCTGGTGGTGTGATGTTATATATGGAGGTTACATTGTCTCCTGGTGGTGTGATGTGATATCTGGAGGTTACATTGTCTCCTGATGGTGTGATGTGATATATGGAGGTTACATTGTGTTCCTGGTGGTGTGATGTTATATATGGAGGTTACATTGTCTCCTGGTGGTGTGATGTGATATATGGAGGTTACATTGTCTCCTGATGGTGTGATGTTATATATGGAGGTTACATTGTGTCCTGGTGGTGTGATGTGATATATGGAGGTTACATTGTCTCCTGATGGTGTGATGTTATATATGGAGGTTACATTGTGTCCTGGTGGTGTGATGTGATATATGGAGGTTACATTGTCTCCTGGTGGTGTGATGTTATATATGGAGGTTATATTGTCTCCTGGTGGTGTGATGTTATATATGGAGGTTACATTGTCTCCTGGTGGTGTGATGTGATATATGGAGGTTACATTGTGTTCCTGGTGGTGTGATGTTATATATGGAGGTTACATTGTCTCCTGGTGGTGTGATGTGATATATGGAGGTTACATTGTCTCCTGATGGTGTGATGTTATATATGGAGGTTACATTGTGTCCTGGTGGTGTGATGTGATATATGGAGGTTACATTGTCTCCTGATGGTGTGATGTTATATATGGAGGTTACATTGTGTCCTGGTGGTGTGATGTGATATATGGAGGTTATATTGTCTCCTGGTGGTGTGATGTTATATATGGAGGTTACATTGTCTCCTGGTGGTGTGATGTTATATATGGAGGTTACATTGTCTCCTGGTGGTGTGATGTTATATATGGAGGTTATATTGTCTCCTGATGGTGTGATGTGATATATGGAGGTTACATTGTGTCCTGGTGGTGTGATGTTATATATGGAGGTTATATTGTCTCCTGGTGGTGTGATGTTATATATGGAGGTTACATTGTCTCCTGGTGGTGTGATGTTATATATGGAGGTTACATTGTTTCCTGGTGGTGTGATGTGATATATGGAGGTTACATTGTCTCCTGATGGTGTGATGTTATATATGGAGGTTACATTGTCTCCTGGTGGTGTGATGTGATATATGGAGGTTACATTGTCTCCTGGTGGTGTGATGTTATATATGGAGGTTATATTGTCTCCTGGTGGTGTGATGTTATATATGGAGGTTACATTGTCTCCTGGTGGTGTGATGTTATATATGGAGGTTACATTGTTTCCTGGTGGTGTGATGTGATATATGGAGGTTACATTGTCTCCTGGTGGTGTGATGTGATATATGGAGGTTACATTGTGTCCTGGTGGTGTGATGTTATATATGGAGGTTACATTGTCTCCTGGTGGTGTGATGTGATATATGGAGGTTACATTGTCTCCTGGTGGTGTGATGTTATATATGGAGGTTACATTGTCTCCTGGTGGTGTGATGTTATATATGGAGGTTACATTGTCTCCTGGTGGTGTGATGTTATATATGGAGGTTACATTGTGTCCTGGTGGTGTGATGTTATATATGGAGGTTACATTGTCTCCTGGTGGTGTGATGTTATATATGGAGGTTACATTGTGTCCTGGTGGTGTGATGTTATATATGGAGGTTACATTGTCTCCTGATGGTGTGATGTTATATATGGAGGTTACATTGTCTCCTGGTGGTGTGATGTGATATATGGAGGTTACATTGTCTCCTGGTGGTGTGATGTGATATATGGAGGTTACATTGTCTCCTGGTGGTGTGATGTGATATATGGAGGTTACATTGTCTCCTGGTGGTGTGATGTTATATATGGAGGTTACATTGTCTCCTGGTGGTGTGATGTTATATATGGAGGTTACATTGTCTCCTGGTGGTGTGATGTTATATATGGAGGTTACATTGTCTCCTGGTGGTGTGATGTTATATATGGAGGTTACATTGTGTCCTGGTGGTGTGATGTTATATATGGAGGTTACATTGTCTCCTGGTGGTGTGATGTTATATATGGAGGTTAAATTGTCTCCTGGTGGTGTGATGTTATATATGGAGGTTACATTGTCTCCTGGTGGTGTGATGTTATATATGGAGGTTACATTGTGTCCTGGTGGTGTGATGTGATATATGGAGGTTACATTGTGTCCTGGTGGTGTGATGTGATATATGGAGGTTACATTGTCTCCTGGTGGTGTGATGTTATATATGGAGGTTACATTGTCTCCTGGTGGTGTGATGTTATATATGGAGGTTACATTGTCTCCTGGTGGTGTGATGTTATATATGGAGGTTACATTGTCTCCTGGTGGTGTGATGTTATATATGGAGGTTACATTGTCTCCTGGTGGTGTGATGTTATATATGGAGGTTACATTGTCTCCTGGTGGTGTGATGTGATATATGGAGGTTACATTGTCTCCTGGTGGTGTGATGTTATATATGGAGGTTACATTGTCTCCTGGTGGTGTGATGTGATATATGGAGGTTACATTGTGTCCTGGTGGTGTGATGTGATATATGGAGGTTACATTGTCTCCTGGTGGTGTGATGTTATATATGGAGGTTACATTGTCTCCTGGTGGTGTGATGTTATATATGGAGGTTACATTGTCTCCTGGTGGTGTGATGTTATATATGGAGGTTACATTGTCTCCTGGTGGTGTGATGTTATATATGGAGGTTACATTGTCTCCTGAGGGTGTGATGTTATATATGGAGGTTACATTGTCTCCTGGTGGTGTGATGTAATATATGGAGGTTATATTGTCTCCTGGTGGTGTGATGTTATATATGGAGGTTACATTGTGTCCTGGTGGTGTGATGTGATATATGGAGGTTACATTGTGTCCTGGTGGTGTGATGTGATATATGGAGGTTACATTGTCTCCTGGTGGTGTGATGTTATATATGGAGGTTACATTGTCTCCTGATGGTGTGATGTTATATATGGAGGTTACATTGTCTCCTGGTGGTGTGATGTTATATATGGAGGTTACATTGTCTCCTGGTGGTGTGATGTTATATATGGAGGTTACATTGTCTCCTGAGGGTGTGATGTTATATATGGAGGTTACATTGTCTCCTGGTGGTGTGATGTTATATATGGAGGTTACATTGTCTCCTGAGGGTGTGATGTTATATATGGAGGTTACATTGTGTCCTGGTGGTGTGATGTGATATATGGAGGTTACATTGTGTCCTGGTGGTGTGATGTGATATATGGAGGTTACATTGTCTCCTGGTGGTGTGATGTTATATATGGAGGTTACATTGTCTCCTGATGGTGTGATGTTATATATGGAGGTTACATTGTCTCCTGGTGGTGTGATGTTATATATGGAGGTTACATTGTCTCCTGGTGGTGTGATGTTATATATGGAGGTTACATTGTCTCCTGAGGGTGTGATGTTATATATGGAGGTTACATTGTCTCCTGGTGGTGTGATGTAATATATGGAGGTTATATTGTCTCCTGGTGGTGTGATGTTATATATGGAGGTTACATTGTGTCCTGGTGGTGTGATGTGATATATGGAGGTTACATTGTGTCCTGGTGGTGTGATGTGATATATGGAGGTTACATTGTCTCCTGGTGGTGTGATGTTATATATGGCGGTTACATTGTCTCCTGGTGGTGTGATGTTATATATGGAGGTTACATTGTCTCCTGGTGGTGTGATGTTATATATGGAGGTTACATTGTCTCCTGGTGGTGTGATGTGATATATGGAGGTTACATTGTCTCCTGGTGGTGTGATGTTATATATGGAGGTTACATTGTCTCCTGATGGTGTGATGTTATATATGGAGGTTACATTGTCTCCTGATGGTGTGATGTTATATATGGAGGTTACATTGTCTCCTGATGGTGTGATGTTATATATGGAGGTTACATTGTCTCCTGATGGTGTGATGTTATATATGGAGGTTATATTGTCTCCTGGTGGTGTGATGTTATATATGGAGGTTACATTGTCTCCTGATGGTGTGATGTTATATATGGAGGTTACATTGTCTCCTGATGGTGTGATGTTATATATGGAGGTTACATTGTCTCCTGATGGTGTGATGTGATATATGGAGGTTACATTGTCTCCTGATGGTGTGATGTTATATATGGAGGTTATATTGTCTCCTGGTGGTGTGATGTGATATATGGAGGTTACATTGTCTCCTGATGGTGTGATGTTATATATGGAGGTTACATTGTCTCCTGATGGTGTGATGTTATATATGGAGGTTATATTGTCTCCTGGTGGTGTGATGTTATATATGGAGGTTACATTGTGTCCTGGTGGTGTGATGTTATATATGGAGGTTACATTGTCTCCTGATGGTGTGATGTAATATATGGAGGTTACATTGTCTCCTGGTGGTGTGATGTGATATATGGAGGTTATATTGTCTCCTGGTGGTGTGATGTGATATATGGAGGTTACATTGTGTCCTGGTGGTGTGATGTTATATATGGAGGTTACATTGTCTCCTGGTGGTGTGATGTTATATATGGAGGTTACATTGTCTCCTGGTGGTGTGATGTTATATATGGAGGTTACATTGTCTCCTGGTGGTGTGATGTTATATATGGAGGTTACATTGTCTCCTGGTGGTGTGATGTTATATATGGAGGTTACATTGTCTCCTGGTGGTGTGATGTTATATATGGAGGTTACATTGTGCTCCTGGTGGTGTGATGTGATATATGGAGGTTACATTGTCTCCTGGTGGTGTGATGTGATATATGGAGGTTACATTGTCTCCTGGTGGTGTGATGTTATATATGGAGGTTACATTGTGTCCTGGTGGTGTGATGTTATATATGGAGGTTACATTGTCTCCTGGTGGTGTGATGTTATATATGGAGGTTACATTGTCTCCTGGTGGTGTGATGTTATATATGGAGGTTACATTGTCTCCTGATGGTGTGATGTTATATATGGAGGTTACATTGTCTCCTGGTGGTGTGATGTTATATATGGAGGTTACATTGTCTCCTGGTGGTGTGATGTTATATATGGAGGTTACATTGTCTCCTGGTGGTGTGATGTTATATATGGAGGTTACATTGTCTCCTGATGGTGTGATGTTATATATGGAGGTTACATTGTCTCCTGATGGTGTGATGTTATATATGGAGGTTACATTGTCTCCTGATGGTGTGATGTTATATATGGAGGTTACATTGTGTCCTGGTGGTGTGATGTTATATATGGAGGTTACATTGTGTCCTGATGGTGTGATGTTATATATGGAGGTTACATTGTCTCCTGGTGGTGTGATGTGATATATGGAGGTTACATTGTCTCCTGGTGGTGTGATGTTATATATGGAGGTTACATTGTGCTCCTGATGGTGTGATGTTATATATGGAGGTTACATTGTGCTCCTGATGGTGTGATGTGATATATGGAGGTTACATTGTCTCCTGGTGGTGTGATGTTATATATGGAGGTTACATTGTCTCCTGGTGGTGTGATGTTATATATGGAGGTTACATTGTGTCCTGGTGGTGTGATGTTATATATGGAGGTTACATTGTGTCCTGGTGGTGTGATGTTATATATGGAGGTTACATTGTCTCCTGGTGATGTGATGTTATATATGGAGGTTACATTGTCTCCTGGTGGTGTGATGTTATATATGGAGGTTACATTGTCTCCTGGTGGTGTGATGTTATATATGGAGGTTACATTGTCTCCTGATGGTGTGATGTTATATATGGAGGTTACATTGTCTCCTGATGGTGTGATGTGATATATGGAGGTTACATTGTCTCCTGATGGTGTGATGTTATATATGGAGGTTACATTGTCTCCTGGTGATGTGATGTTATATATGGAGGTTACATTGTCTCCTGGTGGTGTGATGTTATATATGGAGGTTACATTGTCTCCTGGTGGTGTGATGTTATATATGGAGGTTACATTGTCTCCTGATGGTGTGATGTTATATATGGAGGTTACATTGTGTCCTGGTGGTGTGATGTTATATATGGAGGTTACATTGTGTCCTGATGGTGTGATGTGATATATGGAGGTTACATTGTCTCCTGGTGGTGTGTTGTGATATATGGAGGTTACATTGTCTCCTGGTGGTGTGATGTGATATATGGAGGTTACATTGTGTCCTGATGGT
This sequence comes from Anomaloglossus baeobatrachus, assembly GCF_048569485.1. Taxonomy (NCBI): domain Eukaryota; kingdom Metazoa; phylum Chordata; class Amphibia; order Anura; family Aromobatidae; genus Anomaloglossus; species Anomaloglossus baeobatrachus. Next base: position 51,768,148 of record NC_134360.1, on the reverse strand, counting down.
GTGATGTGATATATGGAGGTTACATTGTCTCCTGGTGGTGTGATGTGATATATGGAGGTTACATTGTCTCCTGATGGTGTGATGTTATATATGGAGGTTACATTGTGTCCTGATGGTGTGATGTGATATATGGAGGTTACATTGTCTCCTGGTGGTGTGATGTTATATATGGAGGTTACATTGTGTCCTGGTGGTGTGATGTGATATATGAAGGTTAAATTGTGTCCTGGTTGTGTGATGTTATATATGGAGGTTACATTGTCTCCTGGTGGTGTGATGTGATATATGGAGGTTACATTGTCTCCTGGTGATGTGATGTTATATATGGAGGTTACATTGTCTCCTGATGGTGTGATGTTATATATGGAGGTTACATTGTGTCCTGATGGTGTGATGTTATATATGGAGGTTACATTGTGTCCTGGTGGTGTGATGTTATATATGGAGGTTACATTGTGTCCTGATGGTGTGATGTGATATATGGAGGTTACATTGTCTCCTGGTGGTGTGATGTGATATATGGAGGTTACATTGTGTCCTGGTGGTGTGATGTTATATATGGAGGTTACATTGTCTCCTGATGGTGTGATGTGATATATGGAGGTTACATTGTCTCCTGGTGGTGTGATGTGATATATGGAGGTTACATTGTGTCCTGGTGGTGTGATGTGATATATGGAGGTTACATTGTCTCCTGGTGGTGTGATGTTATATATGGAGGTTACATTGTCTCCTGGTGGTGTGATGTTATATATGGAGGTTACATTGTCTCCTGGTGGTGTGATGTGATATATGGAGGTTACATTGTCTCCTGGTGATGTGATGTTATATATGGAGGTTACATTGTCTCCTGATGGTGTGATGTTATATATGGAGGTTACATTGTGTCCTGGTGGTGTGATATGATATATGGAGGTTACATTGTCTCCTGGTGGTGTGATGTGATATATGGAGGTTACATTGTCTCCTGGTGGTGTGATGTTATATATGGAGGTTACATTGTGTCCTGGTGGTGTGATGTTATATATGGAGGTTACATTGTCTCCTGGTGGTGTGATGTGATATATGGAGGTTACATTGTCTCCTGGTGGTGTGATGTTATATATGGAGGTTACATTGTCTCCTGGTGGTGTGATGTTATATATGGAGGTTACATTGTCTCCTGGTGGTGTGATGTCATATATGGAGGTTACATTGTCTCCTGATGGTGTGATGTGATATATGGAGGTTACATTGTCTCCTGATGGTGTGATGTGATATATGGAGGTTACATTGTCTCCTGATGGTGTGATGTTATATATGGAGGTTACATTGTCTCCTGGTGGTGTGATGTGATATATGGAGGTTACATTGTGTCCTGGTGGTGTGATGTTATATATGGAGGTTACATTGTCTCCTGGTGGTGTGATGTTATATATGGAGGTTACATTGTCTCCTGGTGGTGTGATGTCATATATGGAGGTTACATTGTCTCCTGATGGTGTGATGTGATATATGGAGGTTACATTGTCTCCTGGTGGTGTGATGTTATATATGGAGGTTACATTGTCTCCTGGTGGTGTGATGTTATATATGGAGGTTACATTGTCTCCTGGTGGTGTGATGTGATATATGGAGGTTACATTGTCTCCTGGTGGTGTGATGTTATATATGGAGGTTACATTGTCTCCTGGTGGTGTGATGTTATATATGGAGGTTACATTGTCTCCTGGTGGTGTGATGTGATATATGGAGGTTACATTGTCTCCTGGTGGTGTGATGTTATATATGGAGGTTACATTGTCTCCTGGTGGTGTGATGTGATATATGGAGGTTACATTGTCTCCTGGTGGTGTGATGTTATATATGGAGGTTACATTGTGTCCTGGTGGTGTGATGTTATATATGGAGGTTACATTGTCTCCTGGTGGTGTGATGTGATATATGGAGGTTACATTGTCTCCTGGTGGTGTGATGTTATATATGGAGGTTACATTGTCTCCTGGTGGTGTGATGTTATATATGGAGGTTACATTGTGTCCTGGTGGTGTGATGTCATATATGGAGGTTACATTGTTTCCTGGTGGTGTGATGTCATATATGGAGGTTACATTGTCTCCTGATGGTGTGATGTGATATATGGAGGTTACATTGTCTCCTGGTGGTGTGATGTTATATATGGAGGTTACATTGTCTGCTGGTGGTGTGATGTTATATATGGAGGTTACATTGTCTCCTGATGGTGTGATGTTATATATGGAGGTTACATTGTCTCCTGGTCTTGTGATGTGATATATGATGGTTGACTTTTTGGTGACTCTTCATCTCCCGTCCTCTGCACAGAGCTGGTCTACGCCTGGATCTTTAATGAGTACCCGCCATTCGTGCAGCAAGACAACCGCAGATTTGTGTCACAGGTCACCGGGAATCTTTACATCGCCAAAGTGGAGCCGCCGGACTCCGGAAACTACACGTGTGTGGTGACAAATACAGTGACAAACACACGAGAGCTGGGGCCCAGCACACCGCTCACACTCCGGACGGACGGTATGGGCAGCACAACAATATTATGTTACTTTCTTCTCTTCCTTTTTACTTCTCTTAATGTATCCCACTCTTCATCTTCATCTTCATCGTGTCTCTCTGTGACCGCGTCTCCTCACCGTCCTTATGTCTACAGGAGTGATGGGAGAATACGAGCCAAAAATCGAGGTGCATTTCCCAGAAACTGTGGCCGCAGCAAAGGGCTCCACGGTCAAACTGGAATGTTTTGCACTGGGGAAGTAAGTCATGATGTATAAAGCTCTGATTATATATCTGCATGAACCAGGAGGCTCAGTCTGAGCATTAGCTCCACATAAAGGGAGATATTTCCAGAATATTGCCCACAAGCAGATGTCCTAATAGAATATATGGGCGGTACATGGCTTTATCCATTGTTATACATTGTATGATCCTGGGTGATACATTGTTTAATTCCAGGCGATACCTTATTTAATCTAGAATGATACACTGTATAATCTGTACATCCAAACAATGGAAGGAAGAAAAGTGTAATTCCCCCGCGCCACCTCCAGATTATGGCCGTCCCCTCCAACAACCTTTAGTGGACGCCATATTAGATGTCGTCTATATATCTTCTGGTCACTTTATATTTGTATCATCCCATAGTCCAGTTCCGACAATCACCTGGAGGAGGGCGGACGGTAAAGCCATATCCCGCAAAGTGCGGCGCCACCGATCCAGCGGAGTTTTGGAGATTCCGAACTTCCAGCAAGAAGACGCCGGCCCTTATGAATGTGTGGCGGAGAATACGAGGGGGAAGAACATGGTGCGAGGGCAGCTCACGTACTTTGGTATGACTAGGGCATAATAGAGACAATAACTCACAATATACATAACCGTTATTTACTGATTTATCAGTCCTGGACTCTTCCTCAATCATCTGAGGAAGCTGTCCGACAACCAATATGTTGGCCTGTAGAGTTGTCACTCACCTCCCATGCCTTTGAATGGTATAAATCCTGAATTATGCAATGACAGCAGGAGACAATACATCTCTGCTTCCATTCAGGAGCCAGGGAGGGCTAGTGGCAGACATATTGGTTACCCAACTTTCTCCGGATCAAATATAATATCTGGATAGTACAGGACGACTCCAACCGGTTCTCCTGTGATGTCCCTAATACAGAAATATCGGTGTGTTCCCCCTACAACTGTGAATTCTGTGCATTTTTATAAATGCAGAGAAATTGGACCCATATTGTAATGTCTTCTGCAGCTCCTCCTGCCTGGATCCAAAAAATCAACGATGCTCATATCGCCATCGAGGAAAACATATTATTAGAATGTAAAGCCAGCGGGCGACCAAAGCCGACATACACCTGGCTGAAAAATGGACAACGCCTGCAGAGCAAGGTAAGCAGTATCCTCAAAACTTAGCAGACAGTATTACATATGATAGAAATAGATACAATGTCTCTGTCGCTCATTCTTTTCTCTTCTTCAGGGCCGTCTCCAAATAGAGCATGGGAGTCTCACCATCACCTCCGTGAACAGCTCAGACTCAGGAATGTATCAGTGTTTAGCAGAAAACAAACATGGGACCATATACTCCAGCGCCGAGCTGCGTGTCATTGGTGAGTACACACTCATGTCTGATATTACGATACAGCTATAACAACTGGAATCATCTTTCTACAAATATGAATCTTCCTGATAAACATGCCATAATTTTCTGTATGTCCTGCATTAAGATGCTGCAGGTATGAGAGGTACCATAATGGGGTCAATTGTCAGGCCTCCATATCCATTCCTATGTCTTGCACTAAAATACTCTAGTTATGAGAGGGACCGTAATGGGGTCAATTGTCAGGCCTCCATATCCATTCCTATGCCCTGCACTAAAATACTCTAGTTATGAGAGGGACCATAATGGGGTCAATTGTCAGGCCTCCATATCCATTCCTATGCCCTGCACTAAAATACTCTAGTTATGAGAGGGACCATAATGGGGTCAATTGTCAGGCCTCCATATCCATTCCTATGCCCTGCACTAAAATACTCTAGTTATGAGAGGGACCATAATGGGGTCAATTGTCAGGCCTCCATATCCATTCCTATGCCCTGCACTAAAATACTCTAGTTATGAGAGGGACCATAATGGGGTCAATTGTCAGGCCTCCATATCCATTCCTATGCCCTGCACTAAAATACTCTAGTTATGAAAGGGACCATAATGGGGTCAATTGTCAGGCCTCCATATCCATTCCTGTGTCCTGCATTGATTTTAGAGCTGTCTGTGATGAAAACCACTGAGGCTAAAGGGGGCTTTACACGCAACGATATCACTAGCGATATGTCATTGGGGTCACGGAATTCATAACGCGCATCCGGCATCGTTAGCGACGTTGTTGCGTATGACACCTATGAGCGAGTGTTAACGATCAAAAATACTCACTTGATCGTTGGCACGTCGTTCATTTTCAAAAAATCATTGCTGGTGCTGGACGCAGGTTGTTCGTTGTTCCTGAGGCAGCACACATCGTTATGTGTGACACCCCGGGAACGACGAACAGCAGCGTTCCTGTGTCCTCCGGCAACAAGGTGGGCGTGTCTTTAATCCAGCTGGTCTCCGCCTCTCTGCTTCTATTGGCGGGCCGTTGTGTGACGTCGCTGTGACGCCGCACGAACCGCCCCCCTTAAAAAATAGGTTGTTTGCCGCCCACAGCGACGTCGCTAGGAAGGTAAGTATGTGTGACGCGTCCTAGTGATATTGTGCGCCACGGCAGCGATTTGCCCGTGATGCACAAACGATGGGGGCGGGTGCTTTCCGATGTCGCTGTGTGTAAAGCAGCCTTTAGACGAGAACAGCAGGGGTGCAAGTTATATGGGGTCAGAAATTGCTGGGTTCAAAAATTCATAATAACTACACCTTCTTTTCTTGTTTTAGCCGTGGGTCCTGACTTTTCTTCAGCCTTTGTTAGACGAGTTACCTTAGGAAAAGTCGGGGGCTTTGTCTTGATTGAGTGCAAACCTAGAGCTTCCCCTAAGCCCACCATCAACTGGAAGAAAGGAAGGGACTTGGTGCGGCCAAACACAAGGTGAGTTAAAGGAGCAAATGTTGCATGATACAATTTTAGCAAAAATAAGCTTGTCTACACCCAGGTCTGAGGTTACCATGAGTGGATGGAACCCAGGCAGTATGAAGACCCTCAGGTTGTAACTGGCACTGTGGGAGTCCTGGACACCATGTTTTCAGCCTCAGTTTTCTTTGAAATACAACATGAGAAGGGGACTTGGCGCTACTATCTATGGTGGGCTTCTATAATTTCCTGCTCTGAAGTTGGAGACCATCCATGGTTCTCTGGAGGAAGACCCTCAGGTTGTAACTGGCAAAGTAACGTTGTTTCCAGCCTCAGTTTTCTTGGAAATACTACATGAGAAGGGGACTTGGCGCTACTATCTATGGTGGGCTTGTATAATTTCCTGCACTGAAGTTGGAGACCATCCATGGTTCTCTGGAGGAAGACCCTCGTCGCCATGTACTCATCCCTTCATGGCCTTTCTGCTCTCACGCTAATGTATGGACTTTGGTTTTTAACGTAGAGGTCATTTCTCAACTTTCTCAATTTTCCAGAAACTCGATGTTCACTTGTAACTTGTTTTGTGCCATCTGCTGCTGTAATGTGACCATCTGCTGCAACAAGTCTACAAATGTTTTCACTGGAGCCACAGCTCTGAAGCTTCATCACTTAATAATATTCTTCTCCTCGGCAGCCCTGGATCAGTTTCAAACACGGGCCCTGTCCAATGTATGTCATCTCCTCCAGCCAAGGTCACCCGAGTTCAGGACATTATCGGGCCTCTGCATGTTGTCTCTGGAGATGAGAAAGACTGTAGCTCCAAAAAGAATTCTTAGCTACAGAAATTATCAAAAGTATTCACCCCCTCACGTTATATTTTCTAATGACAGTAATTCGAAGTGGAATGGATTTTTTTTTTTCTGAGTGGAGAACAAACAGTCAAGACTAAGGGTACCTTCACACTTAGCGATGCAGCAGCGATCCGACCAGCGATCTGACCTGGTCAGGATCGCTGCTGCATCGCTACATGGTCGCTGGTGAGCTGTCAAACAGGCAGATCTCATTAGCGACCACTGAACAGCCCCCAGCCAGCAGCGACGTGCAAGCGACGCTGCGCTTGCACGGAGCCGCCGACTGGAAGCTGCGGAGACTGGTAACTAAGGTAAACATCGGGTATGGTTACCCGATGTTTACATTAGCTACCAGCGCTGTGTGCAGAGAGCAGGGAGCCGCGCACACTGAGCGCTGGCTCCTTGCTCTCCTAGCTGCTGTACACATCGGGTTAATTAACCCGATGTGTACAGCAGCTACATGTGCAGAGAGCCGGAGCCGGCAGCACAGGCAGCGTGAGAGCTGCGGAGGCTGGTAACTAAGGTAAATATCGGGTAACCACCTTGGTTACCCGATGTTTATCTTGGTTACAAGCTTACCTCAGCTGTCAGACGCCGGCTCCTGCTCCCTGCTCGCTTCATTTGTCGCTCTCTCGCTGTCACACACAGCGATCTGTGTGTCACAGCAGGAGAGCGGCTTTGAAGAAAACGAACCAGGGCTGTGTGTAACGAGCAGCGATCTCGCAGCAGGGGCCAGATCGCTGCTCAGTGTCACACACAGCGAGATCGCTAATGAGGTCACTGCTGCGTCACAAAAAGCGTGACTCAGCAGCGATCTCGGCAGCGAGCTCGCTGTGTGTGAAGCACCCCTTATGTGAAGCACTGTTTGCAAAAGTATTCACCCCCTGGATCAGTTTCAAACACAAGCCCGTCCAGTGTATGTCATCTCCTCCAGCCAAGGTCACCCGAGTTCAAGACATTATCAGGCCTCTGCATGTTTTCTCTGGTGATGAGAAAGACTGTAGCTCCAAAAAGAATTCTTAGCTACAGAAATTATCAAAAGTATTCACCCCCTCATGTTACATTTTCTAATGACAGTAAGTCGAAGTGGAATGGATTTTTTTTTTTCTGAGTGGAGTACAAACAGTCAAGACTAATGTGAAGCACTGTTTGCAAAATTATTCACCCCCTTGGACTTATGATGTTATTTTCTATAATGACCTTGAATCACAGTGGATTATAATTAAAAGTTTCTGACTCTGAAGAGCAGAAAAAAACATGCATGACTATTGTTAAAGTAACTCATTGCAAAAGTCTTCATACCCTTTAATTTAATAATCTGGATTTAGACTGTTTCAATAGACATCTGTTCACTTGAGAAACAATTAGCAATGCAAAATATTAAAGGAGTTGTTTGGCTTACAAAGAAACATTTTTTACATGCTATGGGGGCAGTATTTTGCAGATGGACCATTGATTACAGTTAGAAGTGTGAAGTTCTTCATTTCTCCTGCAGGGGTGCTGCAGGGAAATTGAAAAGGTTCACCTATGGATTGGATTTGATCACTGCAGATCGTTATGTCATCAGTTTATGGTTGGGGTCCGTTATTTTTGGTGGATTGCTCTACAAGCCACTTTGTCTTCCTGCAAAGGGTAAAGGCGGCGAGGCAAGAAATAGGAAAAGGCAGAAATAAAATCGATTGTCCATAGAAGAAAAAGCTGTGATTTCCCATCTGATAAGAGGCGTCTGGAGTCATCCAAGTCTGACGAGGATGTATTATCCGCGGCTGATACAGGATTTAATACTCAGGAAGAAATTGCGCGCTTTAGCCAGGGACTTAATGGCGTTTATGTGCAGGCGATCCGCAGCTGTGACAGAATAGAGTCGGCGCAGCCGCTGCTGGGATTTGGCCGGGGATGAATGTCGGCTAATGTCTGTCATTTCAGCGCAGCTATTTCAGTCTCATTAGAAGCTCTCAGAGAATTTTTAGTTTCAGATGCATTTCCTGAAGCTCGCCAAACGGATCCAGCGCCGTCTGTAATTCCTATTAACCAGCTGAATGACTGGAGATTCATAGACTGCGCAGATAATGAAAACGTATGGACGATGGCCTGTACTTAACACACGGCGCTCAGCCGGCTCTGCTGCACGAGATTAAACCTAATGTGGTATCCTCGCAGAAAATGTAACATTCAAGTAAAAATATTTAATTGAAAACTCAATACTTTCTTTATATTCCTTTATGAGGATCAAAGAGCAGTTCTACTGGTACATGGGTCCAACTCCTGTGCATACCCATACAGTAACAGAAGATTTTGTATGTCTCCAGCCACCACTAGGGGGAGCTCCATGTATACAGAGATACATAATAAGATTCTGTCTGCAGTCACCACTAGGGGGAGCTCCCTGTATACAGAGATACATGATAAGATTCTGTCTGCAGCCACCACTAGGGGAGCTCCCTGTATACAGAGATACATGATAAGATCCTTCTGCAGCCACCACTAGGGGGAGCTCCCTGTATACAGAGATACATGATAGGATTCTGTCTACAGTCACCACTAGGGGGAGCTCCATATATATAGAGATACATGATAGGATTCTGTCTGCAGCCACCACTAGGGGGAGCTCCCTGTATACAGAGATACATGATAAGATTCTGTCTGCAGCCACCACTAGGGGGAGCTCCCTGTATACAGAGATACATGATAGGATTCTGTCTACAGTCACCACTAGGGGGAGCTCCCTGTATAAAGAGATACATAAGATTTTGTCTGCAGCCACCACTAGGGGGAGCTCCCTGTATACAGAGATACATGATAGGATTCTGTCTGCAGCAACCACTAGGGGGAGCTCCATATATATAGAGATACATGATAGGATTCTGTCTGCAGCCACCACTAGGGGGAGCTCCCTGTATACAGAGATACATGATAAGATCCTTCTGCAGCCACCACTAGGGGAAGCTCCCTGTATACAGAGATACCTGATAGGATTCTGTCTACAGTCACCACTAGGGGGAGCTCCCTGTATACAGAGATACATGATAAGATTCTGTCTACAGTCACCACTAGGGGGAGCTCCCTGTATACAGAGATTCTTGATAGGATTCTGTCTACAGTCACCACTAGGGGGAGCTCCCTGTATACAGAGATACATGATAAGGTTCTGTCTGCAGTCACCACTAGGGAGAGCTCCCTGTATACAGAGATACATGATAAGATTCTGTCTGCAGTCACCACTAGGGGGAGCTCCCTGTATACAGATACATGATAAGATTCTGTCTGCAGTCACCACTAGGGGGAGCTCCCTGTATACAGATACATGATAATATTCTGTCTGCAGTCACCACTAGGGGGAGTTGCCTGTATACAGAGATTCTTGATAAGATTCTGTCTGCAGCCACCACTAGGGGGAGCTCCCTGTATACAGAGATACATGATAAGATCCTTCTGCAGCCACCACTAGGGGGAGCTCCCTGTATATAGAGATACCTGATAGGATTCTGTCTACAGTCACCACTAGGGGGAGCTCCCTGTATACAGAGATACATGATAAGATTCTGTCTGCAGCCACCACTAGGGGGAGCTCCCTTTATACAGAGATACATGATAAGATTCTGTCTACAGTCACCACTAGGGAGAGCTCCCTGTATACAGAGATACATGATAAGGTTCTGTCTGCAGTCACCACTAGGAGAAGCTCCCTGTATACAGATACATGATAAGATTCTGTGTGCAGTCACCACTAGGGGGAGCTCCCGGTATACAGAGATACATGATAAGATTCTGTCTGCAGCCACCACTAGGGGGAGTTCCCTGTATACAGAGATTCTTGATAGGATTCTGTCTGCAGTCACCACTAGGGGGAGCTCCCTGTATACAGAGATACATAAGATTCTGTGTGCAGTCACCACTAGGGGGAGCTCCCTGTATACAGATACATGATAAGATTCTGTGTGCAGTCACCACTAGGGGGAGCTCCCTGTATACAGATACATGATAAGATTATGTCTGCAGCCTCCACTAGGGGGAGCTCCCTGTATACAGATACATGATAAGATTCTGTCTGCAGTCACCACTAGGGGGAGCTCCCTGTATACAGAGATTCTTGATAGGATTCTGTCTGCAGTCACCACTAGGGGGAGCTCCCTGTATACAGATACATGATAAGATTCTGTCTGCAGTCACCACTAGGGGGAGCTCCCTGTATACAGAGATTCTTGATGGGATTCTGTCTGCAGTCACCACTAGGGGGAGTGCACTACGTATATTTCTCTTTATAATTCTTTTTCAGGTAACTCATTAAATTTCATTATATATTTGTTGGTGTTTTGTAGAATTGCAATCTTGGATGACGGAAGTTTGAAGATTTCTAACCTTACCAAGGCAGATGCTGGGAGTTATACATGTACAGCCACCAATCACTTCGGCACTGCCAGCAGCACAGGAACTTTGGTGGTGAAGGGTGAGCGATGCTTCTTCTTGAAAATCCCTTTGTTAGAAGGGTTCTCCTATATCAAACTCATCATGGCGTGTCGGCTGCTTAGACCCTCAGTGATTACAGACATGTTAGGTTCTCCAAAAAAAGATACGCTTTTTGTATCTGCTTTTCACTGCCATTGCCGATAAGATCCCACCAATTCCACTTTGTCTGCACCTTAGATCCCACACAGGTTTTGGTGCCTCCTTCCAGTATGGATGTCACAGTAGGAGAGAGCATCGTGCTGCCCTGTCAGGTCTCTCATGACCACTCCCTGGACATCTCCTTCTCCTGGGTCTTCAATGGACAACTGATTGACTTCCAAAAAGATGGAGAACACTTTGAACGAGTTGGAGGAGTAAGTATTGCTTCCCCTGGAGTGTTCACTATTAGGAGCCTGTGCTCCGTCTGTTCTGGGCACAGCCGAGATATTCTTCTGCTTTTATCTCTGTGTGGAGGGGGTGACCTCAGAGATGTTTCTGATTTGTTTTTTCATGTTTCCGAGCTGTTCTTATCATTTTTTTTTCTTCTGCAGCAAGACTCTGCTGGCGACTTAATGATAAGGAGCATTCAGCTGAAGCATGCTGGGAAATACATCTGCCTAGTGCACACCAGTGTAGATAAATTGTCCGCAGGAGCTGATCTCATCGTCAGAGGTACAGATGAAGTTAACTTGCTACTGAAAGTCAATATAACTATTGTTTTCTAATGGAAACTTCATCCAGAAACAGAAAATATGATTTAACTTTTTAATAATCTCCTGTTATCCCGCACCCACATATTATCATGTCAGTGGTCTCCAACAGAGCTAAAATGTGTAAGCATCTATTCCCCCTCATAGGGTTCATCCTGCTACCAATCATGAAAGGGACCGCAATGGGGTCATGTGTCATCTCTCAATCCAGCTCCTTGTTTCTGCTCATGTCTGAAGGACTGAGGAGGACTCTACAGACATTTCTACACACATCTATTCCCACTCATAGGATCCATCCTGCTACCAATCATGAGAGGGACCTCAATGGGGTCATTTGTCATCCCTCAATCCAGCTCCTTGTTTCTGCTCATGTCTGAAGGACTGAGGAGGACTCTACAGACATTTCTACACACATCTATTCCCACTCATAGGATCCATCCTGCTACCAATCATGAGAGGGACCTCAATGGGGTCATGTGTCATCTCTCAATCCAGCTCCTTGTTTCTGCTCATGTCTGAAGGACTGAGGAGGACTCTACAGACATTTCTACACACATCTATTCCCACTCATAGGATCCATCCTGCTACCAATCATGAGAGGGACCGCAATGGGGTCATGTGTCATCCCTCAATCCAGCGCCTTGTTTCTGCTCATGTCTGAAGGACCGCGGAAGACTCTACTGACATTTCTAGACCTTCAGGAGTAATTTGTTGATACAGGCCAGGCAGGGCTCCAGGTTTTTGGGGGCCCCCCCGGTGAAAGAGTCTTAGTGGGCCCCATACAGACACAGACACACAGATACGTACACCTACGGACATGCCTACATATACATATTTAAAGACAATTTCACAATAAAGCATATAAATATATGACATAACTCTATACACTGTCATATACACTGACATACATAGATACACACATCACACATGCACATACAGACACATTAGAGATTTAATTTGGGGAAGCCAGCAGCAGCCTCACTCACCTCCCCCCGCTTGTCTCCCATCCATCTCCTCCAGGCAGTGGCAGTGACGCACTGATTTGTGACTATCACTAACAGACATAGCCACCCACAGTGCACACTGATGCTGCTATATATACATCACAGGAGAGGCTGGGGACATACTCATTACTGGGGGTCATACACATTACTGGGTAGGGGGGCAAACAGCAATGGGGGCATACAGTTCTGTGGTGGGGGAACATACAGCCAAGGGGTGAACATACAGCTCTGGGGATATAAGCACTGGGATGAAGGGACATACAGCTCTGGGCGGTATACAGCACTGGGGTGGTGGGGACATATAGCTCTGTAGGGCTATATAGTACTAGTGTTGGGGACATACAGCAGTGGTGTGGGGGGTCATACAGCTCTGGGGGTTATACAGCACTAGGGTAGGGGGCATACAGCTCTTGGGTGGTATACAGCACTAGGGTGGGGGGCATGCAGCTCTGGGGTGATACACAGCACTAGGGTGGGGGGCATACAGCTCTGGGGAGGAATACAGCACTAGGGTGGGGGGAGCATACAGCTCGATGCTGGCGGGATGTTGGCAGTGCTGCAGCTCCTCTCTCTTCATCTGTGAGACGGGAGCACAGTGCAGGCTACCTAGCTCCGCCCACAGATGAACTTTAATGACCCTGCACACAGCATTTAGCAGTGAGCGCTGCATGCAAGTGTGGATTTAAAAGATCGGCAGCCAGGAAAGTGCGGCTGCCGACCTGAACACTGCGGTCCCCGGAAATCAGTCCATGGACTGTAGAATACATCACCGCCTCGGCCAACGGTGAGCGGGCCCCCCTGGCAGTCCAGGGCCCCGGCACTTGCCTCTGTGCACTGGGTGCTGACACTGGCCCTGAGGCCCGGATAGGAACTAAAGTTAAAATTGGAGATGTTCTTGACCTTTACCAATATCATGTCACTTTAAGTGGCTCAGGAGGGTCGTCAGCATTGTAGACACATGATAGCTATATAGGCCTGGATTTTAGGCTTTAAAATTCTGAAATTCTCCACTTAAAGACAGGTGTTTTGTTTGTAGCTGGAGTACTCCTTTAACCCAGCCACTACTATGCCAACTGCCAACGTATCCATCAGTGACACTTCCATATAGCATGTCTTTATGTCCAACTTGTAAATTACCCATCAGGGTGAGGGGCTAGACTATATGGTGGGGCTAATAATCTGTGCATGTTTTCTGAAGGACCCCCGGGACCACCAGATGCTCTCACAGTGGAAGAAATCACAGATACTACCGCCCAATTATCCTGGATGCCAGGAGTGGACAATCACAGCCCCATCACCATGTATGTGGTCCAGGCTCGGACGCCATTCTCGGTGGGCTGGCAAGCCGTCAGTACAGGTGAGAGCCATTCCTTAAGTTCTACCACTCATTCTATTGTCCCCCACCTGAAATTGCTGATAACAGAGAATGATAGATTGTATTTGTGCCGCCCCGGTGCAGACCGGGGTGCTCGGATCTGGGGTGGTCGTGGCTCGAGGGGTCCGGACCCGGGCTCAGCAGACACTCCGACCCTTGAAAAGGGATTATTTACAGGGGAGAAGTTCGTGACGCCACCTGCGGGTGGCAGTAATGGGAGTACCGCCGCTGCTGGAGGGAGTACCGGGGCAGATGGTGGGGAGCAGCAAGGTTTCAGTCCCTCCGCAGGTAGGGAAGGCCCCGGGCTCAGGGTGTTGGTAGTTATTTGGGAGAGCAGGGTGCACGGGACCAGGGTACTCACTGTGGGTAGTCGTGGTGCAGGATGAGGATTATAAAGCAGACACTCACGCTGAAGATAAACCAAAGTCTCTGTGTATCACTGTCACTGCCAGGAGCCCGTCCAGGTGTCCGCTCCCACCGGTGTCACTGGGTAATCCGGAGCCGCCTCCATGCACAAGTTAGTTCTCTGTTGAGTCCCCTTGGTTTGAAGCTGTTGGGGCCCTACTCACTATGTCTAGTGTAGCTGTGCTCTTGATGGCTGGCACTTGGGATTTTAGTGGGCCGCTTTACTGGAAAGCGCTATCCCCTGCGGCGTGCTGTCGCCTTCAATCTCTGAGCTCCTAGGGAAGTTCATGAAGAGACTCTCCCTCCCAGGTTAATTATCAGGACATTGAACCGACTTCTGACCTAGGGTCCTGTACCCCGTCGTGCTCGGTACTGGTCAGTTCTTTTGGGTTTCTGATGCCGACAGTCCTCCTAGATTATGTCCGTCGCACCCTTCCAATGTCTCTGTCACCGGTCCCCAACTCCTCTGATCCCGGACCACCGTCTGCGAACCAACCTTGGTCTAGCTTCTACTACTCCAACTCCTCACTCTTTGAGGGCCCTCACTCAACTCCTGTACTTTCTTCCCACCAGTCTGCCTGACCCCTAGGTGCGTGGCCTTATTCCCACTTAACCAACCCACTGGTGTGTGACAGGTCATGATGTGAGGTGTGATTGGGATTTGTGCTGATGGTAGTGACACCGGTTTATAGGAACCTAGAACCATAGGGGGGTAGGTCCTGCACCCTGGGTAACGATTGCAGTACCCTGTGGCACCCTGATATACTCAGGGGCGCCACATATTCATCTCTCTAACCGGCAGCTGATAACAGCGAGCAATAAATAAAACTAATTGGGATACATATATTTGTGTTACTGTAGTGCCTGAGATTGTGGATGGCCGATCCTTCACAGCCACTGTGGTCGGTCTGAGTCCGTGGGTTGAGTATGAATTCCGCGTTATCGCCATCAACCAGATCGGAATTGGAGAGCCCAGCCCCCCGTCCGACAAGAGGAGAACAGAAGAAGCCCGTGAGTAGCGCCTGTTAATATGGCAATATGGTCACTGGCTTCAGAGGGTTATTATAGAGATATAATTGACGGCATCTTGGCGAGCGCGCGTTCTATAATGTCAAAGGCAGCCGGCGCATGCTGGGAGATGGCAGCCGGATAAGTAAGTCCAGTGCAGCTTTGATGTCTGTCTGAATGAAGGTTTACAATGGAGGAGATAACCTTGAACAAGCAGCAACATCTGCAAATCTGCGAGAAATCACAAGATCAAACACGAGCACAATAGCAAGAAAATGAGAATATGAAAATCTGGACACCGTACATGAGGATTTATAAAGGAACAGCCCCAAACTATTGCACAATCGTGGCCAAAAGTTTTGAGACTGACATGATTTTCCCATTTTACTGCTTTGTTTTTTTTATAGGAGCAATTTGCTTTAACTCTAGATGGTTATGAAGAGCGATCAGATGAATTGCAAAGTAAATTCTTACCTAACAGTAACTGGAAGAGGTTGACCGCTACCTTTTTTAGGATGGCCCATTTTTAGGATAAACCATCAATGTTACTCTTGGAACCCCCGCCGATCAGCTGTTACCGGCACCATCCGTAAGTTCTCAGCTGTTGCCGGAACACCAAGAAAATTAAAGAAAAGACAGAGCGGCTGTGTTTCAGTAGCATCCGAGAACTTCTGGCCATCACCAGTAACAGCTGATTGACGGAGGTTCCAGGTGTCCCACCCCCAGCGATCAGATATATTGATGACCTGTTAATAAGAAATAGTAGTGGCCAACCTCTTTAATCTTAAAAATCATTTCAACTGGATTTTAGCGCTGCCATAAAAATGTCCTGCTTACATAATTTCTGTGATCTTCTCGTTATCTGAGGAGAAAGTGTTAACAAGGACAAGGCAGCTGATATCACTCTGTCAAGCTGATTGAATTAAAAGAGCAGACTACATACTTTATAATGGTGTTGTTGGTCAAAACCATCATCATCTTCTGTTAACTATGGTTACCTCCAAGGGAACATGTGCAGTCATAATTGGGGGTTTTACAAGCAAGGACATTGCTGCTTGTAAATAAACCATTTATCTGATTATCAAAAACTTCAAAGATAGAGGTTTAATTGCTGTGAAGAAGGATTGAGGGCTCCCAAGAAAGTCCAGCAAGTGCCAGGACAGTCTCCTAAAGAGGGTTCAGCTGTATGAATGCATGAAAAGGGTTTTACAAGCAAGGACATTGCTGCTTGTAAAGAAACCACTTATCTGATCATCAAGAATTTCAAAGACAGAGGTTTAATTGCTGTGAAGAGGGATTGAAGACACCCAAGAAAGTTCAGCAAGTGCCATGACAGTCTCCTAAAGAAGGTTCACCTGTAGCATTGCATGAAAAGAGTTTTACAAGCAAGGACATTGCTACTTGTAAATAAACCACTCATCTGATCATCAAGAACTTCAAAGATAGTGGTTCAATTGCTGTGAAGAAGGATTGAGGGCACCCAAAAACGTCCAGAAAGTGCCAGGACAGTCTACTAAAGAGGATTCAGCTGTAGGATTGCCTGAAAATGACATTGCTGCTTGTAAATAAACCACTTATCCGATCATCAAGAACTTCAAAGATAGTGGTTCAATTGCTGTGAAGAAGAATTGAGGGCACCCAAGAAAGTCCAGCAATGCCAGGACAGCCTCCTAAAGAAGGTTCAGCTGTAGGATTGCATGAAAAGGGTTTTACAAGCAAGGACATTGCTGCTTGTAAATAAACCAATTATCCAATAATCAAGAACTTCAAAGATAGAGGTTAAAATGCTGTGATGAGGGATTGAAGACACCCAAAAAAGTTCAGCAAGTGCCATGACAGTCTCCTAAAGAAGGTTCACCTGTTGCATTGCATGAAAAGAGTTTTACAAGCAAGGACATTGCTACTTGTAAATAAACCACTCATCTGATCATCAAGAACTTCAAAGATAGTAGTTCAATTCTTGTGAAGAAGGATTGAGGGCACCCAAGAAAGTCCAGCAATGCCAGGACAGCCTCCTAAAGAAGGTTCAGCTGTAGGATTGCATAAAAAGGGTTTTACAAGCAAGGACATTGCTGCTTGTAAATAAACCACTTATCCGATAATCAAGAACTTCAAAGATAGAGGTTAAAATGCTGTGAAGAAGGATTGAGGGCACCCAAGAACATCCAGCAAGTACCAGGACAGTCTCCCAAAAAAGGTTCAGCTGTAGGATTAGATCAATACCAGCGCAGAGCTTTTAGCTATGACTGGTTTGGAGATTTTCTGTTCTTCAGGCTACGTTCACTCAGTTGTATTTTTGATCCAAGAAATTGCAGCACTTGAACCAGTGTTATTCAGTCACACTGTTCAGATGACCGTTTTTCCACACACTGAATGTTCTCTGTATTTCGTATAAGACTCACCAATTCATCTCTGAGTGCACAAACAAACTCAGATCCCATATGGATTAATCGTATACCATCCGATTTTTACTTACTGATACATTGAAATTTTTTAACATAGCAAACTGTATTTGGGCTTGTACATTTTTAGATGTATAAAAACAGATGCCATAAAGATGACAATCTAGATGAAATATCGTCATTCATTTTATTTTTTGATGAAAATCAAATGATTCATTCTATGGTCATGTGAACAATTCTTTATCCTGGAGGGAAAAGAGCAAAAACAGCAGAAAAAAGGCAAAAGCTGCAATATCATTTCCTACCACTAGATGGCAGCAGTGTTTACTAGTGAGTTTCTATCTATAATAGTATGGGGCTCAGGTCTCCCAAGAATAAAGTGACCCCCAGTGAAGACCCCTGCGATCTGCGACCATCAGAACCAGAAAATCAGTATTTAGCTACAAGTGAAAGGAGACATTATAGGCCATCATTGAAATCTGCAGCCGCCTATTAGTCACTCTTCCCTGATGTTGATTGTGGTTTACAAGAAGGTCCTGATTTTGGGACCCCTTCCATAATGTGGGACCTATTCCATAATATGGGACCTCTTCCATAATGTGGGACCCCTTCCATAATGTGGGACCCCTTCCATAATGTGGGACCCATTCCATAATGTGGGACCCATTCCATAATGTGGGACCTCTTCCATAATGTGGGACCCCTTCCATAATGTGGGACCTCTTCCATAATGTGGGACCCCTTCCATAATGTGGAACCTCTTCCATAATGTGGGACCCCTTCCATAATGTGGGACCCCTTCCATAATGTGGGACCCCTTCCATAATGTGGGACCCCTTCCATAATGTGGGACTTCTTCCATAATGTGGGACCTCTTCCATTATGTGGGACCCCTTCCATAATGTGGAACCTCTTCCATAATGTGGGACCCCTTCCATAATGTGGGACCTCTTCCATAATGTGGGACCCCTTCCATAATGTGGAACCTCTTCCATAATGTGGGACCCCTTCCATAATGTGGGACCTCTTCCATAATGTGGGACCCCTTCCATAATGTGGAACCTCTTCCATAATGTGGGACCCCTTCCATAATGTGGGACCTCTTCCATAATGTGGGACCCCTTCCATAATGTGGGACTCCTTCCATAATGTGGGACCCCTTCCATAATGCGGGACCTCTTCCATAATGTGGGACCCCTTCCATAATGCGGGACCTCTTCCATAATTTGGGACCCCTTCCATAATATGGGACCTCTTCCATAATGTGGGACCCCTTCCATAATGTGGGACCTCTTCCATAATGTGGGACCTCTTCCATAATTTGGGACCCCTTCCATAATGTGGGACCCCTTCCATAATTTGGGACCCCTTCCATAATGTGGGACCTCTTCCATAATGTGGGACCCCTCCATAATGTGGGACCCCTTCCATAATGTGGGACCTCTTCAATAATGTGGGACCCCTTCCATAATGTGGGACCCCTTCCAAAATGTGGGACCCCTTCCATAATGTGGGACCCCTTCCATAATGTGGGACCTCTTCCATAATGTAGGACCTCTTCCATAATGTGGGACCCCTACCATAATGTGGGACCCCTTCCATAATGTGGGACCTCTCCCCTAATGTGGGACCCCTCCATAATGTGGGACCCCTTCCATCTAATTAATTGTTTTATTTATATATCGCCACCATATTAAAATACACAACATATTATAATATGAAGGGTATATCCGCTGCACTACAAGTCCCAGGCTCCGGTATCCCCCTCCTCTTACTTGTCCTAGTCTCTCCTCTCTGGCAGTTCCCGAGGTGACGCCTGCGAATGTCAGCGGTGGTGGTGGGAGCAAGAGCGAGCTGGTCATCACATGGGAGGTGAGCGCTGCTGGTTCTCCTGGACGCAAGGGCATCCAGCCACCAGGGGTTAGGGTGCAGTGACATTTATCTATATGCCCCATGGTTTTATCTGAATCCCCCATCTCTGTGATCAGTGGGGGCTACATAGACTATATGTCCCAAAATCTACACGTCGCATTATATATCCATACAGAACCCATATCTATCCCATGTATAACCCTGAAACTCATGGTCCCCTATATATCCCCCCTAAAGCATATATTCCTCTCATACCCACATTCCCCCATATATGCCCTTGGAACCCATGTTCTCTTATACACTCAACTGGGACCTATATTTCCCTATATATTCCCCTAGGGCTCATATTTTGTCCCACATATACAATATGACCCAATAATCACACAGCACATCATATATCCCTATAAGACCGATATTCCCATATATATCTCTGTGCCTCCCCCGTGCCAGCAGCCGGGCTGCTCGGATCCGGGATCTTAGTGGCTCGGACCCGGGGGTCGTGCGGCCACTCAAATGAACGGGGGATTTTATAGAGTTTGTGACGCCACCCGTGGTATGTGGTAATTAGGAGTACCACCGCTGCAGTTGGGAGAACCCGGGGATGATGGAATGGGGCAGCCAGGTGTTGTGACCCTCCACGGGTAGGGGGAATACCCCGGGACTCAATGAGGGGATGCAGGGGTCACTTTCGTACTCACTCAGTCCATTAAGCAGACACCGACAACTGGTAAACCAAGTCTCTGGACACCGATGCCGCTGAGGGGAGCTTAGTTCGGGTACAGTCCCCAATGGTGCTGCCTGGTGATCCGTGACCTGCCTCCTGGCACTAAGTTTACTTCTTTGGTGGTCCCAGTAGTGTTAAACTTGCCGGGTTTTGCTCCCCACTATGGCTAAGTGTGTGAGCTTGCTCTCAGGGCTCACGCTTATGATTTTCTGCACCCTTTTGGATTGGAAAGTCCTATCCCCCTCGTTGCACTAGTGCCCCGATTTTGGAGCTGGTGGAGGACGAATCTTGAAGGCTCCGTTCTCCGCGGGTAAATTTTCGGGTTGCCTGAAGCTACTCCCCGACCTAGGGTCCACGTACCCCGTCGTGCCTTGGTTCCAACCCGTTGATGGTGCAAGGCTGATGGCTGTCCTCCTCGACAGATCCATGCCCCTTGCCCCAATCCCCTGCGACTGAGGGTCCAACTCCTCTAGGCCCAGACCACCCTCTGCCACCTAGATTGTTTCCCAGGAGCCCCGCTCCCGACCTACTCTCACTTTCACTACTAGACTCTTCTCTTGACACTCCTCACCTCCTCTCCCCAACCCCCCCCAGGCGGACGACTCTATTCCACTCAAGCCGTCCACTGGTGTGTCTGGTGGCTGTGGTGCAGAGTGTATCCAGGATTTGATTAGCTGATGTAGGCAACACCATGTAGTTAGGAACCCAATACCAAGAAGGAGGTGGATACTGCACGGGAGGGCAGATTGTGCAATACCCTATGACGACCCGATAGTCCAGGGGCGTCACATCTCCATGGCCCCATAATCTCCTATATATTTTGCCTAGAACCTAACATTGCCTTTATTTACCAATCACCAATATACTCCATATCCCCCCCCATATATCCCCCCCAAGGCTCATCTTTGCCCTATATTTATTCCCCTAGGACCAATTTATGTGACATGTGACTGTGATCGCCGGGGTCTCCCTTCTCCACACATCTTATATTGTGTCTTTCCAGCCTGTGCCGGAGGAGTTCCAGAATGGCGGAGGGTTCGGCTACGTGGTGGCATTCCGGCCTTTCGGGACCATTAGCTGGATGCAGACAGTGGTGGCGTCAGCAGACTCCTCGCGCTACATTTACCGGAATGAGAGTCTTCCATCATTCTCTCCTTATGAGGTGAAGGTCGGAGTCTTCAACAACAGAGGAGAGGGTCCCTTCAGCCCCCTGACCGTGGTGTACACAGCGGAGGAAGGTAAGAGCCCGGGTCACAAAGAGGGAGCGCTGCTCCGGGGCGGGTGACTGCAGCTGAATGTCCTATGGTTACATTATATCGTCACAGAATGTTTCTACTCTTATATTACATGGTCATATCCCGCTACATATCATTATATTGTCACATTATTATACTCCAGTGTTATATGACATTATATTACAGTTACATTATACTCTTACATTGCATTATATCACATCTATACAATTATACTCATACGCTGCATTACATTATAATATTCAGTGTTTTGAAAAAATATTCATACCCCATGACTTTTCCCACATTTTCTCATTACACCCACAAATTTAAATTTATTTTATTGGGATTTTATACGATATACCAACACTAGGTAGTAAGTATTTATGATGTGTAAAGGAAATGATCCATGGTCTTCTATAAAAACTTGAAAAATATAAATGTGAAAATTGTGACGTGCATTTGTATTCATCCCCTTGTAGTCTGATGCCCCTAAATAAAGTCCAGAGTGACCAATTACCTCCAGAAGTCACCTAATTAGTAAATTGAGTCCACCTGTGTGTGATGTATTCTCAGTATAACTACAGCTGTTCTGTGAGGTTTGTTGGAGATCAGACAGCACCATGAGAACCAAGGAACACACCAGACAGGTCAGGGATAAAGTTGTGGAGAAGAGTAAAGCAGGGTTAGCTTCTAAAAAAAATATCCCAAGCTCTGAATATCTCATGGAGCACTGGACAATTCATAACTGAAAAATGCAAGGAGTATTGCACAACTGCAAACCTACCAAGACATGGCCGTCCACCTAAATGGACATCCTAAGCATATAGAGTACTAATTATAGAAGGAGCCAAGAGGCCCATGGTCACTCTGGAGGAGTTGCAGAGATCCAGGCTCATGGGGAAAATCTGTCCACAGGACAACTATTAATCATATACTCCACAAATCTGGCCTTATGGAAGAGTGGCAAGAAGAAAGATATATCCAAAAACAAGACATAAGAAGTCCCCAGCTGTATTTTGCAAAAAGCCATATAGTGAACAAAGCTAAGATCTAGAAGAAGGTGCTCTGGTCAGATGAGACCAAAATAGAACTTTTTGGGTTACATCCAAAACACTATGTGTGATAGAAAATGAATCCAGTAAACACCCTCCCCACCGTCACACATGGTGGTGGCAGCATCCTGCTGTGGGAAGGCTTTTCTTCAGCAAGGGCAGGGAAGCTGGTCAGGCTTGAATGGAAGATGAATTTAGCTAAATACAGGACAATCCTGGAGGGAAACCTGTTAGTGGCTGTAAAAGACTTGAGACTGAGGCATAGGTTAAGCTTCCAGCAGGACAATGATCCTAAACATCCTGCCAGATCTACAATGAAAGAAAGGTTTAGATCAAAGCATATTCATGTGTGTGAATGGCCCGGTCACTTTCCAGACCGAAATCCCATTGAGAATCTGTGACAAGACGGGAAAATTGCTGATCACAGACGTCTCCATCCAATCTCACTGAGCGAGAGCTCGGGGGCAAAGGATAAGAAGGGGCAAAAATAAATATTATATTATAATATTATTATAAAAATGTCACCTCCAGATGTGCAAACCTGGTAGAGACTTACACCAAATGAAGTGCAGCAGTAATTGCAGCAAAAGGTTCTCCTACAAAATATTGACTCAGGGGTGCTGAATACATATGCACATCACCATTTTCAGGTTAATATACAATGTATAATTTCCTTTACACTTCGTAGATACTTTCTGTAGGTATATCACAAAAATTCGAATAGAATATAACTTAGATGGGGGTGTAATGTAAAAAAAAACGGGAAAAAGTCAACGGGGTGTGAATACTTTTTCAAAGCCCTGTAACTATTGATGTCACTATATTGTCACACTATTGTGTTTTACGACATTATACCACTATATTGCATTATCACCCCGGTATAGTATTATGTGGTTATGTTATATTGTATCCTATACTTATACATATTGACCATTTCCACACCGCAGAGCCGGGCCGGGCCCCAGCGGGCGTCTTTGCTCGCAGTCTCACTGCATGGGACATTGAGGTCTCCTGGATCGGGGTCCCTGGGACCCTCAGTAAGGGAAGGATTCAGGGATATGAGGTGAGGATCGGGGGCGTCCATTATACAGGGATTAAGCTTAATTTACTGACGGACGTTATAAACTTTTTATTTGTGTCTCAGGTTCGTTACTGGAAACAAAATGAGAAAGAACAAAGTGCCCGAAAGCTGCGAACCCTGGGCAACCAGACCTCCACCAAACTGAGCCATCTGCAAGGGCACACATTGTATTACCTGAATGTACGGGCGTACAACAGTGCGGGCACCGGCCCCGCCAGCCCTACGGTGAATGTGACAACCAGGAAACCACGTGAGTGCTGTCCTCATGGCGCCACACCCCTGAACATGGATGGAAAGCCTTGAACACACCATTGTGGTCACTTTTACCACCTTAGTTGGCTACTTTCTTGTTTTCTCACATTAGCTCCAAGTCAACCGCCGGGAAACATCACATGGAACTCGTCCAACTCCAAGATCATCCTGAACTGGGACCAGGTGACGGCGCAGGAGGACGAGTCTGAGGTCAAGGGTTACAGGGTGAGTGCCGCTCCGAGCGCCACCATCATGGCAGCTCAATGGAGATCCAGCATGTCACACGACCCTCTCACCGCAGGTTTTCTATCGGTGGAACAGACAGGGTGGAGCCGCCCTGATCGAGACCAATCAGACGTCCGTCGAGCTGTCATTGCCGTACGATGAAGATTACATCATCGAGATCCGGCCAATCAGCGATGGAGGAGAAGGCAGCAGCAGCGAGCCCATCCGGATCCCGCGGATATCCAGTGAGTGGGCGGTGAGAACCAACACACAATAACACTTAAGACAAGTAAAAAACGCAAGGAGCGAGTCATCCCCATCAATCATGGACCAATCTTTCACCGATCACCTGTGGCTTGATCAAACCAATAGGATCCATTAGGTCCACACAAAATAGTTTTCAATCAAAAGTGCCCTGATTACCGTGATAAAATCCTTCACCCAAAAGCATAATGAGCACTGGGGAAGGACAGAGTTAAAAAAAAAAAAAAAAACATATCACCTGTCCTTTCTGTGCCTACACCTGCCGCCACTCCCCAATTGTCCGCGCCGGTCTTCAGCTATTTCGGCACTCCGTGTGTCAATGTGGACAATCCTCTTTAAGATGAACAAATTGGTACCAATCTCTTTCCTGTCCTGATCGTTTGTTACAATGTATCAGTCTGTTTTGTGTGGTTATATCACAGGGGGATTGTCCAGACTGGATACAACTGTAACAAACCCTCCGCTGTGAGTAGTATAAGGTCTGTACATTCTTTTAGCCACTGGATATAAGATTTCACTCCATTTACAGCAAGTGGAGGATTGGAATTAAAACAAAGGTTTTTAGAAAGTTGCTTTAATTAATCAGTATTTACTTACAGTGGTTGTTGTTGTATAAACATGTTTGTTTAGATGAGTTTCTAATACAAATATATTATATCAATATTATTTATTGTCCATGGCTGACTGCTTATTTCACTGGCCAGACCCCTTCACTAAAAACACATGTAATGAAATGAGCCGTCAGCCGACCCCCACCAACCTACCGAGTTAGGAAAGTGACGATACTGAGGCTGATATCAAGAGATCTTGGCACTTCTGCTAATACAAGTATATGAGTAAATTCTCTATATTTATATTATTTTCACATATAAACTTATTTTTTTTTCAAAGTGGAAAATGCCTGTATAACTGGACTCTGGCCCTATAAATCTTTCCTTTTTTCTTACCTTAAATAGTTACTTAGGTTGAAAAAAGCCCCTGGTCCATCTAGTTCACCCTTCCTCAACCAATTATAATATTTTGTCACTAAATCATTTATAACCAACAATGTTGTGTACTGAGGAAATCATCCAGCCCTGATATAAAAGCTGTTATAGTATCTGCCATTACTACCTCTTGTGCTCGGCATTCCACAGTCTGACTGCTCTAACTGTAAAGAACCCTTTCCTATTTAGCTGTTGGAATCGCTTTTCTTCCACTCGCAGTGAGTGTCCCCTGGTCCTTAGTATTGTCTTTGGAAGAAATAAGTCATGTGCCAGTCCTTTATATTGACCACACATGTATTTATACGTCTAAATGAGATCTCCTCTGAGACATCTTTTTTCTAAGCAAATCTAACTTTTCCAACCTCTCATCATACGGGAGGCCTCCATTCCTTGTAGTAGTCTAGTTACCACTTTTGAACTGACTCTATCTTGTTAATATCCTTTTTAGAATGTGGAGCCCAAAACTGAATCCCATATTCTAGATGTGGCCTTACAAGTGATTTATAGAGGGGTAACAATACGTTGGGATCCCGGGATCTAATCTCTTTTTTATACACCCTAAAATCTTGTTTGCTTTAGCAGCTGCTGCCTGACATTGAGCGCTGCTGCTCAGATTACTTGTAACCAGAATCCCCCAGTCTTTCTTCTGTTCTGTAGTCCCAAGTTTACTTCCATTTAATGTATACGCAGCTATAGGATTACTCCGTCCTAGGTGCATTACTTTACATTTATCACCATTAAATCTCATTTGCCAAATGTCTGCTCATTCTGACATCTTATCCAGATCGTTCTTTAATATTTTACTATCAAGATCCCTTTTTAATATCCTACATAGTTTGGTGTCATCAGCAAAGACTGACACTGTACTATCAATCCCATCCACAAGGTCATTAATAAAGAGATTAAAAAGAATTGGTCCTAGCACAGATCCGTGCGGCCCCCACTGCTGACTATAGCCCATTTAGAGACTGTACCATTTATGACTACTCTTTGTTTCCTATCTTTTAGCCACTTCCTTACCCAGTTGCATATAGTTTCCCCTAGTCCTTGCTTCTGGAGCTTTAGTATAAGGCTATTATGTGGTACAGTATCAAATGCCTTTACAAAGTCCAAATAAATCACATCAGCTGCATTACCAATATCCAGGTTTGCACTTACCCCCTCATAGAACCCCAACAGGTTGGTTAGACACGACTTATCTTTCATGAATCCATGCTGTCTGTCAGTTATCATATTATTTTCTGCAATATATTTTTGCATGTCATCTCTTAAAATGCCCTCAAAAACTTTGTATACTACTGATGTCAGGCTTACTGGATGGTAGTTGCCTGGATCCACCCTCTTACCTCTCTTAAATATAAGAATCACATCAGAAATCCTCCAATTCTGAGGCACCAACCCTGTTACAGAGAGTCTAAAAAGATGAGATACAGCAGTCTGTCAATTTCTGAGCTCAATTCCCTCAATATTCATGGATGAATGCCATCTGGCCCTGGGGATTTGTCAATGTTTAATTTACTCAGACGCAGGCGTACTTCTTCCCGTGTTAAATTAATTATATCAGGTGGTGAACTTTGATTTTTCACTTGTTGAATGATCCCTGGAACAGTCAGTTCCTTGGTGAACACTGATGAAAAGTGCCTGTTTAATATCTCAGCCTTTGCTTTGTCCTCTATAATTATCCTGTTATAATCTTTTATGGGGCCGATACCATCCTTTTTTCCTTTTGACATTGATGTATTTATAAAAAATGTTGGGGTTTATTTTAATGTCTTTGGCAATTTTTGTTTCAGTAGCTAATTTTGCTCTCTTGATTTCTTTTTTACATTTCCTATTGAGAATTTTATACTCCTGAAAAGCTATTTCTGTATTCTCAGTCTTTAACATTAGGAATACCCTTTGTTTTTTCTTTATTATACTTTGTGCTGTCTTATTTATCCATCTTGGTTTCTTTTATTCCCGGACATTGTATTACCAGAGGGTTTTTTACAGGACTGTTTGATGAAAATTCCTGATCTGTGTTTAAATAATTTGTTTCTATAACCATAGACGTCTCTGGTCGTGTCTAGTGATGAGCGAGCACTACCATGCTCCGGTGCTTGGTACTCGTAATGAACAGTCATATGCAACTCAAGTATAATGGAAGTCAATGGGGAATTCAAGCATTTTTTTCTGAAAAATTGCTCGATTTCCCCATTGATTTCAATTATACCTAGTACACGAGTCGAGCTCATCCGGGCGTCCAACTGGTTGTTCCGTAATCATGTCCCCATGACAACACTTCCTCCCCCGTGGGAATCATTTTTTCTCATAGGGACATTGATACTAAAATCAGCCATTTAGATCTTCCATCGAGCTATAAAAATAAAAGCTGAATCCTGATTGGTTGCATGGAAGCCAAATAAACTTATGAAAAAAATACAAAAAGTATAAACCTTTAATAGCAACATATAGTGAACTTCTATGTAAAGTTATAACTTAAAGTTATGAAGTTCTAATAAGATTATTGTGAACTTAATAAACGTTTGATAACTTATTAAACTTTTGGTGAACTTCAAACAAACTTATTATGAATAGCAGTGATCTGACAAGAAGTGTTGTCATGGGAATCCAGGGATGGACCTATAACTACAGTTGTTGATAAGAATTATATATGTCCCTGAGCCTTATATCAACCTTTTCTGGTCTTCACCCATTTGCCCCTTTGTTTTCTTTCCAGATGCCTACGCGCAAGGTTCGGGTGCTTCCACGTCAAACGCCTGCACCTTATCCGCCATCAGCACCTTAATGATCTCCCTCACTGCGCGCTCCAGCTTATGACCTTGAGCTTCTAAGACTCCCAGAGACTCACATCTTACTCTCGGACGTGCACCAGGAATATCCTCCACACTCGATGGCTCCTTACGGAATATCCTGAGATTGCCCTCAGCTTCTGAGCTTCCTCCTCTCCCTACGGGGAGGATTTTATGCACTGACGACATCTGAAATACGATGTTACCAAAGCAGTTTACATGCCGTATATGCATATTTTTTATTCTTAATATCTAGTGTTTTATAGAGTTTTTTAAGGTTAACATGATGTAGATATCTACGTTTTTTGCTGTAAAATGCTGCAGGTGTCTCATACAACTCTCTTCTCTCCTTCCTTAACGACCCAGGACTAGAATATTTTATATGCCTTCTCTTTATATTTCACATCTCCTCAACCTGCCCCGGAACAGAGGTGTCATGGCCGATGCCCGGTCCCACACCTGGAGGGCTGCAGAATATCGAGGGGGTCAGGGCCGGTTTCTTCCGGGGAAAAGTTACTAGCAGATAATTATAGCTGGATGTATAATAAACCAGGACCACGGGTGGAATAGCCGCGGGGTCAGCCATGATACAAGTGGGGATTTACATAAGAATTATTTATTTTTTCAGATAGATGGGAATGTATGGAGAGACTGGTAGTGAAGATCTGGATCAATGGTGGTCATCATCTATATAGGCTATGGAGGAGGAGATGGTGTCCTGGTTGTGGTGAACTAGGAAAAAGTGGTCCTCTCAGCAATGTGGTTATGGATGGTGGGAAGAGTCTATGATCTCCTACAGAAGATGGGATCTGTTATACTAGGACAATATTATGGATAGTCAGAATGGCTCCTGGACTTCTATAGAAGGTGGATCATCTTTGGTTACGAATAATGGATTGGGGAAAAAGGTCTAACACTTCTGTAGAAGGTGGATCATCTAATAGATTGGGGAAAAGTTCTTACTCTTCTGTAAAAGGTGGATCATCTTTGGTTATGGATAATGGATTGGGGAAAAGTTCTTACCCTTCTGTTGAAGCTGGATCATCTTTGGTTACGGATATTCTCCTGTAGAAGGTGGATCATCTTTGGTTACGGATGATTGGGGACAAGTTCTTACTCTTCTGTAGAAGGTGGATCATCTTTGGTTACGGATAATGGAATGGGAAAAGGTCTTACACTTCTGTAGAAGGTGGATATCTAATGGATTGGGGAAAAGTTCTTACTCTTCTGTAGAAGGTGGATCATCTTTGGTTATGGATAATGGATTGGGGAAAAGTTGGCGCATCTTCTTGATTATGAATGATGAGTAAATATTCAAATTATAGATAATGCGAAAGGTTTCCAATCTCCTATAGAGGGTAGATCCTTCATAGATTTGGATAACGAATTGATATTTGGATTATGTATGGACGGAAGAGTGTCTGTTCTTCTATAGGAGGTGGACGCTCTTTGATTATAGATTTGAGAAGATAATGAAATTATGGATGGTTGGGAGACTCTGTGGGTTCTTAAATAGGGAGGGTCCTCTTTGGTTATGGATTATGAGTAGATATTTTATTTATAAATGGTGGAAAGAGTTTTTGGACTTCTATAAACAATGTATACTTCCTGGTAATGGATAATGAGTAGATATTTGAACTTTTGATAATAGGAAGACTTTCAGTTCTCCTGTGGAAGATGGATTCTTCTTGGTTAAGGATAATTATTAGATATCACAATATAGAAGGGGTGAAAGAGTTCCCAATATCCTATAGAAGTCGGGTCCTTTTTTTATTATGGTAACGAGTAGATAATCAGATTATGAAAGGAGCAAAGAGTTCCCAGTCTCCTATAGAAGGTGGATCCTCTTCAGTTATGGTTAATAGGTGAATTATCATATTATGAATGGTGTGAAGAGCTCCTGATCTCTTATAGATAATGGATCCTCCTTGGTTATGAATAATGAATAGATATTCAGATTTTAGATGGTTGGGAGATCTGATTCAAAGGTTTGATTTTGGGAAATTAGAAGATATTTGGAATATGGATGGTAGAAGGAGTTCTTGGTCACTTTTAGAAGGCCTTAGCTTTTTGGCTATGAGTAGTTATTGGATATTCAGGGTTGAAAATGGGAGGGTCCTTTTTGGTTATGAAAAATGATTAGTAATTAAGGTTATGGATGGTGGGGAGAGTTCTCAATCTCTTGAATAAGGAAATTGGTCACCATGTTCTATCAATAGAAAGGAGACATATTGAGTGTGAGTGGCCAGAATAGCTACTGATCTGTAAAGAGAGAAGGTGGATCCTCCGGTTATAGGCGATGAGTAGTTGTCCCAATGATGGATGAGAGCCTCATCTCCTATGAAGGATATATTTACCATGGCTATGGACTGTAGGTATATTGATGATGGGTTGTAGGAGACGTTATGGCTCCCATGTAGATGATGGCCCTGTTCGTATCTAGACAGTAATCAGATATTTTAGTTATGGCTGATGAGAAGAGTTACTGATCCCATATAGACGGTAGATCATATTTTATGATGGCAATAACTAGTAATCATCATGGGAAGAGTGCCTGATCTCTTGTAGAAGGTCAGTCCTCATATCGGTGGAGGAAGAGACCCTAGAACTCTACAGAAGGTGGAACCCCTATGTTTGAGCAGATCTTCTCAACATGGGATGCTGGTTGGGTTCCTGATCTCTACTGCTCGATGTACATGGATGAGGAGAACAGCTCCTGAGGTGCACACAACTGTAATCCTTCATGGATGCTAAGCAGATATTCTGGAGAACGCAAAGTCCTGATGACACATGGGCGATTAATGGACATTACGATGTTTCATGACCTTTTATTAGAGATTGTATTTTTCTTGGGCAAAGGAGAAAGAAGCAAGCAAAGATCCTGCTCTTCAGAAAATTGGGAACCAGGGTTCATCTCATAGTAGCCTTCCTGAAGATTACCAGGACCTCCGTCATAAGCATCGGTTATCTGCATTCCTGACCGCCGCCACGTGAACCATATACAATGCCATAACTATCAGCTACTTCCAGCACTGTATGTTGGGTTTGGACTAACCAATATGACACCACTTATGTGACCTGCCTACAAAGAGACAATGGAGAGCAGAGCCTCCAATATGTTTATATACCTTAAGTTATGAATGTTCTTAATTATCCAAGTGGAAAAAATAATCTATAAATATATATATATATTGCAGAGAGTGTATAAAGCTTCTTCCAGGGGCTATGCTGTATGATATACCTAGAACGTTCTCATGGGACCTTATACAAAAATGACTGTACCTAGATCTTTTTTTTTTAGGAACCATATGAAGAGGGTGAACGTGTAGTGAGGAGAGTGCCTGGCCAACCCATTGATACATTTCATATCATCAATGTAAAGAACACTGAAAACTCAGGGTCTTTTGTTATGAGCATAAGAAGTGCCGGGAATACGCGGAGCCGCGGATATTCCTTCTGGCACGATTATCATTGTATCGCCGGTTATAATCTAGATCTAGGTGCACGGTGATGAGTGACGGAGATTAGGGTTAAAATTTTGCTTTTATTTGCCTTTTTGAATATGGGTTAGGTTGCAATTTGTGGCTTTCTAAGCTCGATCCTTTCAACGTCAGGTAGCAGATCCATGAAATTTCGCCAGAACTGAACATCTCCTGAGGAACGGTTTCCTTAACAATTGTCCTAGAAGACCACCAGGACCATGACTTGGAAGGTACTTTTAGCAAAC
Source organism: Anomaloglossus baeobatrachus (assembly GCF_048569485.1). Classification (NCBI taxonomy): domain Eukaryota; kingdom Metazoa; phylum Chordata; class Amphibia; order Anura; family Aromobatidae; genus Anomaloglossus; species Anomaloglossus baeobatrachus. The sequence goes on along the minus strand of NC_134360.1, from coordinate 51,736,173 downwards.
GACCATCAAAGGGTTGAGGAGCAGCTGGAAAAATGGAAGATGAAGGTCAACGGGAGTTGAATGGTGTAGTTCTTTTTTCTGTATTTGATTTTTGAATTGCACTTAAAGAAGTATCCGACATATTGGATTTCTACGGTCAACCCTGGCTATGGATTTTCCAAAACATCAGTCGAATGATTCCGAAGAGGCAAATATTGGCCAAGATCCGTGAACAACCATGCACTTTTTTTCCCCTCTTTTTGGTCATCATTTTGTGTTCCTTAGTTAGGTTAGAAATTAATAAATTTGTTGGTTGCCTTCACTGAGGTGTCCATAAGCAAAGACCCAGTTATTACAGTGCACCCCTTTCCTACAACAATGGAAGTCGGCACATTTTTGGAACCTTTGGTTTAAAATGTTGACCCTTACCAGGTGTGCATTCAATGTGGACACATTCATACTGCAGGTGAACGTCGGGAGGATTGTACGGCACTTGGCTCCATCAAGGATACAGTTGCATTGACAACAGTTGTAAGCAGACCTTATGTCTTGCCCCTTCCCAATATTCTTGTTATTCTTCTTCCCTTTTGGTTAGGTGTCCTACCCACTTTTCTTCCATCCCCACCCCCCATCTCTCCGGGGTCCTGTAGCACCTGAACGCGCCCCGCTCTCTTGAGGCATATATCACCAGAGGCTCTTGTATATTCCATCTTTGCAATAGGACTTTGTTTCACGTAGTTTGTAACTTTGATTCAGCCGGCTTATGAGAGGAATCTTCAGAGCAGAGATTTCCTCTGTCTTTCTCCTGTCCACTCGGAGGGACACAGCGAGAGGCGAGTACTGAATGTCAATTAGCGCTGACATTACGTTACTGTTGCAAAAAGGAATGGAAGAGTTTTGTTGCACATTGTGGATGCTGAACTGTGGCACAGAGGAAATACAGGGTTACAAAAAACCCTATGGGAAAGGATAGGGCTTATGATGATAAAAAGAGAAATAATAAGATATAAAGCACATACTAATTAAAGGCACTTTATTTTTTTACCTCTGATCTCGAGCTCTGGAGATTCATCTTCTGACACAATTTTGCTTTTTTTCTGTGATTCTGTTTACAAATATCCAGTATGCAACTTTTTTCTTAAGGTATCTGTACAGAACCATGTCTGCCATGCGGTTAATTAAAATTCTGTTCCTAAGATCTGTGTCACACAAAGTGATTGCTGGTTTATTTCTTGTCTGACAGCAAATACCAAAAGATCAGCATCAGTTGTCAATATATAGACAGTGGGTGGTGACGTCTTCACCTTCCTGAACACCCTGGGAAAATGAAAGGTTTTTTTCCCTGAGTAAATGTATGTAATTCTTTAAAGTATGTCCACAAATCTGTGCTTATTCTCTAATATATCGATAAAAGCCTTAAATCTATTTTTATGACAGAAAGCTCCAAATCCCCTGCAAAATAAAACATATCTTCCTGAACCTGCATACAGATACATAAGATTCTGTCTGCAGCCACCACTAGGGGGAGCTCCCTGTATACAGAGATACATGATAAGATTCTATCTGCAGCCACCACTAGGGGGAGCTCCCTTTATACAGAGATACATGATAAGGTTCTGTCTGCAGCCTCCACTAGGGGGAGCTCCCTATATACAGAAATACATGATAAGATTCTGTCGGCAGCCACCACTAGGGGGAGCTCCCTGTATACAGAGATACATGATAAGAGCCTGTCTTCAGCCACCACTAGGGGAAGCTCCCTGTATACAGAAATACATGATAAGATTCTGTCGGCAGCCACCACTAGGGAGAGCTCCCTGTATACAGAGATACATGCTAAGATTCTGTCTGCAGCCACCACTAGGGGGAGCTCCCTGTATACAGAGATACATGATAAGATTCTGTCTGCAGCCACCACTAGGGGGAGCTCCCTGTATACAGCGATACATGATAAGATTCTGTCTGCAGCCACCACTAGGGGGAGCTCCCTGTATACAGAGATACATGATAAGATTCTGTCTGCAGCCACCACTAGGGGGAGCTCCCTGTATACAGAAATACATGATAAGATTCTGTCGGCAGCCACCACTAGGGGGAGCTCCCTGTATACAGCGATACATGATAAGATTCTGTCTGCAGCCACCACTAGAGGGAGCTCCCTGTATACAGAGATACATTGAAAAAAATTATATGTTCATATTATAAAAAGCTTTCTATAATACATTTTCACAGGTGTCCTGATAGTCTAACCCTGGACCTGGTTTGTCAGCATCAATTTCTGCATTGTCCTCTACCCAAGGAATTGTTATGTTTTGGCAGGTGATTAAAGCTTTGTGTGAAGGGAGATCACCTACTACTTATTTCTGCTGCTAACCCCGTCCCTTCCTCTGTTTGCTTTGTTGCATAAGTCATGATTTTTGCTGTGTATTAGGTATAACTCTCCAGCGATACAAAGCAAGAATCAGCATCTTAGATTCAATGTATTCGGTCAGGTCTGCACAACATACGGCCCACGGGAACCGGTGATGCCAACTCCCTTCCTCCAAAATTCAGATCTTTCAGACAGAAATACATTTGAACACTGTGTTGCCGGGACTGGGGCAGAAGGGCACGGAGCAGAAGAGCATTGGAAAGAGGAGCACAGGAGCACTGAGCAGAGGAGCGCAGGCAGAAGAGCATAAGGCAGAGGAGCGTAGGGAAGAGGCGCACAGGGCAGAGTGCAGAGAAGAGGAGCACAGGGCAGAGTGCAGGGAAGAGGAGCACAGGGCAGAGTGCAGGGAAGAGGCGCACAGGGCAGAGTGCAGGGAAGAGGCGCACAGGGAAGAGGCGCACAGGGCAGAGTGCAGGGAAGAGGAGCACAGGGCAGAGTGCAGGGAAGAGGCGCACAGGGCAGAGTGCAGGGAAGAGGAGCACAGGGCAGAGTGCAGGGAAGAGGAGCACAGGGCAGAGTGCAGGGAAGAGGAGCACAGGGCAGAGTGCAGGGAAGAGGCGCACAGGGCAGAGTGCAGGGAAGAGGAGCACAGGGCAGAGTGCAGGGAAGAGGAGCACAGGGCAGAGTGCAGGGAAGAGGAGCACAGGGCAGAGTGCAGGGAAGAGAAGCACAGGGAAGATGCGCACAGGGCAGAGTGCAGGGAAGAGGAGCACAGGGCAGAGTGCAGGGAAGAGGCGCACAGGGCAGAGTGCAGGGAAGAGAAGCACAGGGAAGAGGCGCACAGGGCAGAGTGCAGGGAAGAGGAGCACAGGGCAGAGTGCAGGGAAGAGGAGCACAGGGCAGAGTGCAGGGAAGAGGCGCACAGGGCAGAGTGCAGGGAAGAGGAGCACAGGGAAGAGGCGCACAGGGCAGAGTGCAGGGAAGAGGAGCACAGGGCAGAGTGCAGGGAAGAGGAGCACAGGGCAGAGTGCAGGGAAGAGGAGCACAGGGCAGAGTGCAGGGAAGAGGAGCACAGGGCAGAGTGCAGGGAAGAGGCGCACAGGGCAGAGTGCAGGGAAGAGGAGCACAGGGAAGAGGCGCACAGGGCAGAGTGCAGGGAAGAGGAGCACAGGGCAGAGTGCAGGGAAGAAGAGCGCAAAGCAGAAGAGCGTAAGGCAGAGGAGCATAGGGAAGAGGCGCACAGGGCAGAGTGCAGGGAAGAGGAGCACAGGGCAGAGTGCAGGGAAGAGGAGCACAGGGCAGAGTGCAGGGAAGAGGAGCACAGGGCAGAGTGCAGGGAAGAGGCGCACAGGGCAGAGTGCAGGGAAGAGGAGCACAGGGCAGAGTGCAGGGAAGAGGCGCACAGGGCAGAGTGCAGGGAAGAGGAGCACAGGGCAGAGTGCAGGGAAGAGGAGCACAGGGCAGAGTGCAGGGAAGAGGAGCACATGGCAGAGTGCAGGGAAGAGGAGCACAGGGCAGAGTGCAGGGAAGAGGAGCACAGGGCAGGAGAGTGCAGGGAAGAAGAGCGCAAAGCAGAAGAGCGTAAGGCAGAGAAGCGCAGGGAAGAGGAGCCCAAGGCAGAGAAGCGCAGGGAAGAGGAGCCCAGGGCAGAGAAGCGCAGAGCATAGGAGCACAGGGCAGATGAAGGCAAGGCAGATGAAGGCAGGGCAGGAGAGCATAGGGAAGAGGAGCACAGGGCAAATGAGTGCAGAGCAGAGGAGCTCAGAGCAGAGGAGCGTAGGGCAGAAGAGCACAGGGCAGAATAATGTAAGGAAGAGAAGTGCAGGGCAAGAGTGGGTAGGGCAGAGGAGCGCAGGGAAGAAGAACGCACTGCAGAGGAGCACAGGGAAGAAGAATGCACTGCAGAGGAGCACAGGGCAGAGGAGCATAGGGCAGAAGAGAATAGCGCAGGGGAGTGCAGGGAAGAGGAACACAAGGCAGATGAGCATAGGGCAGAGGAGCGCAGAGCAGAGGAGTGCAGAGCAGAAGAGTGTAAGGCGGATGAGCGTAGGGAAGAGGAGCACAGGGCAGATGAACGCAGGGCTGGAGAGCGTAGGGAAGAGGAGCACAGGGCAGAGGAGTTCAGAGTAGAGGAGCACAGGGGCAGGACAATGTAAGGAAAAGGAGCGCAGGGCAAGGGAGGGTAGGGCAGAGGAGCGTAGGGAAGAGGAGGGCACTGCAGAGGAGCTCAGAGCAGGGGAATGCAGGGCAGATTAGCATAGGGCAGAGGAGCGCAAAGCAGAAGAGCATAAGTCAGAGGAGCACAGGGCAGAGGAGCGCAGGGCAAATGAGCATAGGGCAGAGGAGCGCAGGACAGGAGAGTGTAGGGCAGAAGATAAGCACAGGGCAGAGGAGCGTAGGGCAGAAAAGCGCAGGGCAGGATAATGTAAGGTAGAGGAGCGCAGGGCAAGGGAGAGTAGGTCATAGGAGTGTAGGGAAGAGGAGGGCAGGGGAACATAGGGTAGAGGAGCGCAAAGCAGAGGAGCGCAGGGCAGTGGAGCCTAGGGAAGAGGAGCGCAGGTCAGGGGAGCGTAGGGCAGAATAGCACAGTGCACAGGAGCATAGGGAAGAGGAGCGCAGGGCAGAGGACTGCAGAGCGGGGAAGCGCTGATCAGAGGAGCGCAGGGCAGAGGAACACAAAGCAAGGGAGCACTGAGCAGAGGAGTGCAGGGCAGAAGAGCGCAGAGCATAGGAGTGCAGGGCAGGGGAGCGCAGGGCATGGGAGTGCCCCTCAGCACTGCCCTAACATGCAGCAGCGTGATGAGGTCAGCTTGCTAATAACCTCATCACACTGCTACTGGCGCTGGGCCACAGAGGAGGCAGCAGAGACTGGTAAGTGCTCCAGGAGGAGATGAAGATGAAATGTGTGTCAGGGTTGGTGTTACTTTCTTACTTTCCAGGGGGCATAATGGAGCAATGGGAGACATTATTAAGCTGTGTGTGTGTTTGGGGGAGGGGGCATTTTGGAGCCGTGCAAGATATTATAAAGCAGTGGGGATATTATGGAGAGGTGGGGGATATTGTAGAGCTTTAGGGGACATTAGAGAGCTGTGATGGACTCTATGTAGCAGTAGGGACATTTTGGAGCTGTGGGAGACATTATGAAGCTGTGGGGAATATTGTGAAGCAGTGGGGATATGGAGCTGTTGGGAACCTTATGGAGCTATTGAGAATATTATGGAGCTACTGGAGATATTATGGAGCAGAGGGGGATATAGAGCTGTGGGGGACACTATGGAGCTATAAACGATATGGAGTTGTGTGGGATATTATGGGCCAACTAGGAGGATTGTGAAAGGGGATATAGTATTGCATGAAACTGGGGACACAGCAGAGAGTCAGTGTAGGGGAATATTATAGAAAGGGGCAGTGTGTGTGGGAGGAACATTATTTAGGGAGAATGTCAAGCTGCCACCAGGGGGAGCTGGAGCCCTGCAGCAGAAGACATTACACGGAGCACAGCTGGGGAGCAGAGCTGCGGGGCGTGTGAGGAATGGTCAGGCAGGCTGGGTCAAACTTCTGCTGGGCAGAAGGAGGACCGGAGGAACGAGCAGAAGCGGAATCGAGGTCAGGCCGAGGTCAGTACCAGAGGAAGCAACCGAGTGGGGAGGTAGGAGAGGGGACAGAGGAATGGGGGAACGACTAAGGGACGGAACACAGACAGGGCACGGGAGCACAGGAGCAGACAGATCAGTATAACACTTACAGGACCAGCAATTACAGGCAAAGCAGCGCTAAGCTTATAGCCGGCGCTGGTTCACCGGAGCTGTCAGTTTTTAAAGCATACAAGCTCCGGACGTGAGGCCTGGGAGAAGGCTCCGCCCCCTAGCCATGTGGACGGGGAGGCGAAACCGTGACAGAGACAGTGTGAGGCAACATTATAAAGATGGGCTGTGTGGGGACATATGAAGAGGAGCAATCAGTGGGGGGATATTATGAAGCAGGGTAGTGTGGGGGACATATTATGGAGAGGGGCAATGTGGAGAAAATCTTTGTGTGGGGATATTACAGAGAGGGGCAGTGTGGAGAGGATGTTATGGAGAGAGGCAGTGTAGAGGGATGTTTTGTGCAGGAAGCACAGTGAGGTGCAGCATTGGAGATATTTATGTACTGTCCATGGTTCTGGCACTGCATTCATGAACTGACAGCGGTGGTTCTGATCTTATACACATGTAGCATTCCATAATGTGCTTCATAGCTATGTTAAAACGTTAAATCCTCAAAAATTAAAGATTTGAGAAAATTTGGTGAGTTTCTGCTCCAAATACTTGAATCTTGCTACTTCTGAATTATTAATGTACTGAAGATGTTTCTGGTGATGTATTTATGTAAGTAACCCTTAAACATTTTTGCAGCCTTTGGGATTGATTTAGTATGACGATGAGACCCTTGGTCCAAAAAATGTTGTGCACCCCCTGTATTAAGATTTTCTCCACTGATACTTTGCAACACCAGTGACGTCTTCTTAGATACATAGTATCCTAGCTTTTTATTCTTTCTTATTCTATGTAAGTTAAGTCAAGGCGCTGGGGTGTGGTACCGCATCTGCTTGGCCATCAGATATCCCGAAACATGACATTGCTGCAATCCCTCACTGCAGACTCGTATGATTGTAATATCCATGGTTTTCTGGAGCAGCTGGGGCCGAGTCTGGATGTGCCAGAAATCTGCTATTTACAAGATATCTGGGACTTTCCTGCAGACAATGGTCCATCAGTGACCTCGCCCCGTGCGCTGCCAGGAACTTTACCCCAGAGATGGGATTATGTAACCTTACATCCGAGGCGTAATCATTCCTCATTATCTGACATATAAAGCTCAGCATGTAACAATGACATATACAAAACCGCATGGGGAATAAGAATACGGTAATGATGACACAAAGCTCCAAACCTTCAGCTCTCCTCCCAAGACATTACATGCTAAATGCTACCAGATAACTCCAAATCTATGCCATGTATTTGGCGCTCTGTGTCAGGGAAACACATTTATTTAAAAGGAAAACTATGATTTTTTTTTGTCTTTTAAAAAGCATTAAGCCTTCATATCTGCACTTAAGAACAATAAAGTACTGCACCAGCAGAATAGTGAGTGCAGCTCTGGAGTATAATACAGGATGTAACTCAGGATCAGTACAGGATAAGTAATATAATGTATGGGCACAGTGACTGCACCAGCAGAACAGTGAGTGCAGCTCTGGAGTATAATACAGGATGTAACTCAGGATCAATACAGGATAATTAACGTAATGTATGTACACAGTGAGTGCACCAGCAGAATAGTGAGTGCAGCTCTGGAGTATAATACAGGATGTAACTCAGGATCAATACAGGATAATTAACGTAATGTATGTACACAGTGACTGCACCAGCAGAATAGTGAGCGCAGCTCTGGAGTATAATACAGGAGGTAACTCAGGATCAGTACAGGATAAGTAATGTACAGTATATACACAGTGACTGCACCAGCAGAATAGTGAGTGCAACTCTGGAGTATAATACAGGATGTCACTCAGGATCAGTACAGGATAAGTAATGTATGTACACAGTGACTGCACCAGCAGAATAGTTAGTGCAGCTCTGGAGTATAATACAGGAGGTAACTCAGCATCAGTGCAGGATAAGTAATGTATGTACAGTCATGGCCAAAAGTTTTGAGAATGCTACAAATATTAATTTTTACAAAGTCTACTGCTTAAGTTTTTCTAATGGCAATTTGCATATACTCCAGAATGTCATAAAGAGTGATCAGCTTAACAGCAATTACTTGCAAAGTCAATATTGGCTAAGAAAATGAACTTTAATCCCCAAAACACATTTCAACATCATTGCATTCCTGCCTTAAAAGGAGCAGCTAACATTGTTTTAGTGATTGTTCCATTAACACAGGTGTGGGTGTTGATGAGGACAGGGCTGGCGATCAATCAGTCATGATTAAGTAAAAATGACACCACTGGACACTTTAAAAGGAGGCTGGTGCTTGGTATCATTGTTTCTCTTCAGTTAATAATAATAATAATAATTTTATTCATTTATATAGCGCTATTAATTCCATAGCACTTTACATACATTGTCAACACTGTCCCCATTGGGGCTCACAATCTATAGTCCCTATCTGTATGTCTTTGGAGTGTGGGAGGAAACCGGAGACCCCGGAGGAAACCCACGCAAACACGGGGAGAACATACAAACTCCTTGCAGATGGTGTCCTTGGTGGGATTAGAACCCAGGACTTCAGTGCTGCAAGACTGCAGTGCTAACCACTGAGCCACCGTGCCGCCCATTTAACCATGGTTATCCCTAAAGAAACACGTACAGCCATCATTGCTCTGCACAAAAATGGCCTAACAGGGAAGAGTATCGCAGCTACAAAGATTGCACCTCAGTCAACAATCTATCGCATCATCAAGAACTTCAAGGAGAGAGCTTCCATTGTTGCCAAAAAGTCTCCAGGGCGCCCAAGAAGGACCAGCAAACGCCAGGACCATATCTTAAAACTTTTTCAGCTGCGGGATGAGACTACCAGCAGTGGCGAGCTAGCTCAGCAATGGCAGCAGGCTGGTGTGAGTGCTTCTGCACGCACTGTGAGGAGGAGACTGCTTGAGCAAGGCCTGGTTTCAAGGAGGGCAGCAAAGAAGCCACTTCTCTCCAGAAAAAACATCAGGGACCGACTGATATTCTGCAAAAGGTACAGGGAGTGGACTGCTGAGGACTGGGGGAAAGTCATTTTCTCAGATGAATTCCCTTTTTGATTGTTTGGGACATCTGGAAAACAGCTTATTAGGAGAAGAAGAGGTGAGCGCTAGCACCAGTCTTGTCTCATGCCAACTGTTAAGCATCCTGAAACCATTCATGTGTGGGGTTGCTTCTCAGCCAAGGGAATCGCACCACTCACAGTCTTGCCTAAAAACACAGCCATGAATAAAGAATGGCACCAGAATGTCCTCCAAGAGCAACTTCTCCCAACTGTCCAAGAGCAGTCTGGCGCCCAACAATGCCTTTTCCAGCATGATGGAGCACCTTGCCATAAAGTAAAGGTAATCACTAAATGGCTCATGGAACAAAACAGAGATTTTGGGTCCATGGCCTGGAAACTCCCCAGATCTTAATCCCATTGAGAACTTGTGAGCAATCATCAAGAGATGGGTGGACAAACAAAAACCAACAAATTCTGGCAAAATGCAAGCATTGCTTATGCAAGAATGGACAGCTATCAGTCAGGATTTGCTCCAGAAGTTGATTGAGAGCATGCCAGGGAGAATTGCAGAGGTCCTGAAGAAGAAGGGTCAACACTGCAAATATTGACTTGCTGCATTAACTCATTCTAACTGTCAATAGAACCTTCTGGTCTCATAATATGATTGCAATTATATTTCTGTATGTGATGTAAACATCAGACAAACACAATTAAAAACCAGAGGGCAACAGATCATGTGAAAATGTAATTTTGGTGTCATTCTCAAAACATTTGGCCATGACTGTACACAGTGACTGCACCAGCAGAATAGTGAGTGCAGCTCTGAAGTATAATACAGGATGTAACTCAGGATCAGTACAGGATAAGTAATGTATGTACACAGTGACTGCACCATTAGAATAGTGAGTGCAGCTCTGAAGTGTAATACAGGATAAGTAATGTATGTACACAGTGACTGCACCAGCAGAATAGTGAGTGCAGCTCTGGAGAATAATATGGGATATAACTCAGGATCAGTACAGGATAAGGAATATAATGTATGTACACAGTAACTGCACCAGTAGAATAGTGAGTGCAGCTCTGGAGAATAATACTAGATGTAACTCAGGATCATTGCAGGATAAGTAATGTAATGTATATACACAGTGACTGCACCAGCAGAATAGTGAGTTCAGCTCTGGAGTATAATACAGGATGTAACTCAGGATCAGTGCAGGATAAGTAATGTAATGTATGTACACAGTGACTGCACCAGCAGAATAGTGAGTGCAGCTCTGAAGGAATTAAAGAGTCGATCAGAGATGAACATATTCAGATAAACAGATTCCTTATACAAATAACAATAGAAAGATCACACATTTATTTACAATTTCACACAATGAGACTGCAGCAGACACAAGCAGGTAAAGCATCATACATTTCGCTATGTTTAGCGGTGCACAGGATGCGATTGTCCCGCTGCTTTCTGTTTTATGTTCATCAAGCTCTTTAGGATGCAGTCCGGTGTCTGTCATTGTTCTGATACCCAAGCGTCACTTTCCGCTACTGAACAATAATGCAGTAATACCCCTGTTGGAGCGCCTCCACGTGCCACCATCGCGTCACTGCATCTGTACTTTTGTCCGGCTGAGCGCAGCAGCATCTGGGATCATAAGGCTTTGCACAATCTGCTGGAGGAATAGTCTGCAATGTGCCCGTAACCTGCGGACGTCATGTACTTGTCCAAATGCCCCATCTCCTCGATGTAACTGATCACTTCTTCGTTGTCCCAGGAGTTGCACCGCATCAGGGCCTAGAGGCGAAACAGAGCGAAATGGACTCAGTCAGAGGTAAGTAACAAGTGGCCACCCATGTAAGGCATAAATGGACCAGCAAACTCTCCCAGCTGGCTACCAGGAGGAGTCCTCGTCAACAAAACCCAAAAATCTGAATGAACTACAAGTTCCAGCATGTCATCATGGGCAGCGCTCCAAAACCTTGCCAAAAGGGAAAAATGTGCTAAAATAAATAATTAACTGCACCAATAAAGAGTGATTAGCTGCAGCGGTCACAGGTGTAGAAGTGATGACATTGTTGCTAGCCCTTAGTACAGTTTTCCCAAGTGACAATTACTCCGTTAAATGCTCGAAAATTCTGGCACAATTTGGTAAAAAAAAAAGTTTTCCATAACTTGCACCAAATATGCGTTTTAGCCACCCTCTATAATTTATTTGACAAAGGGGTGTGGCTAAGGCTGGAAACACATCTATGCGAGTAAAATCGGTCCGACTGGGCTGAAAAAAACTCGGCTGATTTTAGTTCACGTTAGGTCCGAGTGCAACGCAAGTGCGATGCTTTTTCTGAATAAATTAATGATTTTACTAGCGTGTGTAATGCGTGTGTAATGCGTATTTTTTACTATGTCATCTGCCATTCAGCGCTGTTACATCGCCGCTGACAGCAGACACAGACAGCCATGTAGCAGAGCTGAATGGCAGATGACAGCAGACACAGACAGAGCCGCACGATCAGAATGAACTCGGGTGAACTTCACCCGACTTCATTGTCATGCTGCGGCTCTGTCTGTGCCGCGTCCTGATTAGCGGTCACCTGTGAAGGGCTCACCGGTGACCGCTAATCCCCTGAGTCACTGAAGTTAGCAGCCCTCTCTCATACTCACCAATCCCCTATCCCCGGCGCGGTGCTGCACGGCGTTCACACTGCTCCGGCGGCTTTTACTATTTTGAAAAAGCCGGACGCTCATTAAACAATCTCGTATTCCCTGCTTTCCCCGCCCACAGGCGCCTATGATTGGTTGCAGTGAGACACGCCCCCACGCTGAGTGACAGGTGTCTCACTGCACCCCATCACAGCAGCCGGTGGGCGGGTCTATACTGTGCAGTGGAATAAATAATTAAATAATTAAAAAAAAACGGCGTGCGGTCCCCCCCAATTTTAATACCAGCCAGATAAAGCCATACGGCTGAAGGCTGGTATTCTCAGGATGGAGAGCTCCACTTTATGGGGAACCCCCCAGCCTAACAATATCAGCCAACAGCCGCCCAGAATTGCCGCATACATTAGATGCGACAGTTCTGGGACTGTACCCGGCTCTTCCCGATTTGCCCTGGTGCGTTGGCAAATCGGGGTAATAAGGAGTTAATGGCAGCCCATAGCTGCCACTAAATCCTAGATTAATCATGTCAGGCGTCTCCACGAGATACCTTCCATGATTAATCTGTAAGTTGCAGTAAATAAACACACACACACCTGAAAAAATCATTTATTAGAAATAAAAAACCCTAACAAATTCCCTGGCTCAACAATTTATTATGCCCCAAAAAGCCCTCCATGTCCGACGTAATCCAGGATGGTCCAGCGTCGCTTCCAGCTCTGCTACATGAAGGTGACCGGAGCTGCAGAAGACACCGCCGCTCCTGTCAGCTCCACGCAGCAACTGAGGTGAGTAGCGCGATCAGCTGTATCCAGCGGTGGCCGCGGGTAACCTCAGTGACAGCTCAGCTGATCGCGCTACTCACCTCAGTTGCTGCGTGGAGCTGACAGGAGCGGCGGTGTCTTCTGCAGCTCCGGTCACCTTCATGCAGCAGAGCTGGAAGCGACGCTGGACCATCCTGGATTACGTCGGACATGGACGGCTTTCTGGGGCTTATTAAATTGGTGAGCCAGGGAATTTGTTAGTGTTTTTTTATTTCTAATAAATGATTTTTTCAGGTGTGTGTTTATTTACTGTAACTTACAGATTAATCATGGAAGGTGTCCCCACGCTGGGGATCAAGGAACGGTGAGTATGAGAGAGGAGGGGAAAATGACCGACAGACTGTGAGAGAGGGACAGAGATAGTGACCGACCGACAGAGAGAGAATAGAGACCGAGAGGGAGAGACCGACTGACAGAGAATAGTGATTGACAGACATTGGGAGACATCGCTCGTTTCCAGTGTTTTAGGAAACATGCGAGAAATGTATTTAGAAAATCGCATGTCACTAGGATGGTGTGAGTGCCGTCCCGTGACATCCGATTATTTACACGCTCCCATAGACTTGCATTGGAGAGACTCGCAGTAGAAACTCGCAAAAAAGCAGCATGCTGTGATTTTTTTCTCAGTTCGATTTGGACTGAGAAAAAAAATCGCAGATGAGAGCTGAATCATTCACTAACATGTGTCCGATTCCAATGCAAGATTTTCTCGCATTGCTCTACTGCGAGAAACTCGCAAGTGAGAAGCAGCCCTTAAAGTGATAGTGTGCACCAAAAGGTGGTGGAAACCTAGGCCTGATTTATCATTTGTGATATCTCCCTGCTCCTCCCTGGAAAATAGCAAACCTTTAAAATAGTTTTTTTATATTTTGCTCAATTAAAAACAAATAATATTTAAACAAAACATTAAAACAATAATACTTTACATTTTTTCAGTTATTGAGAATTTTTTTTTATGGCACCTTCCCTTTAAGTCACTTTCTCCTTATTGTCTTGTGATCTGTTCATTGACGTTTTTGTACCAAACTATTCAGGATACAACTAGTGATTCATGAATTTTGTGTAAAATTAAAAAAAACTCTTTATTTTGCTTTTAGCCATTTTTTGTGACTTTCCAGGGGACAAAAATGTATCGATTTTGTAAAAAAAATATTCACAGTCACAAACATAAGAAAGACAATCCCATATGAAACAGACTTTAAAGAAGATGTAAATGAATTTGGTGCAAATCAAAAACAGGCTAAAAACTGCAAAAAGTAGACAAATATTGCAAATGCAAAAAAGAATCAAACCATAAAAATGCATCAAATTTATAAAAAAGGAAGAGCCATCGTGATAAATATTCCCCAATATTCTACTTAACACATGAGAGCTATCCCCTGTATAACACATGAGAGCTATCCCCTGTATAACACATGAGAGCTATCCCCTGTATAACACATGAGAGCTATCCCCTGTATAACACATGAGAGCTATCCCCTGTATAACACATGAGAACTATCCCCTGTATAACACACGAGAGCTATCCCCTGTATAACACACGAGAGCTATCCCCTGTATAACACACGAGAGCTATCCCCTGTATAACACATGAGAACTATCCCCTGTATAACACACGAGAGCTATCCCCTGTATAACACATGAGAGCTATCCCCTGTATAACACATGAGAGCTATCCCCTGTATAACACACGAGAGCTATCCCCTGTATAACACATGAGAGCTATCCCCTGTATAACACACGAGAGCTATCCCCTGTATAACACATGAGAGCTATCCCCTGTATAACACATGGGAGCTATCCCCTGTATAACACATGAGAGCTATCCCCTGTATAACACATGAGAACTATCCCCTGTATAACACATGAGAACTATCCCCTGTATAACACACGAGAGCTATCCCCTATATAACACACGAGAGCTATCCCCTGTATAACACATGAGAGCTATCCCCTGTATAACACATGAGAGCTATCCCCTGTATAACACATGAGAGCTATCCCCTGTATAACACATGAGAGCTATCCCCTGTATAACACATGAGAGCTATCCCCTGTATAACACATGAGAGCTATCCCCTGTATAACACATGACAGCTATCCCCTGTATAACACATGAGAACTATCCCCTGTATAACACATGAGAGCTATCCCCTGTATAACACATGAGAGCTATACCCTGTATAACACATGAGAGCTATCCCCTGTATAACACATGAGAGCTATCCCCTGTATAACACATGAGAGCTATCCCCTGTATAACACATGAGAGCTATCCCCTGTATAACACATGAGAGCTATCCCCTGTATAACACATGACAGCTATCCCCTGTATAACACATGAGAGCTATCCCCTGTATAACACATGAGAGCTGTCCCCTGTATAACACATGAGAGCTATCCCCTGTATAACACATGAGAGCTATCCCCTGTATAACACATGAGAGCTATCCCCTGTATAACACGAGAGCTATCCCCTGTATAACACATGAGAGCTATCCCCTGTATAACATGAGAGCTATCCCCTGTATAACACATGAGAGCTATCCCCTGTATAACACATGAGAGCTATCCCCTGTATAACACATGAGAGCTATCCCCTGTATAACACATGAGAGCTACCCCCTGTATAACACATGAGAGCTATCCCCTGTATAACACATGACAGCTATCCCCTGTATAACACATGAGAGCTATCCCCTGTATGACACATGAGAGCTATCCCCTGTATAACACATGACAGCTATCCCCTGTATAACACATGAGAGCTATCCCCTGTATAACACATGACAGCTATCCCCTGTATAACACATGAGAGCTATCCCCTGTATAACACATGAGAGCTATCCCCTGTATAACACATGACAGCTATCCCCTGTATAACACATGAGAACTATCCCCTGTATAACACATGAGAGCTATCCCCTGTATAACACATGAGAGCTATACCCTGTATAACACATGAGAGCTATCCCCTGTATAACACATGAGAGCTATCCCCTGTATAACACATGAGAGCTATCCCCTGTATAACACATGAGAGCTATCCCCTGTATAACACATGAGAGCTATCCCCTGTATAACACATGACAGCTATCCCCTGTATAACACATGAGAGCTATCCCCTGTATAACACATGAGAGCTGTCCCCTGTATAACACATGAGAGCTATCCCCTGTATAACACATGAGAGCTATCCCCTGTATAACACATGAGAGCTATCCCCTGTATAACACGAGAGCTATCCCCTGTATAACACATGAGAGCTATCCCCTGTATAACATGAGAGCTATCCCCTGTATAACACATGAGAGCTATCCCCTGTATAACACATGAGAGCTATCCCCTGTATAACACATGAGAGCTATCCCCTGTATAACACATGAGAGCTATCCCCTGTATAACACATGAGAGCTATCCCCTGTATAACACATGAGAGCTATCCCCTGTATAACACATGAGAGCTATCCCCTGTATAACACACGAGAGCTATCCCCTGTATAACATGAGAGCTATCCCCTGTATAACACATGAGAACTATCCCCTGTATAACACATGAGAGCTATCCCCTATATGACACATGAGAGCTATCCCCTGTATAACACATGACAGCTATCCCCAGTATAACACATGAAAGCTATCCCCTGTATAACACATGAGAGCTATCCCCTGTATAGCACATGAGAGCTATCCCCTGTATAACACATGAGAGCTATCCCCTGTATAACACATGACAGCTATCCCCTGTATAACACATGAGAGCTATCCCCTGTATAACACATGAGAGCTATCCCCTGTATAACACATGACAGCTATCCCCTGTATAACACATGAGAGCTATCCCCTGTATGACACATGAGAGCTATCCCCTGTATAACACATGACAGCTATCCCCTGTATAACACATGAGAGCTATCCCCTGTATAACACATGAGAGCTATCCCCTGTATAACACATGAGAGCTATCCCCTGTATAACACATGAGAGCTATCCCCTGTATAACACATGAGAGCTATCCCCTGTATAACACATGAGAGCTATCCCCTGTATAACACATGACAGCTATCCCCTGTATAACACATGAGAGCTATCCCCTGTATGACACATGAGAGCTATCCCCTGTATAACACATGACAGCTATCCCCTGTATAACACATGAGAGCTATCCCCTGTATAACACATGACAGCTATCCCCTGTATAACACATGAGAGCTATCCCCTGTATGACACATGAGAGCTATCCCCTGTATAACACATGACAGCTATCCCCTGTATAACACATGAGAGCTATCCCCTGTATAACACATGAGAGCTATCCCCTGTATAACACATGAGAGCTATCCCCTGTATAACACATGAGAGCTATCCCCTGTATAACACATGACAGCTATCCCCTGTATAACACATGAGAGCTATCCCCTGTATAACACATGAGAGCTATCCCCTGTATAACACATGAGAGCTATCCCCTGTATAACACATGAGAGCTATCCCCTGTATAACACATGACAGCTATCCCCTGTATAACACATGAGAGCTATCCCCTGTATGACACATGAGAGCTATCCCCTGTATAACACATGACAGCTATCCCCTGTATAACACATGAGAGCTATCCCCTGTATAACACATGACAGCTATCCCCTGTATAACACATGAGAGCTATCCCCTGTATAACACATGAGAGCTATCCCCTGTATAACACATGAGAGCTATCCCCTGTATAACACATGAGAGCTATCCCCTGTATAACACATGAGAGCTATCCCCTGTATAACACATGAGAGCTATCACCTGTATAACACATGAGAGCTATCCCCTGTATAACACATGACAGCTATCCCCTGTATAACACATGAGAGCTATCCCCTGTATAACACATGAGAGCTATCCCCTGTATAACACATGAGAGCTATCCCCTGTATAACACATGAGAGCTATCCCCTGTATAACACATGACAGCTATCCCCTGTATAACACATGAGAGCTATCCCCTGTATGACACATGAGAGCTATCCCCTGTATAACACATGACAGCTATCCCCTGTATAACACATGAGAGCTATCCCCTGTATAACACATGACAGCTATCCCCTGTATAACACATGAGAGCTATCCCCTGTATAACACATGAGAGCTATCCCCTGTATAACACATGAGAGCTATCCCCTGTATAACACATGAGAGCTATCCCCTGTATAACACACGAGAGCTATCCCCTGTATAACACGAGAGCTATCCCCTGTATAACACGAGAGCTATCCCCTGTATAACACATCACACCCCCTGATTGCACACTCCTACCTGGTTTTGTTTATTCTGGAAAGCCTCCTTAAGCTCATTCTTGGGTTTTGGAATCTCTGGAAACAAATGTTTCCAACATCTGGAAATTTAAAAAAAAAAAAAAAAGATATAAACTCTGATATATAATTATATAATTGTATCTGATCTAACCTGGGCATCTCCTGTATATAATTATATATGTACAGCTGGTATAACCTGGGTATCTTCTGTATATAATTATATATGTACAGCTGGTATAACCTGGGCATCTCCTGTATATAATTATATATGTACAGCTGCTATAACCTGGGTATCTCCTGTATATAATTATATATGTACAGCTGGTATAACCTGGGTATCTCCTGTATATAATTATATATGTACAGCTGGTATAACCTGGGCATCTCCTGTATATAATTATATATGCACAGCTGGTATAACCTGGGTATCTCCTGTATATAATTATACATGTACAGCTGGTATAACCTGGGCATCTCCTGTATATAATTATATATGTACAGCTGGTATAACCTGGACATCTCCTGTATATAATTATATATGTACAGCTGGTATAACCTGGGCATCTCCTGTATATTATATATGTACAGCTGCTATAACCTGGGCATCTCCTGTATATAATTATATATGGACAGCTGCTATAACCTGGGTATCTCCTGTATATAATTATATATGTACAGCTGGTATAACCTGGGCATCTCCTGTATATAATTATATATGTACAGCTGGAATAACCTGGGCATCTCCTGTATATAATTATATATGTACAGCTCGTATAACCTGGGCATCTCTTGTATATAATTATATATGTACAGCTGCTATAACCTGGGCATCTCCTGTATATAATTGTATATGTACAGCTCGTATAACATGGGCATCTCTTGTATATAATTAGATATGTACAGCTGGTATAACCTGGGCATCTCCTGTATATAATTATATATGTACAGCTGCTATAACCTGGGCATCTCCTGTATATAATTATATATGTACAGCTGCTATAACTTGGGTATCTTCTGTATATAATTATATATGTACAGCTGGTATAACCTGGACATCTCCTGTATATAATTATATATGTACAGCTGGTATAACCTGGGCATCTCCTGTATATAATTATATATGTACAGCTGCTATAACCTGGGAATCTCCTGTATATAATTATATATGTACAGCTGGTATAATCTGGGCATCTCCTGTATATAATTGTATATGTACAGCTGGTATAACCTGGGTATCTTCTGTATATAATTATATATGTACAGCTGGTATAACATGGGCATCTCCTGTATATAATTATATATGTACAGCTGCTATAACCTGGGCATCTCCTGTATATAATTATATATGTACAGCTGGTATAATCTGGGCATCTCCTGTATAAAATTGTATATGTACAGCTGCTATAACCTGGGTATCTTCTGTATATAATTATATATGTACAGCTGCTATAACCTGGGCATCTCCTGTATATAATTATATATGTACAGCTGGTATAACCTGGGCATCTCCTGTATATAATTATATATGTACAGCTGGTATAACCTGGGCATCTCCTGTATATAATTGTATATGTACAGCTGGTATAACCTGGGCATCTCTTGTATATAATTATATATGTACAGCTGGTATAACCTGGGCATCTCCTGTATATAATTATATATGTACAGCTGGTATAACCTGGGCATCTCCTGTATATAATTATATATGTACAGCTGGTATAACCTGGGCATCTCCTGTATATAATTATATATGTACAGCTGGTATAACCTGGGCATCTCCTGTATATAATTATATATGTACAGCTGGTATAACCTGGACCTCTCCTGTATATAATTATATATGTACAGCTGGTATAACCTGGGCATCTCCTGTATATAATTATATATGTACAGCTGGTATAACCTGGGCATCTCCTGTATATAATTATATATGTACAGCTGGTATAACCTGGGCATCTCCTGTATATAATTATATATGTACAGCTGCTATAACCTGGGCATCTCCTGTATATAATTATATATGTACAGCTGCTATAACTTGGGTATCTTCTGTATATAATTATATATGTACAGCTGGTATAACCTGGGCATCTCCTGTATATAATTATATATGTACAGCTGGTATAACCTGGGCATCTCCTGTATATAATTATATATGTACAGCTGGTATAACCTGGGTATCTTCTGTACAGCTGCTATAACCTGGGCATCTCCTGTATATAATTATATATGTACAGCTGCTATAACCTGGGCATCTCCTGTATATAATTATATATGTACAGCTGGTATAACCTGGGCATCTCCTGTATATAATTATATATGTACAGCTGGTATAACCTGGGCATCTCCTGTATATAATTATATATGTACAGCTGGTATAACCTGGGCATCTTCTGTATATAATTATATATGTACAGCTGGTATAACCTGGACATCTCCTGTATATAATTATATATGTACAGCTGGTATAACCTGGGCATCTCCTGTATATAATTATATATGTACAGCTGGTATAACCTGGGCATCTCCTGTATATAATTATATATGTACAGCTGCTATAACCTGGGCATCTCCTGTATATAATTATATATGTACCGCTGGTATAACCTGGGCATCTCCTGTATATAATTATATATGTACAGCTGCTATAACCTGGGCATCTTCTGTATATAATTATATATGTACAGCTGGTATAACCTGGACATCTCCTGTATATAATTATATATGTACAGCTGGTATAACCTGGGCATCTCCTGTATATAATTATATATGTACAGCTGGTATAACCTGGGCATCTCCTGTATATAATTATATATGTACAGCTGGTATAACCTGGGTATCTTCTGTATATAATTATATATGTACAGCTGGTATAACCTGGGCATCTCCTGTATATAATTATATATGTACAGCTGGTATAACCTGGCCATCTCCTGTATATAATTATATATGTACAGCTGGTATAACCTGGGCATCTCCTGTATATAATTATATATGTACAGCTGGTATAACCTGGGCATCTCCTGTATATAATTATATATGTACAGCTGGTATAACCTGGGCATCTTCTGTATATAATTATATATGTAAGATCTGGAGGACTAATAGTTCCACAATAAAGAAATGACAATTTACACCCACACACATAATATAATATATACACACTTACCTAATGCATAGAAAAAATGTAATGAAGAATGCTGCTATTACGCAGACAGAGACGATGATTCCCGTTGTGTCACTTCTGTCCATATCTACAAAGAGGTGAGAGCCATATATTACTCTGCACGGTCAGGGCCGTATCATATCGTCTTACAGGGGTCGCCCCACTTGGTGAAACCCATTTGGAGCCTCTTAGACCAGAAGAAAGGTCTCCACTTTTTGCTCTTTTATTCCCGCTGCTCCCCTGAATACTCCAAGTAGTGTTCCTTTTACAATCCGCCATACAGTATTTTGTGCCTAATGCTAATGTTTAGGGTCTTTACTTAGGGACTGTGGTGATTATACAGCTACGCCCCCCTATCCCCTGGTAGAATTCTGCTTGGTAATGACTATAAAGCTATAAATGGGGAAGCTGCGAGAATTAAGAGTTTCACAGATTCTCTTCCAGGTGATGCATTCACCCGAAACTTCTAATAATAGACTGCGTCACCTTACCTTCCCCTATAGGTATCATTTCCGTCCATGGACTGTATTTTTCAGTTTTCCAACATGGTTCCTTCCCCACAGCTCTCACACGGATGACATGTCTAACAGCCGACCACTGCTCAGTATCATTGAAGCTGCACTGAGATACCGTAATCTGCCACATAAATCAAGAAAAAAACGCAAAAGGTTATATTTTTTAATATTTTAATGCAGAACAGGGATAAGTTTATTATTAATGTGTAACAATAACTGTTATCATTCTGTTTCCATATACAAGAATATAATTAGTATAATACTGCCCCTATATACAAGAATATAACTACTATAATACTGCTCCTATATACAAGAATATAACTACTATAATACTGCTCCTATGTACAAGAATATAACTACTATAATACTGCTCTCTATGTACAAGAATATAACTACTATAATACTGCTCTCTATGTACAAGAATATAACTACTATAATACTGCTCTCTATGTACAAGAATAAAACTACTATAATACTGCTCCTATATACAAGAATATAACTACTATAATACTGACCCCTATGTACAAGATTATAACTACTATAATACTGCCCCTATAGACAAGAATATAACTACTATAATACTGCTCTCTATGTACAAGAATAAAACTACTATAATACTGCTCCTATGTACAAGAATATAACTACTATAATACTGCCCCTATGTACAAGAATATAACTACTATAATACTGCTCTCTATGTACAAGAATATAACTACTATAATACTGCTCTCTATGTACAAGAATAAAACTACTATAATACTGCTCCTATATACAAGAATATAACTACTATAATACTGACCCCTATGTACAAGATTATAACTACTATAATACTGCCCCTATATACAAGAATATAACTACTATAATACTGCTCTCTATGTACAAGAATAAAACTATTATAATACTGCTCCTATGTACAAGAATATAACTACTATAATACTGCTCTCTATGTACAAGAATATAACTACTATAATACTGCCTCTATGTACAAGAATATAACTACTATAATACTGACCCCTATGTACAAGATTATAACTACTATAATACTGCCCCATGCATAAGAATATAACTACTATAATACTGCTCCTATATACAAAAACAGTGTTTACTAAGTACCCTATGTTTATATGCACTATGCTTTTATTTAGTTACAGCAGGGTATGTTTTCACAATTTTTTTCCTTGGTTTCTCTTTGTCTCATGGCCAGTGTGAACATGGTCTCACAAGTTCCATGTATACCATCTCATACTCCAGCTCACTTTTTTGTTTTTATGTAGTTTTTTTGTATTCAGTACAAACAGGGAGTGGCCCCCTTCTCAGCGAGCTGGACATTTCATTCTGTGAATCCCCCTGACTGTGTGTGTCCTGTTGGGACCCGGTCGCTCTCAGCCCTTAGCCACATTGAGGCCTATTTTAGACCCATGGTAAGGTTTTAATATTAGAGAGTGTAGGTACTATCCCAACTGGGTACACCTTGACGTTTGGTGGGATAGCTTTATGCTTTTTTTGATCAAAAACAGTGTTTACTAAGTACCCTATGTTTATATGCACTATGCTTTTATTTAGTTACAGCAGGGTATGTTTTCACAATTTTTTTCCTTGGTTTCTCTTTGTCTCATGGCCAGTGTGAACATGGTCTCACAAGTTCCATGTATACCATCTCATACTCCGGCTCACTTTTTTGTTTTTTTTCCTATATACAAGAATATAACTACTATAATACTGACCCCTATGTACAAGATTATAACTACTATAATACTGCCCCATGAATAAGAATATAACTACTATAATACTCCCCCTTATGTATAAGAATATAACTACTATAATACTCCCCCTTATGTATAAGAATGTAACTACTACATACCTCCCAACTTTTAAAGAAGGAAAAGAGGGACAAAGTTTGCGGCGCGCGCAGCTTGCCGCGGCAAATTTTTAGGCCACGCCCCCTAACCACACCCATTTCACAGTCACTCCCATATACACTCCCCATCCACACCCATTCAGCATGGACACGCAGGCAGCCGGCGGGCCTCCAGCATGGACACGCAGGCAGCCGGCGGACCTCCAGCATGGAAACGCAGGCAGCCGGCGGGCCTCCAGTATGGACACGCAGGCAGCCGGCGGGCCTCCAGCATGGACACGCAGGCAGCCGGCGGACCTCCAGCATGGAAACGCAGGCAGCTGGCGGGCCTCCAGTATGGACACGCAGGCAGCCGGCGGGCCTCCAGCATGGAAACGCAGGCAGCCGGCGGGCCTCCAGCATGGAAACGCAGGCAGCCGGCGGGCCTCCAGTATGGACACGCAGGCAGCCGGCGGGCCTCCAGCATGGAAACGCAGGCAGCCGGCGGGCCTCCAGCATGGACACGCAGGCAGCCGGCGGGCCTCCAGCATGGAAACGCAGGCAGCCGGCGGGCCTCCAGCATGGACACGCAGGCAGCCGGCGGGCCTCCAGCATAGAAACGCAGGCAGCCGGCGGGCCTCCAGCATGGACACGCAGGCAGCCGGCGGACCTCCAGCATGGAAACGCAGGCAGCCGGCGGGCCTCCAGTATGGACACGCAGGCAGCCGGCGGGCCTCCAGCATGGAAACGCAAGCAGCCGGCGGGCCTCCAGCATGGACACGCAGGCAGCCGGCGGGCCTCCAGCATGGACACGCAGGCAGCCGGCGGGCCTCCAGCATGGACACGCAGGCAGCCGGCGGGCCTCCAGCATGGACACGCAGGCAGCCGGCGGGCCTCCAGCATGGACACGCAGGCAGCCGGCGGGCCTCCAGCATGGACACGCAGGCAGCCGGCGGGCCTCCATCACGGAGAGGCAGGCAGCCGGCGGGCTTCCAGCACGGAGACGCAGGCAGCTGGCGGGCCTCCAGCACGGAGACGCAGGCAGCCACAGTGAGGCGGCCGGTCGCCCGCACAGACAGGCGGCCGGCCGTCCGCACAGAAAGGCGGCCGGCCGCACGCACAGAGAGGCGGCCGGCCGACCGCACAGACAGGCGGCCGGCAGTCCGCACAGAGAGGCGGCCGGCCGACCGCACAGAGAGGCTCCGGCCGGGAGGGGAGGGGAGGGGAATCAGCGCTGGGGATATTCTACATACCTTAGGCTTAGCAGCAGCACAGAGCAGTTTCGGGCAGCGCGCTCCTCTCTGTTATGCCACGTCACGTGTTAGGATGGTAGGAGGCAACGGGACAAACAATGTAAAGCGTGATAGTCCCGCTGTATCCGGGACGGTTGGGAGGTATGGCGTTCAGGCTTTGCACAGTGCTCAGTCCCGCGAGAGTGGCACTGGGCATGCGCAAAACTTCGGGAGGACAGTTACATGAGGAAGGCGTCCTTGTGTATGTAAATGAGCAATGGAGGACGGCGTAAAGTGGCAGGAGGGGGAATAACGGACGCTAGACAGCCCGCCCGCGTGACCATAAAAAAACATTTGCATACAAAAAGGTAAGACTTTATAAAGTATTTTTTTAGGTTTCAAAGGGGGCACAATAACAATAGGAACCTAGGAACCTTTCTAGAATGCAGCCCAGGAGCTGCAGAAGTAGGGTAGTTCGGCTCTGGTGCGGGGGGGGGGGGGGGCCGGCTCTGGTGCAGGGGGTTTTCCATACCTCAGCAGCAGCACAGGAGTTTCAAGGTGCGCGCTCGACTCTGTAATGATAGAAGGGACAAACAGCAAGGCGGGGCTACAGTGGGTGGGAGGAGCCACGGGGACACACAGCCTCACGGGCGGGACTCGGGATCAAAGGCTCAAAGGAGGGACTGTCCCGCTGTATCCGGGACGGTTGGGAGGTATGCTACTATAATACTCCCCCTTATGTATAAGAATATAACTACTATAATACTGCCCCCAAGCTGTGAGGTTGTGTTGAGCAGTTCTCCTGATGCCTGGAGCAAGCCCAGGGCGGGGAAGCTCCCCAGGCAAGGCCCAGGCTTCCCGGCCTACACTGGGACACGGCTCCCAGGCCACTTCTATTGGGAATAGCACCCCCAGAGTCGCTGTGAGACCTGTGACTGTAGCACAACGCTCCAGCAGGAAAGGAGAAGATAAAGAATCTGTGTGTAATGTTTTGGGAGGAAAACCAACTCCAAGTGCAGCAAAGAAGCCAGAAGTAAGTAAAGAAATACAGCAAAGTGTGCAGTGTTGTGATTCCTCCAGAGAACCCCCGGTCAGTGCACAGCTCCAGCCGGGAGCTCAGCCTCCATCACCATCAGGTGTGCAGCTTAGCTCTCCGGCCCGCAGACAGAGGACATCTTTGGAGAAGCAGACCCTGCAAGAAAATCTCCAGCAGCAGCATGTGGTGTCCGGCATGGCGAGCTCAGGCCGCACCAGGTCGCAGTCCAGTGCCAGCGGTAAGCAAGTCCCAGTGCCTGGGTCCAGCAAGGCCACCATGCAGACATCTGTGGTGGAGGCCTGTGACAAGCCTGTGTTCAAAGTCCCTGCACCTGTGGTCAAGCCTGAAGCTGTGGATACAGTGTGTGTACCCGAGCCGCAGCTAGCGGATGAGCTGCCTGGACTCGTCAGAAAACTGGGTGAGTTACAGTCGATGAAAGGCATGCTGCAGGCGGAGATTGACTTTCTCTATAATCTAAAGGCCGCTAATCCTGACCTGACCTCTGTGTGTGACCAGAGACTGAACAAGAAGGGTTTGGAGTTGGTGAGTGTGGTGCAGGACATTGACTCTGTGCTGGAGAGTATGGTGCAGGACATGGACTCTGTGCTGGAGAGTATGGGGCCCCTGAAGGAGTCCTATATGACCCAGGAATATTTGGCCTCCCATACGCAGGACTGTGCTGTGGAGACCAGGACCCCTGATGTGCAGTCAGAGGCCGCTCAGGGCGAGACCCCCAGCAGCAGACGCGACCGGTGATACAGGCTGCCAGATTCTGCTTTCAGGATGGGAACCTACTGCAGCTACAGGAGCTTACACCTCAGACAGTGGAGGCACTACAAGGGCGGCTTTGCACGTTGCAACATCGCACATTCGATGTCGGTGGGGTCAAATCGAAAGTGACGCACATCCGGCGTCACTTTCGAGATCGTAGTGTGTAAATGCTAGATGATATGATTAACGAGCGCAAAAGCGTCGTTATCGTATCATCGTTGCAGGCTCGACTTTTTCATAATTATGCTGCAGCGACAGGTACGATGTAGTTCCTCGCTCCTGCGGCAGCACACATCGCTGTGTATAACGCCGCAGGAGCGAGGAACATCATATTACCTGCCGCCGGCGGCTTTGCGGAAGGAAGGAGGTGGGCGGGATGTTTACATCCTGCTCACCTCCGCCGCTATTGGCAGCCTGCCATGTGACGTCGCTATGACGCCGCACGACCCGCCCCCTTAGGAAGGAGGCGGGTCGCCGGCCAGAGCAACGGTCGCAGGGCAGGTAAGTGCATGTGAAGCTGGCGTAGCGATAATTTTCGCTACGCCAGCTATCACAAGATATCGTACCTGCGACGGGGGCGGGGACTATCGCGTGCGACATCGCAGCATCGGCTTGCGATGTCGCAACGTGCAAAGCCCGCCCAAGTCCCAGAGTGCCCCGCACAGGAGCAGGACCTTCCATGTGTGACTGTCTGTGCTGCTAAGGCCAGTGCACAGCCTGGGGATGGTGTCGTTGTGCCTGTGGGGTCGGGGGCTGGAGGGGATTCACAGTCTGTGATGGACATTGCACATTGTGATGATGATGATGCTCATGTTGATGTGCATGCAATATGTGACTTTCCCACTTTGCTATCTAACCCGCAAGGTGTGCCAGCCCCCCCTGCTACAGACCCTCGTCCTGTTAGTCAGCCCAGGGTGACCTGGCAGGTGCCCCCCAGGAATGCCTGGAGCCGCGGCGCCCCATCCTTCACCTCCGGCGCCCATTATACCGGCCAGACTTTCAAGCGTATTAATGTTGTGCGTTTTAAGTACATAGGTCCCAAGGAGGTTCTGCCGCAGTGCAGGTATGTGGTGAGGGAGCTGCTGTGTGCCGCCAGATGGGGTTTGTGCCGCGTGAAATACTGGCGGTCTCTAATCTGCAGGACGGGCAGGGCTATGATGTCAGCTTTAAGCTCATGTCTGACCTGGACAGATTCTGGGCCGATTACCCCAAGTTCCGGGACACTGAGGACTGGAATAAGTTCTTGTTGGTCCCTATTTCCAGGCCAGATACTGTCACTGTGAATGTCACCTTCTGGAATGAGGCCGTTCCCCCACAGGACATCGAGGTGTGGCTCCGGAGACATTGTGACCTCGTCTCTGGACTCTCCAAGGTCAGAGATGAGGACGGTATCTGGACTATGGGGTGGAAGGTCCTGGTGAAGCTGAGGCAATATAATAATATTACTGCCCACCTGCCCAACTCCTTCTTCATTGGGAGGGAGAAGGGGAGATGTTACTATCCCGAGCAGCCCCGAAAGTGCTTCAAATGTGCTAAAACTGGTCATTTGGCCAATGCCTGTACTGTGGTGAAGTGCAGCCTGTGTGGGGAAATCGGTCATGTCGCTGCAGACTGCCGGGACGTCAGGTGCAACCTCTGTGGTAAGATGGGACATCCTCACAGGGACTGTCCAGACGCCTGGCACAACATCTGCAGAGTGTTCCCTGATGAGGATGTGATGGCAGGGGCAGAGGCTCAGGAGGTGGTGCCAGAAGCTCAGGAGGTGGTGGCGGAGGCTCAGGAGGAGGTTTTAACATCAGGAGAGGTACTGCCCAACTCCAATGTCCCCCGGGAGTCCGCTCAGGTAATACCAGAACAGGATGGTGTGGAGGGGAACATGGAGGTCGTCCCTCAGGTCCAGCAGTCTCAGGTAGCCCCCCCTTCAGCATCTGTATCTGATGACTGGACCATTAGTCCGAATAAAAGGAAGAAGAAGGACACGTCCTCCCGTAGACCTGAGGCTGCATGTGACAGGGCTAGTAAGAAGGTCCAGAGCTCTGTCGGTGTGATGGTCGTGTCCAACAAGTATGGGGCTTTGTCCCATGATGATGATGATTTTGAGAGGGAATTGGGGACACTTGAATGTGACCGAGACATAGAGGAACATCCCCCGCCAAAGCGGAAGCCCCTATCTGTAGACCCTCAGGTAGAATCTGCCATGGACACCGGTGGTGGACAGAACGTCCCTGACTCGGGATGATGAGTATCACTCTGCTCCTTCTATGTATTGTATGGTGATTGCAGGGTTTCATTGATGCTTCATTCCCCCACAGGTGTGGACTCGTTAATTTATTTCTGTATTTGATCTGATTATTTAGTGCCGGTGTCTCTGTAACCTCTGTGATTTGTATTAATGGGAGTTTTTGTTCCTCATACATGTATTTATGTTTGTTTTTTTCTAATAAAAATTGCCTCTATGTACAAGAATATAACTACTATAATACTGCCAAAGAATAAGAATATAACTACTATAATACTCCCGCCTATGTACAAGAATATACCTACTATAATACTCCCGCCTATGTACAAGAATATACCTACTATAATACTGCCCCTATGTACAAGAATATAACTACTATAATACTACCCCTATGTACTGGAATATAACTACTATAATACTGCCCCATATACAAGAATATATAATACTAGCTGTACTACCCGGCTTCGCCCGGGTTAATAACTGCTGTTGACAAAATAGAATGTATTAACAAAAATGTATTCTGCACACAAAAACCACAAAACAAAAATGTAATTATTAAAAGGCAAAAACTAAGCTAATAGAAGCATTTCACAACATATATTTCAACACCCCAGATATTCCACACAGATTTAACTAAATTGGCCAAGTAATGTGCTCCGTCTCTCTCTTTCCAGGTCTGTCTCTTTCCCCGTCTGTCTCTTTTCAGGTGTCTCTTTCCCCATCTGCCCCTTTCCAGGTCTGCCTCTTTACAGGTCTGTCTCTTTCCCCGGCTGTCTCTTTCCCCGGCTGTCTTTTTCCCCGGCTGTCTCTTTCCCCATCTGCCTGTCTCTGTCTGTCTCTCTCTTTGTCTGTCTCTATCTCTGTTTCTTTCTCCATCTGTCTCTTTCCAGGTCTGTCTCTTTCCCTGTCTGTCTCTTTCCTTGTCTGTCTCTATTTCTCTGTCTCTTTCCCCGTCTTTCTCTATAAAGGTCTGTGTCTTTCCCCATCTATCTTTGTCTCTACGGCTGTTTCTTCCTTCCCTGTCTGCCTGTCTCTGTCCCTGTCTGCATGTCTGTCTGTCTCTTTCCAGGTCTGTCTCTTTCCAGGTCTGTCTCTTTCCAGGTCTGTCTCTTTCCAGGTCTGTCTCTTTCCAGGTCTGTCTCTTTCCCTGTCTGTCTCTTTCCTTGTCTGTCTCTATTTCTCTGTCTCTTTCCCCGTCTTTCTCTATAAAGGTCTGTGTCTTTCCCCATCTATCTTTGTCTCTATGGCTGTTTCTTCCTTCCCTGTCTGCCTGTCTCTGTCCCTGTCTGCATGTCTGTCTGTCTCTTTCCAGGTCTGTCTCTTTCCAGGTCTGTCTCTTTCCAGGTCTGTCTCTTTCCAGGTCTGTCTCTTTCCAGGTCTGTCTCTTTCCAGGTCTGTCTCTATTTCTCTGTCTCTTTCCCCGTCTTTCTCTATAAAGGTCTGTGTCTTTCCCCATCTATCTTTGTCTCTATGGCTGTTTCTTCCTTCCCTGTCTGCCTGTCTCTGTCCCTGTCTGCCTGTCTCTGTCCCTGTCTGCCTGTCTCTGTCCCTGTCTGCATGTCGGTCTGTCTCTTTCCAGGTCTGTCTCTTTCCAGGTCTGTCTCTTTCCAGGTCTGTCTCTTTCCAGGTCTGTCTCTTTCCAGGTCTGTCTCTTTCCAGGTCTGTCTCTTTCCAGGTCTGTCTCTTTCCAGGTCTGTCTCTATTTCTCTGTCTCTTTCCCCGTCTTTCTCTATAAAGGTCTGTGTCTTTCCCCATCTATCTTTGTCTCTATGGCTGTTTCTTCCTTCCCTGTCTGCCTGTCTCTGTCCCTGTCTGCCTGTCTCTGTCCCTGTCTGCCTGTCTCTGTCCCTGTCTGCCTGTCTCTGTCCCTGTCTGCATGTCGGTCTGTCTCTTTCCAGGTCTGTCTCTTTCCAGGTCTGTCTCTTTCCAGGTCTGTCTCTTTCCAGGTCTGTCTCTTTCCAGGTCTGTCTCTTTCCAGGTCTGTCTCTTTCCAGGTCTGTCTCTTTCCAGGTCTGTCTCTTTCCAGGTCTGTCTCTTTCCAGGTCTGTCTCTTTCCAGGTCTGTCTCTTTCCAGGTCTGTCTCTTTCCAGGTCTGTCTCTTTCCAGGTCTGTCTCTGTCTGTCTCTTTCACCGTCTGTCTCTCTCTCCCTGTCTGTCTCTCTGTCTGTCTCGCTCTGTCTCCCCACCGACATCTTATTACCTCACATATAAGCTTCTTATACTATGAATGTCTTTTGTTCCTATAACAACCAATCACAGCTCCTACTAATAACCTGTAGTTCCAGGCTCCATTTACTTTAATGGAGGCATGTTTTTTGGAGCGTAACTGGAAAACACAGGGTTAAATTTTCCTGTCAAAACATAGTCTACGATGTTCCCTGGGTCACATGAGGTGTCTGTGCAAAATTTTGTGATTTTAAATGCGACGGTGCGGATACACTTTTTCCCCATTATGTAGAAAGGGGCAAAATTGATTGGTAAATTGGAATGCGTGGGGTTAAAATTTCACTTCACAACATAGCCTATGACACTCTCGGGGTCCAGACGTGTGAGTGTGCAAAATTTTGTGGCTGTAGCTGCGACGGTGCAGATGCCAATCCCGGACACACACACACACACATACATACATACATACACACACACACATACACATTGAGCTTTATATATTACATAATACTGTCCCTATGTACAAGAATATAACTACTATAATACTGTCCCTATGTACAAGAATATAACTACTATAATACTGCACCTATATACAAGAATATAACTACTATAATACTGTCCCTATGTACAAGAATATAACTACTATAATACTGCACCTATATACAAGAATATAACTACTATAATACTGTCCCTATGTACAAGAATATAACTACTATAATACTGCACCTATATACAAGAATAAAACTACTATAATACTGCCCCTATGTACAAGAATAAAACTACTATAACACTGCCTCCTATGTACAAGAATATAACTACTATAATACTGCACTTATGTACAAGAATAAAACTACTATAATACTGCCCCTATGTACAAAAATATAACTACTATAATACTGCCCCTATGTACAAGAATATAACTACTATAATACTGCCCCTATGTACAAGAATATAACGACTATAATACTGTCCCTATGTACGAGAATATAACTACTATAATACTGCCCCTATGTACGAGAATATAACTACTATAATACTGTCTCTATGTATAAGAATATAACTACTATAATACTGCCCCTATGTACAAGAATATAACTGCTATAATATTGCCCCTATGTACAAGAATATAACTGCTATAATATTGCCCCTATGTACAAGAATATAACTGCTATAATACTGCTCCTATGTACAAGAATATAACTGCTATAATACTGCTTCTATAAAAGAGAGTATAACCTAGTACAATTATATGGCCTTTAAAGTATAAGTCAAAAATTTCTATTAAACTATAATCTTTTGTATCTCTTCGTGGTTAGATTGTGTTACTTATAAGGTACCATTTCATTTCTGCTCTTTGATGAGATATTGACGTGGTACTGGAAGCAGCTGTCTGAGAAGGTTTGGACGGGTTTGGTCCAGTGTAGTCCTTTCCCGTCTGCTTTCAGGTTCTGGACAGGAGGGATCGTCTCTGGAATGAGAAGAAACTGTAGATGATATTACGCATGTTGCACTTTCGTCTGTCAGATCTGAGGAGTCCCCGGTGTGAGCTCAGCACCATCGGATCGCATCACATTGAGGTTTGGGTTCACCCCTCGTCTGCAGTTTCTGGCATTTGTTGTCTCTCACCTATCTCTGTCGATTCGTACATCTTCTCCATCGCCTTGATCTTGAGGCTCCTGCTTGTCCCATTAATGTGAACCACAATCCATGGCACACTGCTTTTGGAGAGGTCAATATAGGGAATGATACACCCGGTCCGTTTCCGTCCCGCCGGCTCCGTGACGTAGTTCTTACACCTTTCAATGCTGTTGCTATGCCTACAAGAGATCATGTACCAAGAAGTTTAACGTATGAGGCTGCGTCATGTACAGGGAACATCCGAGGATAAAAACAAATAGGCAAGTGCCCTGCAGTAAGAAGCTAAACAGATCTGGAGCGACCACCATTTTCCTCAGCAGCGCAACACATCTCCTTCACATAGAGATGATCAGGTTGTAGATTGTGGCCTGCGGATTTGTTGGTCCGCTCCTCTTCAGTGGCTGCAAAGTTGTTGGATATTGGCAGGAACTTGAACACGCAGTTGTATACGCCAATCCAGAGCCACAATCATTCTCAATGGGTGGCCTGTCCGGTGAGTATGCTGATGTGACGCCCCTGGACTATCAGGTCGTCACAGGGTATTGCACAATCTGCCCTCCCGTGCAGTATCCACCTCCTTCTTGGTTATGGGTCCCAAACTTCATGGTGTTGCCTACATCAGCTGATTAAAATCCTAGGTACGCTCTGCACCACACCCACCAGATGCACCAGTGGCCGACCTGAGTGGAATAGGGTCGCCCACTTGGGGGGTTAGTTAGGGGAGGTCAGGAGAAGGGAGAAGTAGTTTGGAAGTGAAGGAGAGAGGAGGTCAGGAGCCGGGCTCCTTGGAAGCTATTTAGGTAGCAGACGGTGGTCTGGGCTTAGAGGAGGTGGCCCTCCGGTCGCAGGGGATCGTGACAAGGGGCACGGAACTGTCGAGGAGGACAGCCGGCGGCCTTGCACCATCACCGGGCTGGGACTAGGGCACGACAGGGTAAGTGGACCCTAGGTCAGGGAGTAGCTTCAGGCAACCTGACAATTTACCCGACGAGAACGGAGCCTTCAAGATCCGCTCTCCACCCGCTCCAAAATTGGGGTACTAGCGCAACGAGGGGGTTAGGACTTTCCACTCAAACGGTCCAGAAAATCCCAAGCGTGAACCCTGAGAGCAAGCTCCCTCACTTAGCCATAATGGGGAGCGGGACCCAGCAAGTTTCACACTACCGGGGCCAACAGAGAAATAAACTTAGTGCCAGGAGGCTGGTCACGAATCACCAGGCAGCACCATTGGGGACAGGACCCGAACTAGCTCCCTTCAGCGGCAGCGGTAGCCAGAACTTTGGGTTACCCAGTTGTCGGTGTCAGCTTTATGGACTGAGTGAGTACGCAAGTGACCCCTTCGCACCCAACGGCACTCCCCAACTACCATCACCGAGTCCCGGGGCATCCCCCCTACCCGTGGAGGGCTCTAACATCTGGCTGCCCCACTCCATCACCCCCGGGTACTCCCAACTGCAGCGGTGGTACCCCAATTACCACATACCACGGGTGGCGTCACGAACTCTAACACAATCCCCTGTAAATACCCCCTTCATTTGAATGGCCGCACGACCCCCGGGTCCGGACACCCCACGAACCCCCGCGGATCCGGATCCGAGCAGCCCGGTTGCTGACACGGGGGCGGCACACTGATATACAAGACCTGGGGTGTTTTCAGCTTCCACGAATTGTGTACAGATCCTTGCACCATGGGGCCGTCCATTATCAGCTGTAAAATGAGGTGATGGTCG
The DNA here is from genome assembly GCF_048569485.1 of Anomaloglossus baeobatrachus. Classification (NCBI taxonomy): domain Eukaryota; kingdom Metazoa; phylum Chordata; class Amphibia; order Anura; family Aromobatidae; genus Anomaloglossus; species Anomaloglossus baeobatrachus. The sequence goes on along the minus strand of NC_134360.1, from coordinate 51,701,978 downwards.
TGGATTAGGCTCAACAATGGCCTCAGGATCTCATCATGTATCTCTGTGCATTCAGAATGGCATCAATAAAATGCACCAGTGTTCATTGTCCATAACATACTCCTGCCCATACCATAACTGTGCTGCCCCCATGTCCACAGCAGCCGGGCTGCTCGGATCCGGACCCGCTGTGTGGCTTGAGAGATCCTCAGGACCCAGGGGTCACACGGACATGCCGAATGAAAAGAGGGACGTAGTTTTATGGCCTTGACCGTATTCGGTTCGTGACGCCACCCACGGTGTGTGGTGAAGTGGGACCCCTAGTGGTGCGAAACGGTACCGTCGTCCTCGTGCTCCCCTCCCTGCATTCCCTCATGTCCGTCTCACCTGTCAGCATTAAAAAATAAAATAGTCCTAGTTTATCGGTGAGTGCTGCCCTGTCTCTCTTTGTTCTATGGTGAAGTGGGACACCACCGCTGCTGTTGTGGGATACCCGGGGGAGATGTACTGGAAGCCGGATGTTAAGCCCTCCGTGGGTAGGGATGGGCCCAGTGTCTCTGTGCAGGGTATGGCGATGGCAGGGGCTTCCGCGCCCTGATGGACCAGAGGATGTTTGGTTACTCACAGTTAAATGAATCACACGAGTCTTTTGGTAAACCAAGATGCTGGTGGCCGGCCGCCACGGTCGGTTGTACTCTGGTCCCCCACCCAGGCTGGTGGTTGCCGTCTTTTTCCTCTGCACTGTGTTTGCTTGTGTTGGACTTCCCGGTATGGAACACGGGAGTCCGCTCCCGGCTTGTTGTGTGCCTGAGGAGCCGTGCCCATCTGACGCTGACCCGTGGTATATACAGGCCCTGGCGGTGGTCCTATTCCTCTCTGTGGTTGGTTGTCTACTTTTCAGGACTTAGGTTGGGGCAGGACCTATAATCCTGCCCTAAATCGGTTAATTAGCTAGGCCGTTGGTGCCGGTCCTGGCTTCAGGGTCCGAGTACCCCCTCTGTGCACGGTTTCCGGTCGGGTCTCCGGTGTCGGTACCGGCGGGCTGCAACCTTGCTCCGGTCCTCCACGGATCTGCCGAGCCGTCTTCCCGTCTCCTGCTGACGGAGACCACCGTCTGCCACCCAGCCAAGGTACCAGGGCTCCGACCCTGGCACCGTCCAACTTGAACTTCTCCTCCGCTGGAGCTACACCTAGCTCCAGGCTCCACTCCTCTCAACTTGAACTACAACTTAATCTGTTTGTTTTCCTGCCCCGGGCTGTCTAGACCCCTAGGTGGGCGGGAAAACCTGGTCCCGCCCACTGGTGTGCCTGTCTTGCCCTGAGGGTGGTGACTAGGATTTCAGGTCAGCTGTAAGTGACCTAGGTGAGGGAAGGTGTTGTGCGGGGGCCTATTGTGTGACGACCTGGTTTTGCCAGGGCGTCACATTCCCCCTTGGTTTAATACAGACCGTCCGCGGGCTGTCCGACCACCAACATTTATTTAACAGGAACTGAAAATAGAAAAAGAACATTTTACAAGCATAATAACAGTGGTACATTTGTTTTTCTTCCCTTACGGGAGGCACTTTTCTTAAACGTTACACATTCAAAACCGGGACGGGACGGACCGGGTCCTTCTCACCTCACCCCCACCCAAAACAACCTGCCCCCTGGTGCCACCGCTAGACACTGGTGCGCACCCCTTGCCCAAGTCCCGGACAGGTCAGGGTGTTGCCCTTACGGGCCGGGTAAAAAGCTCCTTACCCGGCAGTCTTTTTCTCAAGGGCTTCACGTCTAGGGGACCCCTGACCCGAAGGGTAGTCACCGGTTTTGGTGGTGACTGGTCCTCGGCCGACTCTACCGCAGGCCCTTCCTCCAACCAGCCTCTCCAGAAACTGCAGCATCAGGGACTATTTACAAGGCCCAATCGTTTTTGGGTTGGCCTGCCAGTTCACGGCCATAGTCCATTTTTAAACTTTTTCAAACTGGAACTTCAAACGGATAACAGTCCCAACGGGCACTTGCACTGAGGGTAGCCGGGGTTTCCACTACCACTGCTGCCCTGCAGGTGCATCCCGGCTGCGCCTCAGCTGGGACTGGGAACTGGGGAGTGGTCGGCGTCTCAGCTGCTACCGACTTCCAGTCGGGCGCCGCCTCTGCTGCGGCAGGGCGGACTGCCGGAGCCGTCATCGTGGTTGTGGCCTGGCTCGGGACCGGAGGGGACTTCTTCCGGGCTTTAGTCTGGTGTGGAGCTGGTACAGGTGCTGGGGCGGTGGCGTGCTCGCGGCCTGAGGATTCTGCTGGCGGGTTCTCACGGGCAGATGGAACGGGTACCGCTGCCGTGACTTGTGGCAGCCGACCGAGCAGGGTGTCGGTAAGAGGTACGGGCAGCGTGGCGGACGGCGGCAGACCGCCCCCCTCAGCCTGATGGGCTGGTCCCGGTGGGACATAGGGGCGTGGGTCGCTTACCCGCTCCTCCGAGGTCGCCTCCACTTCACGGTCCCGAACGGCTGCAGCCAACTCCGCCGTCCATCGCTTCAGCAATAGGTTATCTTGAGTCTGGATCCGGCGGCACATGTGTTCGTTCTGGGCTTCCACCCAATCGGCTGTTCCGGGCACGGGTCCCTCCACGGCTGGCTTGCCAGACTGGTCTGCCATCTTTCTCTCTCGGTGTCCACGAACAAAAGGGTAGCAGAGTCCTGGCGTCTCTGCCCTTTATCTGCTCGGGTCACATGCTGCAGATTCTTCACCCGCCTCCCCTTGGTCTTTTGCAAGCACTCCCTTGTGCGGCAGGTTCGTTTTGTTTTCAGCCTCAGGGTGCTGTTTCCTTCCGGCCGTATTCCCAGGGGGCGGGGCTTCAGCTTCACGCTCTTTCTCGGGGGAGAAGACGCTGGGCTGTAGTTTTTCGCACCTAAAAATGGCGGCAAAAATGGCGACTTCTGAAAAAAAACGGATCACCGCTGACTGTCCAATTCAAGGTGCACTTCCACCAGGTAGGTGGATGGGTTTGAATTCTGTTCGTGACGCCAAGTTTCGGGGTGTGCCGCCCCCGTGCCAGCAGCCGGCTGCTCGGATCCGGACCCGCTGTGTGGCTCGAGGGATCCTCCGGACCCGGGGGCCATGTGGACACGCCGAATGAAAAGGGGGACGTAGTTGTACGGCCTTGACCGTATTCGGTTCATGACGCCACCCACGGTGTGTGGTGAAGTGGGACACCACCGCTGCACTTGTAGGATACCCGGGGGAGATGTAATGGCAGCCAGATGTTAACCCCTCCGTGGGTAGGGATGGTTGCCCCGGGGCCCAGTGTCTCTGTGCAGGGTATGGCAATGGCAGGGACTTGCGCGCCCGGGTGGACCAGGGGATGTTTGGTTACTCACAGTTAAATGAATCACACGACTCTTTTGGTAAACCAAGGTGCTGGTGGCCGGCCACCGCGGCCGGTTATACTCTGGTCCCCCACCCGGGTTGGTGGTTGCCGTCTTTTTCCTTTGCACTGTGTTTGCTTGTGTTGGACTTCCTGGTATGGAACACGGGAGTCCGCTCCCGGCTTGCTGTGTGCCTGAGGAGCCGTGCCCGTCTGACGCTGACCCGTGGGATCTACAGGCCCTGGCGGTGGCCCTATCGCTCACTGTGGGTGGTTGTCTACTTTTCGGGACTTATAATCCTTCCCTCAATCGGTTAATTAGCTAGGCCGTTGGTGCCGGTCCTGGCTTCAGGGTCCGAGTACCCCCTCTGTGCACGGTTTCCGGTCGGGTCTCCGGTGTCGGTACCGGCGGGCTCCAACCCTGTCCTGGTCCTCCTCGGATCTGCCGAGCTGTCTTTCCGTCTCCTGCTGACGGAGACCACCGTCTGCCACCCAGCCAAGGTACCAGGGCTCCGACCCTGGCACCGTCCAACTTGACCTTCTCCTCCGCTGGAGCTACACCTAGCTCCAGCCTCCACTCCTCTCAACTTAAACTACAACTTAATCTGTTTGTTTTCCTACCCCGGGCTGTCTAGACCCCTAGTTGGGCATTCCCTAACCGCCTGGTCCCACCCACTGGTGTGCCTGACTTGCCGTTTCAGGTCGGCTGTATGTCACCTAGGTGAGGGAAGGTGTTGGGTGGGGGCCTATTGTGTGACTACCTGGTTTTGCCAGGGCGTCACATAACCCCACCGCCACCATGAGCCACTCCATTCACAGCACTGACATCAGCAAACCGCTCACCCATAGGACGCCATACACACAGTCTGCCATCTGCCCTGTACAGGGAAAACCGGGATTCATCCGTGAAGTGAAAGTGAAGTGAAGTGTGGGGGTCCTGGGCTGGTGTGGTCACACGTGGTCGGTGGTTGTGAGGCCGGCTGGATGTTCGGCCAAATTCTCTGAAACTCCTTTGGAGACGACTTATGGTACAGAACATTCAATTCACCGGTAACATCTCTGGTGGCCATTCCTGCAGTCAGCAGCCAACTGCACACTCCCTCATAGCTTGTGACATCTGTGGCATTGTGCTGTGTGATAAAAATGCATATGTTAGAGCGGCCTTTTATTGTGGCTAGCCTAAAGCTGGTGTCACACTAAGCGACAGCGACAACGACGTCGCTGTTACGTCACCATTTTCGGTGACGTAACAGCGACCTTGTAAGTCGCTGTTATGATCGCTGCTTAGCTGTCAAACAGCAGAAGCAGCGATCATAACGTCGCTGTGCTACATGTGCAGAGAGCAGGGAGCCGCGCTTAGCGCTGGCTCCTTGCTCTCCTAGGTACAGTACACATCGGGTTAATTAACCCGATGTGTGCTGCAGCTACATGTCACAGTGCAGAGAGCAAGGAGCCGCGCACACTGCTTAGCGCTGGCTCCTTGCTCTCCTTGCTACAGTATACATCGGGTTAATTACCCGATGTGTACTGCAGCTGTGTCGCCCTGGGCAAGCCAGGGGACACAGATAACAACACCACTACACCCCACACCCCAGGTAGACACACCTGCTAACCAGAAATCCTTGTTGCCTCCCTCCAGGAGTCTGTGATGCACACCAGGGGGTGGGCCAGGCGGTTGGCTCCGCCCACCAAGGAGCTCACAACTCTGGAGGCAGGAAGTTATCAGGCAGAAAGCTCAGGGAGGAGGAGGAGAACTGTCAGGGACATGAACGAGTGAACAGCAGAGTAGCCCAGGCAGGGGCTAGAGTAAACAACAAGAAGTGAAAGTGAAGGAAAGGAAAGTGGAACAGGAGGAAAGCAAGAAGTGGTGACAGCGCAGAGAGAGTGCAAAGCCTGAGAGCCCAGCTGTGTGTAGGGCTAGAACAGCAAGGTCAGCGACGGCGGTGACTGTCCGGAGTGGGACAGTTCGGAAGTTCCTGGAAGGACCCCGTTGGCTGTGTGCCCGGTGGTCTGGAGCAGTGTTCCGAAGGACAGTCAGCACCAGGGCAGGGGCCTCTCGGACCCCGGCAAGGCTAGGAGTCGCCCAATTTGCCGAATCCGTCAGTGAAGGGGACGCAGATCCCCCAACAACAAAGTCCCGATTGACGGCAACAGCCCGACCATTAACGGGGAGACGCCGCCACCGCCAAGGCACCAGTTTCCCCAGGGCCAGCGCCTGCGGGCAAAGTGTAGAGCTCCTCCGGCCCAGATTGCAGTCGGGGAGCGGGTAACCGGAGGGAATCCACCGATACCACCAGACCACACAGGTGCAAGGAAGAGAGAAGTCACCGTCACCTACCGGGAGTGCAGGTGCAGCCGTCTGTGGGACCGTCCTACCAGCCGTTGGTTTACCGTACAAACTGTGTCCGTGTCAGGCTGAGTGAGTACCATAGTGCCGCAAGGCACAGCGCTGCCCCCGCGTCCCTGCGCCCTCCAGGCCCTACACCTTGCATCTCTTCACCGGGCCCCGGGATCACCAACCCCTACCCACGGAGGGGCAACACAACACCTGGCTGCTCCCATCACCATCCCCGGGACCCCCACACTGAGCAGCGGTGGTGCCATCACCACAACCGTGGGTGGCGTCACGAACTATAATCCCAACAAACACCCCCTTTTCACTCACGGGCGAGGAGTGTCGCTCGAGACACCCCGGGATCCGGCCCGCAGCTCGAGCCACCAGGAGCAACTGCCGGACCCGAGCAGAAGGGGTGAGCGCGGTGTGCTGACACCCTCCTCCCCGCCCGCGACGACCTGGCGTCACGAACAGGATCTTACCGCTCTGCCGTCAGGTAGAGGTGCGCCTTGTTACCGCCGGAGACATCCGGCAGAAAATTTTCAGAAGCCGCCATCTTTGGCGCGAAAAGTTCCCGCTCGAGCGTCTTCTCGAGCAGTAGAAGCGCGAAGGCCAAAACCCCGCCCCGAGAGAGGAGGGGCCGGAAAGAGCTAAGGGGGACGCGATGGCGGCTGGCGGCATGTAGTCGCCGCTATAAAAGCAAGGACGCCAGGACCTTGCCAGAATACCGTTCCTGGAACCAAACAGTGGAGATACCATGTGGATGCCGTCCCGAAACACCGTGGCCCCCGCACCGGGAACCGCAGCGTGGGTGGAGATTCGGACCGCGCAACTCCACCTAAGGCTGCAGGTCAAGATGCAGCTCCTCATGGAGGAGTGGGAGACCGACATGGCGGACGTTGTGGCAGCCGTGCGGAGACGCGAGGAGAGAGCGGAGGAAGGGAGGGTGAGTGACCCACGCCCCTATGTCCCGGAGGGACCGGTCGCTGCGGCTGAGGGACCCGGTCCAAGCCCTCTCCCCCCGTTGCCTCCTTCGCCACCCGTATCGGAGGCCGTGACCCCGCCACTAGGCCCGCTACCACCGCAACCGGTAGCGATACCCAGACCGTCCGCCCCGGCGGACCGACCTGTAGCCGGAGCCCGAAGCAAACCGGAGGCATTGCCATGGAAGGCCCCGAAGATTGTGCCAGAGACAGTCCCCGAGCAGTTCCCCGAGCCGGAGCCGATGACCCGCTCCGAGCCGAAGGCCCAACTGCGGAAAGCCCCTGTGCCCATCCCCCACACCTCGGCTGAGGTGGCGCCGGGTTGTTGCTGCAAGGCAGCGCCCAAGGCCATGACACCGCGGGATACGCCGCCCACCTTTCTGACAGTGGGTAACGTACTGGATGTCCCGCGGGGCTCAACCCGTGCGCCGGAGCCATACTGGGACAGGGAGCCGACCAAGCTGGGCCTGGAAATCGCGGAGAGGGAGCGAAGAAAAGCCGAGCTGGTAGCCCGATCCATCCGGGAAAAGGAGAACCTGCGGCAAGCGACCTTCCGTGTCCGGGGCCCGTTCTACGAGGGGCAGGTGCGGCGCTTCGATATCCGCCGGGGCTACGGGTTCATATACGAACCGGGCCTGGAGGCCGAGGTGTTTGTAGCCCGGCGGGATGTGCATGCCCATCTGCCCGAGGAGCATCCTGGCCGCAACCTAATACCAGGGGACATGGTGCGTTACACTCGGCACTGCGGAGAGAGGGGGTGGTTTGCCCTGGACGTAAAGCTGAAGGGCAGCCCGGAGAGCAAGGTGAGCTCTGCACCCCCTCCCTCGGAGGAAGCAGCAGCAGGACCGGAGTAGGGCAGCGGATGCCCGTTGCACCGTCCCCCGTTGGGACCACCACTGAGTTATTTGTTTGAAGTTTTTGAAAGTTCTGCAATGATGAAAGATGATTACCCGAGTTTGTTACCTGATTTGCTGCAGTGATTTGCAACCGGCAGGAGCCGGCACCGTTGTCCCCGTGGGGACCGTTAAAAGTTTAAAAATGCATGGGAACTATCCATGGACAAGCCCGTGAACTCTGCAGGGCAACCACAAACGTTAGTGGCTTGTAAATATGTTGGGTACCGTTACCGTTTCCGCAATGCCGCCTCCGGAGAGGCAGGTTGGAGGGAGGGCCCTGAGCAGAGCAGGCCAGGGCCCAGCCACCAAAGGGACCGGTGGCTACCCTCTGGAGGGAAGGACAGATCCCGCTCGGGTGACTTGTGCTGGACTGTGGGTCAAGGGGTGCTGCCTGGGTTTTAGGGGCAGCATCAGGGCCAGGTTGCTTGGGTGGGAGAGAGCGGAAACCGTGACCGTACACCGTTGAAACGTTTAAAGTAAATGTGCCTCCCGTCTTGGGAAGAGTTGATTAAAAATGTTATTTATGTTTGATTAACCCTTGTTATCCCCTTTTACAGAAAAATAAAACCGGTGTAGGACGGCAGCCCGCGGACGGTCTGCATTTTGCTAAGGGGGAATGTGTCGCCCTGGGCAAGCCAGGGGACACAGATAACAACACCACTACACCCCACACTCCAGGTAGGCACACCTGCTAACCAGAAATCCTTGTTGCCTCCCTCCAGGAGTCTGTGATGCACACCAGGGGGTGGGCCAGGCGGTTGGCTCCGCCCACCAAGGAGCTCACAACTCTGGAGGCAGGAAGTTATCAGGCAGAAAGCTCAGGGAGGAGGAGGAGAACTGTCAGGGACATGAACGAGTGAACAGCAGAGTAGCCCAGGCAGGGGCTAGAGTAAACAACAAGAAGTGAAAGTGAAGGAAAGGAAAGTGGAACAGGAGGAAAGCAAGAAGTGGTGACAGCGCAGAGAGAGTGCAAAGCCTGAGAGCCCAGCTGTGTGTAGGGCTAGAACAGCAAGGTCAGCGACGGCGGTGACTGTCCGGAGTGGGACAGTTCGGAAGTTCCTGGAAGGACCCCGTTGGCTGTGTGCCCGGTGGTCTGGAGCAGTGTTCCGAAGGACAGTCAGCACCAGGGCAGGGGCCTCTCGGACCCCGGCAAGGCTAGGAGTCGCCCAATTTGCCGAATCCGTCAGTGAAGGGGACGCAGATCCCCCAACAACAAAGTCCCGATTGACGGCAACAGCCCGACCATTAACGGGGAGACGCCGCCACCGCCAAGGCACCAGTTTCCCCAGGACCAGCGCCTGCGGGCAAAGTGTAGTGCTCCTCCGGCCCAGATTGCAGTCGGGGAGCGGGTAACCGGAGGGAATCCACCGATACCACCAGACCACACAGGTGCAAGGAAGAGAGAAGTCACCGTCACCTACCGGGAGTGCAGGTGCAGCCGTCTGTGGGACCGTCCTACCAGCCGTTGGTTTACCGTACAAACTGTGTCCGTGTCAGGCTGAGTGAGTACCATAGTGCCGCAAGGCACAGCGCTGCCCCCGCGTCCCTGCGCCCTCCAGGCCCTACACCTTGCATCTCTTCACCGGGCCCCGGGATCACCAACCCCTACCCACGGAGGGGCAACACAACACCTGGCTGCTCCCATCACCATCCCCGGGACCCCCACACTGAGCAGCGGTGGTGCCATCACCACAACCGTGGGTGGCGTCACGAACTATAATCCCAACAAACACCCCCTTTTCACTCACGGGCGAGGAGTGTCGCTCGAGACACCCCGGGATCCGGCCCGCAGCTCGAGCCACCAGGAGCAACTGCCGGACCCGAGCAGAAGGGGTGAGCGCGGTGTGCTGACACCCTCCTCCCCGCCCGCGAGACAGCCACATGTCACAGTGCAGGAGCCGGCACTAGCAGCAAGAGCGGAGGAGGCTGGTAACCAGCGTAAACATCGGGTAACCAGGGAAAGGTCTTCCCTTGGTTACCCGATGTTTACGCTGGTTACAGCTTACCGCAGCTGCCAGTGCCGGCTCCTGATCGCTTCATTTCGTCGCTCTCTCGCTGTCACACACAGCGAGGTGTGTGTCACAGCGGGAGAGTGACGACCAAAAAAGGAAGCAGGACATTCAGCAACGACCGGCGACCTCACAGCAGGGGCCAGGTCGTTGCTGGATGTCACACACAGCGACAGCGACGGGACGTCGCTGCAACGTCACAGAAAATGGTGACGTAGCAGCGACGTCGTTGTCGTCGTCGTTATGTGTGACACCAGCTTAAGGCGCACCTTTGCAATAATCATGCTGGCCTGACTAAGGCACACCTGTGCAATAATCATGCTGTCCTATCAATATCATGATATGCCACACCTGTGAGGTGGATGGATTGTCTTGTCAAAGGAGAAGACGTGATCACTAACACAGATTTAGACCAATTTGTGATCAATATTTGAGAAAAAGGCCTTTGTGTAAATAGAAAAAGTCTTAGATCTTAGAGTCATGAGAAATGAGAGGAAAACCGTTGTGTTTATATTTTTGTTTGGTGTATTTACTTACTGCAGGGTATTTGTGCTGGATTTTGTCTATTAATGGCCAGAATGTGAATTTGCACCTACACATTGCACCTATACCTGCAGGTGTGTCGGCTCATTTCTTCCCCCTGTCGTGTCAACACCGGAATGTCGGAGGAAAGGGGAGACTCCTGGACGGACGATGCAATTGAATTAGGTCCAATGATGGCAGTAAGGAGCGATGTTTGTTTCTCCTGGTTGCACAGCACCGTGTGAACCCGCACATAGATTGAGTCGATGATGTGCAAAATGTATGGGGCTCTGCTGGCATTGCAATGGGAAAGTGTACCGCCCTGCGCTCGGTTGCAGCCGAGCCGCTCGGATCCGGGCTCGTTGGTTGGTGGCTTGAGCGCCTCCGGACCCGGGATCACTTCGCTCTGAAAGGGGCTGGCACTACGTAGGGGGTTAGGTTTACGGTTGGGGCCGTGGTTTTTAGCTAAGTTCGTGACACCACCCACAGGCTGTGGTGAATGTGGACACCACCGCTGCTGTTTACTAGGCACCCGGGGGAGATGTTGCGCAGCAAAGGTGTTAACCCCTCCGTGGGTAGGGGTGATGGCCCCAGGACCCGAATGGGATAGTATGTCGGTGCTGGGCGGTGCAGGGCGGTGCGCGGCCCGAGAGCACAGTTGTACTCACTATGATTGATGCACAAGAGTCTCTGGTAAACCAAGATGATGGTGGTCGGTGCCCGCAGCCGGCTGCGTCTGGTCCCCCACCCGGTTCGGTGGTCTTTGCCTTTCTCCTGCACCGTCTAGTGTGTATATAGACTGCCTTTGCTTCAGCGATGGGAGTCCGCTCCCCGGCGGTATGTGTGTCGGGAGAGCCCGTTTGCCCGCAGACGCTGGCCCGTGGGATCTCTCTGCCTGTGCAGTGGCTTTCTATCCCCCTCGGTGGGCTGTTGTCTTCAGTCGGGACTTGGGTGGGAAAGGACCTAAAGTCCAGATCTCAATCAGTGAATTAACTCAGTCCAGTTGCTTCTGGAACTCGTTTCAGGCTCTGAGTACCCCCCCGTGTGCTGCGGTTTCCAGTCGGTTCCCCGGTTCGGTACCAGCGGGCCACTATCCTGTCCCCGGTCCCTTACGGTTCCACCTGGCCGTCTTTCTGGCTCCTGCAGGCTAAGGCCACCGTCTGCCTCCTAGCCAGAGGTGACTGGGCTCCGACCCACACACCTGTTGTCAGTCTGCAGCAGACCTGGGCACAGGTCTGCTGCACTTAAATTCTCCAACTCCACTCCTCTAAACAGCCTGAACTTGACTGACTGACTACAACAACTAACTGTTTCTTACCTGCCTCAGGCCCTCTGGACGACTCGGTGGGCGTGGCCAACCGCCTGGCTCCACCCCCTGGTGTGTCCATTAAGCCCCGAGGGAGGTGACTAGGGTGTATGTGTTTGGCTAGTGTTACCTGTGTGGGACTGGTGTTATGCAAGGGCCTATCTGTGACTACCTGGCTAGTCCAGGGTGTCACATTCCCCCTTGGTTTAATACAGACCGGCCACGGGCTGTCCGACCACCACCGGTTTATTTTGAAAACTGCAAAAGAGACAACGGGAAAACATATACAATTTATATTTAACTTTTTACATTTTAAGCAGGCTTTATGGATCATCCCTTACGGGAGGCATTTTACTTTAACGTTGCAAACGGCTAAAAACATTTTTATTCAACGGGAATGGGTCCGGGTACTTTCATTTGCCCACCCAAGCAAACCTAGCCTTGATGCTGCCTCTAAGAACAGGTCAGCACACCTTTTCCCCAGTCCAGGAAACGGGTTCAGGTCAGGGTATTGCCCACAACGGGCCAGGTACAAAGTTCCATACCCAGCAGTCTCTCAGAGGACCCCTGACCCGGAGTGTTGTCACCGGTTGCCATGGTGACGGGACCTCGGCCTCCTCTGCCGCAGGCCCTTCCTCCAACCAGCCTCTCCAGAGACTGTAGGACCTGAAAGGGTGGTCTGGGATTATTTACAAGCCCAAAAGTTATTGGGTGGCCTGCAAGTTCTCGGCCTTGTTCATATAATGGGCTACAACGGGATCAGACAAAGTCCCAACGGGGACATGAACATGGTAGCCTAGCACCGCTACCTTCTTTTAACAGGCTGTGTCGGGACTGTATGGCGGGGGAGGGGACTGGGTATTGCGGCTCTCCCTCCTCTTCACATCAAGGGTGAACCAGCCCCTCTCCCCACAATGCCAGGTGTACGTAACAAGCTCACCGGGCTCCAGGTCACGGTCCGGTGACCCATCGGAATGTGGGGGTACACATCCCTCCGGGAGACAAAGATCTGGGCCTCCAGGCCGGGCTGAAAAATGAACCCCCATCCACGGCGGGAGTCAAACTGGCAGACTTGGCCTTCCCGGGTCGGGCCCCACAAACGATAGGTGGCGCTGCGGAGATTGTCTTTCTCCTTGATGGTCAGGGCTAGCACTTCAGCTTTCTGCTTCTCCCGGGCCGCGATCTCCCAGCCCAGCTGGCGCTGCTGCCGCTCCCAATATGGAGCGTCTGCCTGCTCCCTTTGCGCGGGGGTCGGGCCCAGCCGGAGCTCCCCCGTGCCGGCTATGACCGGCACCCTCCTTGGGGAACCCCGCTGTGCCACGGCCAACTCTGCTGCTTGGCAACGGCAACCCCCCGGGACCTCAGCCGAGGCCTGGGATCTGGACACGGCCAGCGTTACCTGCTGGGCCCTCTTCCGGTCGGCATCCACCTCCATCTTGGCCGGGCGGACTGCCGGGGCCTTGGGCAGCTGGGGCGCGGTCACTTCCGGGATCGGCGGATCCACCTCGGGAACGGGCATCTTCCGAGGACTGATCTTCCACGGGAGCGGGAGCGGTGCAGGCTGTACAATCGGCCGTCCGCGGGCTGCCTCTACAGGTGGGTCCTCGCAGGCGGATGGGACGGACTCCGCTGCCGGTGTCGGGGGCAGCGGACCGAGCGGGAGGCAGCGGCAACCGATACGGGTGGCGAGGGAAGCAACATGGAGGGCAGGGGCAGACCGAGTCCCTCAGCCGCGTCGGCCGGTCCCTCGGGGACATAGGGGCGTGGGTCGCTTACCCGCTGTCCAAATCTGCCTCTACTTCACGCACTCACACGGCCTCAGCTATCTCCTCCATCTCGGCCACCCATCGTTCCATCAGCAACCGCACCTGGGTTTGCAAGCGGCAACACATCAGGGTCATCCGGGCTTCCACCCACCCCGCTGTTCCAGGAGCGGGCTCTGGGATTGCGGGCTTGCCAGACGGGACGGACATGGTGCACTCTTGGAGTCCAGGAACCAAACGGGTGGCAGAGTCCTGGAGTCCCTGCCCTTTATCTTCTCGGTTACATGACACTGCGTCTTCACCCGCCCCCCCCTTCGTCTTTTCGCGGCACTCGCTTCTTCGGCCGATCAGTTTCGTTCTTCGACTGCTCGCTTTTCGGCACGGCCGTGTTCCCAGGGGCGGGGCTTCAACTCTCGCGCTCTTTTCGCGGGGAAGAAGGCTTTGGCGGGAATCTTCGCACCAAAAGATGGCGGCAAGATGGCGGATTCTGAAATTTTTCAATGGGTCACCGCTGACTTCCACTTCAAGGCGCACTTCACCAGGTAGGTGATTAGGTAAGTATCCTGTTCGTGACACCAGAAGAGTCGATGTGTACCGCCCCGCGCTCGGCTGCAGCCGAGCCGCTCGGATCCGGGCTCGTTGGTGGGTGGCTCGAGCGCCTCCGGACCCGGGATCACTTCGCTCTGAAAGGGGCTGGCACTACGTAGGGGGTTAGGTTTACGGCCGGGGCCGTGGTTTTTAGCTAAGTTCGTGACGCCACCCACGGGCTGTGGTGAATGTGGACACCACCGCTACTGTTTACTAGGCACCCGGGGGAGATGTTGCGCAGCAAAGGTGTTAACCCCTCCGTGGGTAGGGGTGATGGCCCCAGGACCCGATTGGGATGGTATGTCGGTGCTGGACGGTGCAGGGCGGTGCGCGGCCCGAGGGCACAGTTGTACTCACTATGATTGATGCACAAGAGTCTCTGGTAAACCAAGATGATGGTGGTCGGTGCCCGCAGCTGGCTGCGTCTGGTCCCCCACCCGGTTCGGTGGTCTTTGCCTTTCTCCTGCACCGTGTAGTGTGTTTGTAGACTGCCTTCGCTTCAGCAATGGGAGTCCGCTCCCCGGCGGTATGTGTGTCGGGAAAGCCCGTTTGCCCGCAGACGCTGGCCCGTGGGATCTCTCTGTCTGTGCGGTGGCTTTCTATCCCCCTCGGTGGGCTTTTGTCTTCAGTCGGGACTTGGGTGGGAAAGGACCTAAAGTCCAGACCTCAATCAGTGAGTTTACTCAGTCCAGTTGCTTCTGGACCTTGTTTCAGGGTCTGAGTACCCCCCTGTGTGCTCCGGTTTCCGAGTCGGTTCCCCGGTTCCGTACCGGCGGGCTACTACCCTGTCCCGGTCCCTTACGGTTCCACCTGGCCGTCTTCCCGGCTCCTGCAGGCTAAGGCCACCGTCTGCCTCCTAGCCAGAGGTGACTGGGCTCCGACCCACACACCTGTTGTCAGTCTGCGGCAGACCTGGGCACAGGTCTGCTGCACCTTAATTCTCCAACTCCACTCCTCTAAACAGCCTGAACTTGACTGACTGACTACAACAACTAACTGTTTGTTTCCTGCCTCAGGCCCTCTGGACTCCTCGGTGGGCGTGGTCAACTGCCTGGCTCCGCCCCCTGGTGTGTCCATTAAGCCCTGAGGGAGGTGACTAGGGTGTATGTGTTTGGCTGGTGTTACCTGTGTGGGACTGGTGTTATGCAAGGGCCTATCTGTGACTACCTGGCTAGTCCAGGGCGTCACAAAAGCTGTGACTGTCACTGGCACACTGTTTACAACAGTGTTATGGGGGCACTTTGGCTGTGAATGATAGGTGGGCAGCGTTTCTGCCTCTGTTATGCAGTGGCTGACACTATAATGAGGCACTGTTATGGAGCCGTAGTCATGGCAGTAGAATGGGACACTGTTATGGGGGCACTTGGATTGGCACTGTTTTGGAGGCACTGTTTCTTGTACTGTAATAAAGACACAATGGAAGACACTATCACGGGGACACTGTTTCTGGTACTATTATGTGTCATTTCAGCTAGCACAGCTGGGTGTTTTGGTGGGTGTAATCTATACAGTTGAAGCCAGAAGTTTCCCTCCGCTCTCTATAAAGACATCTGCAGGTTTTTCCCTCCGCTCTCTATAAAGACACATCTTCAGGTATGTCTTTATAGAGAGCGGAGGGAAAAACCTGCAGATGTGTCTTTATAGAGAGTGGAGGGAAAAACCTGCAGATGTGTCTTTATAGAGAGTGAAGGGAAACTTCTGGTTTCAACTGTATGTTAAGGGACACATGTAACCCTCTCAGCGCCTCTGCCTTGCTATGCAGCTCGCTCTCCAGATTTGGCATCCAGAAGTCTGAGTTCTGCAGACAGAGCCATATGGTGCCGCTGCCAAACTGAACTTTGTGTGGTCGTTGTGCCCCATTGTCCGCACCTCCTACCTCTGGGCTCGGCTGTGTTCACTAATATACGGGTGGAATTTTTTACTTTACTGCATTAGATTTATGTCCACTGACTACAATCCCCATTATCCCCACTACAATGATAGGATTTCTCTGTACCCGCAGTATAGGTTATACTCGGTGTCTGCCGGAGCCTTGTCCCCAGGGGTCCAGTAACAGCTGAAGGAACGTTTTCCCGATGTCTCTATGTCGATCCGACAGGATAAGTTCGTCACCGATGTTCCGTCAAGTCCTGAAGAGCAAAGGACAAAAAAACATGAGTGGAGGAGTCATAATGTCAGCAATAACTTGCTGCAAATACTCTGTGCTGCTGGGGGACGGCTCGGCTGTGTTTACATGGGGCTTTGGCTTGGCTAGTCTTCCTGTGAATGCTTCAGGGATCATTACAGGGACGGATATTGATTTATGGGGTGGTTACCCCCAATAAATGGCAGTAGAGAGTAATTTTTTTCCTCTTGGAAGAGCGATAATTTACAAACTTGGGAACATTTTAGGAAAAGAGGGAATCACCACTCACCTGGGGAGGGGGGCAGATTTTGAGACGCCCACGTACTGACCCCACCACTCATTGGAGTATCTGAATCTTTGGTTTCATAAATCTCTGCAGCGACCTGAGCGGTGAGACCTCGGTGCAGCTCCATATAATGTGACGTGGAATTATTCATTTTCTACAAGTCAAGAGGAAATAAGAAAGAAGAATATAAAATAATAAACAGAGTAACTAACTGTTTATATATGACCCAATATAACCTGGGTATAATTATATATGTACAGCTGGTATAACCTGGGCATCTCCTGTATATAATTATATATGTACAGCTGGTATAACCTGGGAATCTGCTGTATATAATTATATATGTACAGCTGGTATAACCTGGACATCTCCTGTATATAATTATATATGCACAGCTGGTATAACCTGGGTATCTCCTCTATATAATTATATATGTACAGCCGGTATAACCTGGGCATCTCCTGTATATAATTATATATGTACAGCTGGTATAACCTGGGCATCTCCTGTATATAATTATATATGTACAGCTGGTATAACCTGGGCATCTCCTGTATATAATTATATATGTACAGCTGGTATAACCTGGGTATCTCCTGTATATAATTATATATGTACAGCTGGTATAACCTGGGTATCTCCTGTATATAATTATATATGTACAGCTGGCATAACCTGGGCATCTCCTGTATATAATTATATATGTACAGCTGGTATAACCTGGGCATCTCCTGTATATAATTATATATGTACAGCTGATATAACCTGGGCATCTCCTGTATATAATTATATATGTACAGCTGGTATAACCTGGGCATCTCCTGCATATAATTATATATGTACAGCTGGTATAACCTGGGCATCTCCTGTATATAATTATATATGTACAGCTGGTATAACCTGGGTATCTCCTGTATATAATTATATATGTACAGCTGGTATAACCTGGGCATCTCCTGTATATCATTATATATGTACAGCTGATATAACCTGGGTATCTCCTGTATATAATTATATATGTACAGCTGGTATAACCTGGGTATGCTCTGTATATAATTATATATGTACAGCTGGTATAACCTGGGCATCTTCTATATATAATTATATATGTACAGCTGATATAACCTGGGCATCTCCTGTATATAATTATATATGTACAGCTGGTAAAACCTGGGTATCTCCTGTATATAATTATATATGTACAGCTGGTATAACCTGTGTATCTCCTGTATATAATTATATATGTACAGCTGGCATAACCTGGGCATCTCCTGTATATAATTATATATGTACAGCTGGTATAACCTGGGCATCTCCTGTATATAATTATATATGCACAGCTGGTATAACCTGGGCATCTCCTGTATATAATTATATATGTACAGCTGGTATAACCTGGGCATCTCCTGTATATAATTATATATGCACAGCTGGTATAACCTGGGCATCTCCTGTATATAATTATATATGTACAGCTGGTATAACCTGGGTATCTCCTGTATATAATTATATATGTACAGCTGGTATAACCTGGGCATCTCCTGTATATAATTATATTTGTACAGCTGGTATAACCTGGGCATCTCCTGTATATAATTATATATGTACAGCTGGTTTAACCTGGGCATCTCCTGTATATAATTATATATGTACAGCTGCTATAACCTGGGCATCTCCTGTATATAATTATATATGTACAGCTGGTATAACCTGGGCATCTCCTGTGTATAATTATATATGTACAGCTGGTATAACCTGGGCATCTCCTGTATATAATTATATATGTACAGCTGGTATAACCTGGGCATCTCCTGTATATAATTATATATGTACAGCTGGTATAACCTGGGCATTTCCTGTATATAATTATATATGTACACCTGGTATAACCTGGGTATTTTCTGTGCATTATTTATGTACAGCTGGTATAAACCTCACCTTGACATCTATTGTCGTTTCCGGACTTCTGATCTTCACCACGTATTTTACGGTTGTATTTGGAGGGGCGACGATGTGTTTCCAGCTCAGACTAACTTTCCCGAGTGTGGGGACGGCGATGGTCAGGTCTTGTGGCGGCTCGATAGCATCTGACAATGACATACATGGATGATTGTTACAGACAGAACACTTGTGCATTTCCTTCTTCTAGCCTGAGACTGAACAAGGACATAAAATATACAAGTCCATTCATTACAAAGCGGAGATGTGATGAGCACCTGAAAAAGGGTACTATGTTTGGCATGGATTAAAGAGAATATGGATGCGATGGATGGCATTGTGGTAGTGACTTAGCCCCACTGACCTGTTAGTTGGCACTCTTATGGGAGCCCTCTTGTTGGCACTGTTATGGGGCGGGCACGAGTCACTGATGTGGGCACCCTGGCTGGCATTCTTACATGGGCATTGTAATTGGCACGATTATGGGATACTGTGGCTGGCACTGTTGGATATTCAGCTCTATCTTCCATGGAACCTTTAATTAAGAAAAGTTCTAATTTCTTATCGGGAAAATGTTGCAGCTCCCTGTTTTCTCAGTTATAGGGAGGTTTACTAAGAAATCTTTCAACCAAAGAGATCAGAATTAATAAGAAGCAGAAGCTCTGTCCCCTCCGTGCAACAAAGGATCTGATTGCTATCAAGACTGGGAGCCAGACCCCACAGGGAACCAAAGAGCCCCGCAGCACTTTGGAGACAGCAAATCCACTAACCCACTGTACTGTGCGCCAAACCGTCCATCATACCCAACCTCCAGCATTTATCTCATGCAAGAAATTACACATTGCAGGGCTGCTCCAAGAAGCCTCATCAAACAAAAATATAGCAGCCCTTATTGACAACTATGTGAATTATTGAAAAACACATTGTGTAATGTTTATGCACAGAACACTGACATACGCAGATATTTTTTGACACATTTATTAGATAAAACATCTATTTGGTAAAGGTGATCAGAAAGGTTTGTCGCACCCTGGTACAGCAGCCGCATCAATATAGTCCGTGGCCACCGGACCAGAGGTGGTACACACCGGTCCCAGATCCGGGCTTTGCTCCCCTCACCCTGGTCTGCTGAACTCTGCTCCATGTCAGAATTTGCAGGTTTTCCAATTTGCTCCCATATCATTGCCTGCCTGGGCCTATATAAGGCTCACAAGACACACAATTGTGTCTTGGTATTAAGACATTAAGATTTTTAGTGTCATTGTCATCAGTCTGACAGCGGCCTCCAGGCTTCTGCGATCTGCTTCATGTTCTCCTGTCTGCCTGCAGCCTCCATTTTTTCCGCTACCGGCTTCCAGGTCTCCTATCTGCCTGCAGCTTCCAGTGCTTCCACTACCTCCTTCCCAGTCTCATGTCTGCCTGCGGCTTCCAGTGCTTGTGCTACCTGCTTCCTTGTCTTCTGTGTGCCTGAGACCTCTAGTGCTTCTGCTTCCTGCTTTCCAGTCTCATGTCTGCCTACAGCTTCCAGTGGTTCCACTACCTCCTTCCCAGTCTCATGTCTGCCTACAGCTTCCAGTGCTTCCACTACCTCCTTCCCAGTCTCATGTCTGCCTGCGGCTTCCAGTGCTTGTGCTACCTGCTTCCTTGTCTTCTGTGTGCCTGAGACCTCTAGTGCTTCTGCTTCCTGCTTTCCAGTCTCATGTCTGCCTGCAGCTTCCAGTGCTTCTGCTACCTGCTTCCTTGTCTTCTGTGTGCCTGCAACCTCTAGTGCTTCTGCTTCCTGCTTTCCAGTCTCATGTCTGCCTGCGGCTTCCAGTGCTTCTACTACCTGTTTCCAGGTCTCCTGTTTTCCTGTGGCCTCCAATGCTTCTGTTACCTCCTTCAGAGTCTCATGTCTCCCTGTGGCTTCCAGTGCTTCTGCTATCTCCTTACCGATCTTCTGTCTGCCTGCGACTTTGAGTCCTTCTGCTACCTGCTTTCCAGTATCCAGTCTGCCTGCAGCTTTCCCTGCTTCTCCTACTTGCTACTTGGTCTCATGTTTGCCTGCGGCCACCAGGGCTTCTGCTTCCGGCTTCCAGGTCTCTGGTCTGCCTGTGGTCTCCATTGTTTCTGCTAGCTGCTGCCCAGTTTTCTGTCTGGCTGCGGCCTCCAGTGATTCTACTACCTGTTTCCATCTGCCTCACCTGCCTGCTGCACCGACGCCCGTGGTCCGAGTGCCCACCTGGATCTTTTACTTGGAGGATCCACCTCACCAGGTGAGCCGAAACAAGAGCCCTGTGAACCTCCTCTACCTCCCGGATGCCCAGCTCCTCTTCTGATTAGTAGAACATGTTGAACCAGAATTATAACATCACCGAAGAAGAGGCGATGGGCAGGTAGAACGGAGTTCGCAGGATTCCCCCCAGGCAGCAACAGTCCATTGACCAGGATCTTATAAATCTTTTTTTATCATCTCTACCATTAGGGTAATTGGATAACAACAGATTCCTAATCTTCCCTTAGCTCTCTATTGCTGTCTGCCTGCCCTAGATGTAGCAGAAGTCTTTTTTCCCATGATTTAAACTGCAGCTCTGCTCTATTAAGGGACAGCTATAATCAATGACTGATTGTAATAGCCGAACTAATACGTGTGAGGGCTGATGATCCCTTGGTGTGATACTTGACAATGTCCAGCTGTTTTTAGTTCAAATAAATAAATACAAAAATTACAAACATGTGTGCACTTGGTTTGATACTTTGTATCATGACGTGCGGGTGTGTCCATCTACACAGCGCCATGTGGCTCCACTGCAGCAATCTCAGGCATCAATTTTGTTGGTCTCAGACATTTCAAGGTTACAAATCATCATCGGTAGTTGTTGCCCAGTTACTGTCCACTCCTGACTTCACCCCTGCCCTGCTTTTCGTGTTTGTGTAATCTGCCACTGACCTGTAATTCAGAGGATTTTGCAAACAGCTCTATAGTATAATTTCAAGACAAGTAATGTGTGCACCAACAGAATAGTGAGTGCAGCTCTGGAGTATAATACAGGATGTAATTCAGGATAAATAATGTAATATACGTACACAGTGACTGCACCAACAGAATAGTGAGTGCAGCTCTGGAGTATAATACAGGATGCAACTCAGGATCAGTACAGGATAAGTAATGGAATGAATGTACACAGTGACTGCACCAGCAGAATAGTGAGTGCAGCTCTGGAGTATAATACAGGGTGTAACTCAGGATCAGTACAGGATAAGTAATGCAATGTCTATACACAGTGACTGCACCAGCAGAATAGTGAGTGCAGCTCTGGAGTATGATACAGGACATGTAATGTACAGTGCTGGCCAAAAGTATTGACACCCCTGCAATTCTGTCAGATAATACTCAGTTTCTTCTTGAAAATGATTGCAATCACAAATTCTTTGGTATTATTATCTTCATTTAATTTGTCTTCAATGAAGAAAAAAAAATTGTCATAAAGCCAAATTGGATATAATTCCACAACAAACATAAAAAAGGGGGTGGACAAAAGTATTGGCACTGTTTGAAAAATCATGTGATGCTTCTCTAATTTGTGTAATTAACAGCCCCTGTAACTTACCTGTGGCACCTAACAGGTGTTGGCAATAACTAAATCACACTTGCAGCAGGTGACATGGATTAAAGTTGACTCAACCTCTGTCCTGTGTCCTGTGTGCACCACATTGAGCATGGAGAAAAGAAAGAAGACCAAAGAACTGTCTGAGGACTTGAGAATCCAAATTGTGAGGAAGCATGAGCAATCTCAAGGCTACAAGTCCATCTCCAAAGACCTGAAAATTCCTGTGTCTACGGTGCGCAGTGTCATCAAGAAGTGTAAAGCCCATGGCACTGTGGCTAACCTCCCTAGATGTGGAAGGAAAAGAAAAATTGACGAGATATCAACACAAGATTGTGCGGATGGTGGATAAAGAACCTCGACTAACATCCAAACAAGTTCAAGCTGCCCTGCAGTCCAAGGGTACAACAGTGTCAACCCGTACTATCCGTTGGCGTCTGAATGAAAAGGGACTGTATGGTAGGATACCCAGGAAGACCCCACTTCTTACCCCGAGACATAAAAAAGCCAGGCTGGAGTTTGCCAAAACTTACCTGAGAAAGCCTAAAACATTTTAGAAGAATGTTCTCTGGTCAGATGAGACAAAAGTAGAGCTTTTTGGGAAAAGCCATCAACATAGAGTTTACAGGAGAAAAAAGAGGCATTCAAAGAAAACACGGTCCCCACAGTCAAACATGGCGGAGGTTCCCTGATGTTTTGGGGTTTCTTTGCTGCCTCTGGCACTGGACTGCTTGACCGTGTGCATGGCATTATGAAGTCTGAAGACTACCAACAAATTTTGCAGCATAAAGTAGGGCCCAGTGTGAGAAAGCTGGGTCTCCCTCAGAGGTCATGGGTCTTCCAGCAGGACAATGACCCAAAACACACTTCAAAAAGCACTAAAAAATGGTTTGATAGAAAGCACTGGAGACTACTAAAGTGGCCAGCAATGAGTCCAGACCTGAACCCCATAGAACACCTGTGGAGAGATCTCAAAATGGCAGTTTGGAGAAGGCCCCTTCACATCTCAGGGACCTGGAGCAGTTTGCCAAAGAAGAATGGTCTAAAATTCCAGCAGAGCATTGTAAGAAAGTCATTGATGGTGACCGGAAGCGGTTGTTCGCAGTTATTTTAGCTAAAGGTTGTGCAACCAAGTATTAGGCTAAGGGTGCCAATACTTTCTTTTGTCTGGCCCATTTTTGGAGTTTTGTGTGAAATGATCAATGATTTGATTTTTGTTTCATTCTGTTTTGTGTTTTTTTCATTGCAAGCAAAATAAATCAAGATAATCATACCTAAAGCCCGCTTTACACGCTGCAATGTATCTTACAATGTGTCGGCGGGGTCACGTCGTAAGTGACGCACATCCGGCATTGTAAGGTACATTGCAGTGTGTGACAGGTACGTGCGATTGCAATTGAACGGTAAAACGTTCATCGCATACACATCGCACCTGTCTCTAGAATTGCACGTCAGATTGTTCATCGTACCCGGGGTAGCGCACATCGCAGCGTGTGACACCCCGGGAACGATGAACAGATCTCACCTGCGTCCTGCGGCTCCCGGCCCACAATGTGGAAGGAAGGAGGTGGGCAGGATGTTTACGTCCCGCTCAGCTCCGCCCCTCCACTTCTATTGGTCGGCTGCCGCTTGACGTCGATGTGACGCCGAACGTCCCTCCCACTCCAGGAAGTGGACGTTCGCCGCCCACATCATGGTCGTATGGACGGGTAAGTACGTGTGACGGGGGTTACTCGTATGTGCGACACGTTCAACAAATTGAACGTGCCTCACATACGATGGGGGCGTTGCAAATCGCATACGAAATCGTATGCGAAATTGCAACTTGTAAAGCAGGCTTAAGAATGTGTGATTGCAATCATTTTCAAGAAGAAACTGAGTATTATCTGACAGAATTGCAGGGGTAGCAATACTTTTGGCCAGCACTGTATGTACACAGTGACTGCATCAGCAGAATAGTGAGCGCAGCTCTGGAGTATAATACAGGCTGTAACTCAGGATTAGTGTAGGATAAGTAAAGTAATGTATGTACACAGTGACTGCATCAGCAGAATAGTGAGCGCAGCTCTGGAGTATAATACAGGATGTAACTCAGGATTAGTGTAGGATAAGTAATGTAATGTATGTACACAGTGACTGCAGCAGCATAATAGTGAGCGCAGCTCTGGAGGATAATATAGGATGTAACTCAGGATCAGTAGAGGATAAGTAATGTATATACACAGTGACTGCACCAGCAGAATAGTGAGCGCAGCTCTGGAGTATAATACAGGATGTAACTCAGGATCAGTACAGGATAAGTAATGTAATGTATGTACACAGTGACTGCACCAGCAGAATAGTGAGAGCAGCTCTGGAGTATAATACAGGATATAACTTGGGATCAGTACAGGATCAGTAATGTAATGTATGTACACAGTGACTGCACCAGCAGAATAGTGAGTGTAGCTCTGAGTATAATACAGGATATAACTCGGGATCAGTACAGGATAAGTAATGTAATGTATGTATACAGTGACTGCACCAGCAGAATAGTGAGAGCAGCTCTGGAGTATAATACAGGATATAACTTGGGGATCAGTACAGGATAAGTAATGTAATGTATGTACACAGTGACTGCACCAGCAGAATGGTGAGTGCAGCTCTGGAGTATAATACAGGATATAACTCGGGATCAGTACAGGATAAGTAATGTAATGTATGTATACAGTGACTGCACCAGCAGAATAGTGAGCGCAGCTCTTGAGGATAATACAGGATGTAACTCAGGACCATTGTAGGATAAATAATGTAAAGTATGTACGCAAAGTGCAGCTCTGGATTGCAAGGCCACGTGCTCATGTTGAGTATTTGGTGACTTTTTTACCTCAGTATTTGTAAACAAAAACATGGAGTGGAAGAGTTTTAAAGGATAAGTATAATAGAAACACGGTCACCACTTCTGCATTTTTTCCCCACTCCTGGTTTTGGCTTACATATAATGATGTAAACACTCACCGCATATTCTACGTGCACTATATTGCACTATATTACGTGTTGCACGTGGACTAATGAAGAATGTAACTCTGAAATGTCTAACAATTAATGTAATGGATTATTACAATATAATTTCGCCGGCTGAATGATAACATTTGTCTAATACGCAAAGTTGCTGAATTCTTTACTAGATTTTAATATGCCATATATCACTGAGTATTACACCTGATACACAACACCTAATATTAGCCCCTGTATAGAGAGTCTCCAGATTCACTCGCAATCCTCTCTATCTTGGAATAATAATAATAATATATATTAGTAGAGGGGCTTGGGGGTCCGCACACACTTCATCTCCACTCACTTTGATATCAATAATCATAATATTGACTTCAACTTAATATAAAGACAATGTAATAATAGATTGCCCCAGAAAGCTGTAAGAGGTTTCCCTGCCCCTATAAAATGAATTTCTTCTCCAATTCTTCTTTTCCTGCTGGATCATAACCAAATCTGACATATGATTCCCGGAATTATTAGACGCAATCTAAGTTTAATAATAGTAGATAATGACTTCTTCATATGAGTCTGTAATATTATTTTCTCACTACATGACACTTTTTTTCCCCCAAATAAGTTTTGGAAACATCACATCATATTCAAATATATAAGAAAAGACAAATTAAACTATTATTTAAGCTACTCCAACACAAATGAGTAAAAAAATAAAAAAAATAAAAATGAGCATTTTGGAAAGCTCCTGGGTATCTTTAGAGTCATTTTATTTAATGACTTTGGATAATATATTTTTTGGCCCATTATTAATAACCCCATGTTGTGGTTTAAAGTATTTGACCCTCTTGTTACATTTATAGAAATATTTGCCCCAAACTCCTTTGTAGTACTTCCAATCTCCCTTCGCTGATTTTGTTTTTTTTGGCCCTTAAAGGGGGGGTTATCTTAAGGCAAAGTAATTTTTCTCCTAAGTAGTGCCATAATCTAAATTAATTTCTATCATACTTGCATTAAAATTCCCTATCTACACTATAACTGCTATTTATTTTTTTACTGCTTCGTTTCTGATGACGCTTTGTTTGAGAATTCCAGTGCATTTTTGGATAGTGAAACAAAGCATCATCAGGGAGCAGAGGATAAAGTCATTGCCCCTGGCCCCTACCTAGACGAAGTGGCATCCGGGAAGCTTATATCAGGGGCTGGAGTAGTCCATGTGCACCGTGCACAATGACAGTGCACTCAGATTAATAGTAAAGAGCCAGTAACAGAGCGGTGTCAGAATACCCAGTGTGCAGAGACTAATGATGCCACTTGTGGGTACAGTTTTCTGACAGCGTACTCTGTTGCTGGCTTGTTGCTATTAATCTGTGCTGGAAATGCAGAGTGCCCTGTCACAGTGCACAGTGCGCAGAGTGTAGCCAAACCATAAAACAAAGGTCACTGATGATGCTTTGTTTCAAGGAGGGGCAGAGGCTTATGACAGTGACTGCAGCCTCTGCCTCCTGATGACGCTTCTTTTGAACACACTGAGATTCTCATACAAAGTTTCAGAGAAAAAGAAAGTGGAAAAAAATAGAAAAACAGTTAGTGTAGTGAAGGAAAAATAGGTCCTAAAAAAGAAAATAAAAAAAAATAGAAAAACAGAGTAATGAGGGAAAAATAGGAAATTTGTAATGGAAATATATTAAAAAAATAGTTTAGGGGTGGTGGAGGGGTTCTGGGAAGTTTTCCCCCGGTTTGTTGGTTTATACTTAAAATATGCCGTCTAATCCCCTTTTTTTGTTTTACTATGGACATACTGTATTTCCTTTTGTTTCCTTTTTATTTTATCCTGGATATGTATGTTTATCTTGCCTTTCTTTCAATAAAGACGGTTTTAAAAAATAAATAGTTTAGATTATGGCACCAAATAGATAGGGATTTAGATTGCTAATTACTTTGGCCTTCTGACCTCAACTTTAACCCCTTCACGACCGGCCGATTTTTCGCTTTCCGTTTTTTTTTTCGCCATTCTTTTTCTGAGAGACGTAACTTTATTTTTCAGTCAATATGGTCATGTGAGGGCTCATGTTTTGCGGAACGAGATGTACTTTTAAATGAAACCATCAGTTTTACCATATAGTGTACTGGAAAATGGCAAAAAAATTCCAAATGCAGAAAAATTGCAAAAAAAGTGCGATAGCACTATGGTTTTTGAGATATTTTATTCACTGTGTTCACTATATGGTAAAACTGATGTGTGGGTGTGATGCCTCAGGTCAGTGCGAGTTTGTAGACACCAAACATGTATAGGTTTACTTTTATATAAGGGGTTGAAAAAAAATCGGAAGTTTGTCCGAAAAACGTGGCGCACGTTTTACGCCATAATCCGTGACCCGTAGCGTTCTTATTTTTTGGGATCTATGGCTCAGTGATGGCTTATTTTTTGCGTCTCGAGCTGACGTTTTTAACTGTACCATTTTTGCGCAGATACTACGTTTTGATCGCCCCTTATTGCATTTTGCGCAAAAGTTGTGGCGACAAAAAAACGTCGTTTTGGCGTTTGGAATTTTTTTGCCGCTACACCGTATACTGATCAGATTAATTGATTTTTTATTTTGATAGATCGGGTGTTTCTGAACGCGGCGATACCAAATGTGTGTATATTTTTTATTTTTTTTAACCCTTTAATTTTCAATGGGGCGAATGGGGGGTGATTTGAACTTTTAGGTTTTTTGTTTTTTTTTTTTTAATTTTTTAAAACTTTTTTTTAACTTTTTTTTTTATTTTACTAGTCCCCCTAGGGGGCTATTGCGATCAGCAATCCGATCGCTCTGCAGTATCTGCTGATCACAACTCAAGGCTGTAAATAGCAGATACGCTCTCTTTCTCTTTTGCTGTGCCGCTGGCACAGCGAAAGTGAAAGCAAGTCAGGTGTAGTACAGGAGTCATCACATGACCCTGTGCTACCATGACAACTATCGGAAGTCACGTGATCGCGTCACGTGACTTCCGGTATCGGGCGGTAAGTAAATGTTTACCGCGATCGCGCTTATAATGGCGCTGTCACATATTGACAGCGCCATATAAGGGGTTAAACGGCACGAGCAGATAACGATTCTGCTCGTGCCTAGCAGGAACACATCTCAGCTGTGAAAATCAGCTGAGATGTGTGCCGATCGCAGCATGATGCTGCCGGCAGACCGCGGGCAGTAACGTTATGACCGCAAGGACGTCATTTTACGGCCCACGGTCGTTAAGGGGTTAAATATGATTTTTTTTGCAGTGAATGCTTGTGAAATCTAATATATAAAGCTAAGTGTATGTAAGTATTAACAACAGTATGGTCTGAATTAATAATTCACTGCACAACTGAATTATAACAACACTTGTGGAGCAGGATGTACTCCACCAAAAAACACAGTGATTTCTGTATATTAAAAAATAGATTATTTAATAAATTTTAAAAAAAACGCCCCCTGAGGAAAGCATATTGAAACGTACGTCGGCATAGAGGGATGACCCAGCACTACACACCAGGTAATCATTGTTTACTGGCACAGGAGCACCTTATTCCATCGGTTACTGAACCCTATCTGAATGCATTGCTGTCTGTTCATTACAACCACCATCGCACTTTATACGGTACTTAAAGCACTTTATACCACTGATCAGAACCCAGCACTTAGCAACATTAATACCTCACGGAATCTACAAATTAATATATACTGCATAGGTTTATACTAACCAATCATTTTGCAATTTTTGCTTCTTTTTCAACACTTATGATATAAATTCATAAATAATAAATTAGTATATGTCACCCCTTATTCAAATACCTTTTTGTATTTAGATGGATTTATTTTTATATTATCAATAAATTCTATTTTTGTCTGTGAATTGTATACTTTTTAGGTTTATACAAACCAGATATATTTACTAATACTTGAAATTTCCAGACAAAAATACATTCATTTTGTACCGAATATTTAGATTTTGTTTACTCTTGTGCTTTTTATAACTTTAATATTTATGCTGACACATCGTCCCTCTGTTTTTGAAGCACCATAATTTATTATACTTGTCATTGTTTTATATGTTTTTTTTAAATATATTAAATAAATAATCTATTTTAATATACAGAAATCACTTTGTTTTTTGGTGGAGTACATCATGTATGTAAGTATGTATGTGTGTATGTATGTGAATATGTCCGTTAATGAATTCGCACCGTCGCATTTACAATCATGATATTTTGCACAAACACCTGATTTGACTCGGGTAACATCATAGACTATCTTTTGAGAGGAAAATTTAACCCCACACTTTATAGTTATTCACAAAAAAACCTGCTTACATTAAAGTCAATGGAGCTGAGAGCTATAAGTCATTAATAGAATCGGTGATTGGTTGCTATGGGTGATTGGTTGCTATGGGTAACAAAGGACATTCTAAGGCGGGCTTTGCATGTTGCGACATCGGTAACAATGTGTTACCGATGCTGCAGCGATAGTCCCGCCCCCGTCGCACGGGCGATATCTAGTGAAAGCTGCCGTAGCGATTATTATCGCTACGGCAGCTTCACACGCACATACCTGCCGTGCGACGTCCTTCTGGCCGGTGACCCGCCTCCTTCCTTAGGGGGGCGGGTCGTGCGGCGTCACAGCGACGTCACATGGCAGGCGGCCAATTGAAGCGGAGGGGCGGAGATGAGCAGCTTGTAAACATGCCGCCCACCTCCGTCCTTCTCATTGCAGCCGGCGGCAGGTAACGTGAAGTTCCTCGCTCCTGCGGCTTTACACACAGCGATGTGTGCTGCCGCAGGAGCGAGGAACAACATCGCACCTGTCGCTCCACCGGCATTATGGAAATGTCGGAGGCTGCAGCGATGATACGATAACGACGCTTTTGCGCTCGTTCATCGTATCAAAAAGGTTTTACACGTTGCGATATCGACTGCGACGCCGGATGTGCGTCACTTTCGATTTGACCCCATCGACATCTCACGTGCAATGTCGCAACGTGCAAAGCCGCCCTTAGTATAAGAAGTTTATGTGTGTTGTAACATGATTTCAGTAGAGACAGACAGAGAGACACACAGAGACAGACAGACGGAAAGGGACAAACAGGGAAAGAGACAGACAGACACAGAAAGAGAGGGAAAGAAACAGACACAGAGACAGACAGACACAGACAGGGAAAGAGATAGACAGACAAAATATAGATAGAGAGATAGAGACAGACAGGGAAAGAAAGAGACAGAGAGAGAAAGAAACAGACAGAAAGAGACAGACAGAGAATGAGACAACACAGAAAGACAGGAAAACAGACAGACAGGGAAAGATACAGAGAGAGACAGACAGAGAGAGACAGACAGAGAGACAGACAGAGAGAGACAGACAGAGAGAGACAGACAGAGAGAGACAGACAGAGAGAGACAGACAGAGAGACAGACAGAGAGAGACAGACAGAGAGAGACAGACAGTGACAGACATAAAGAAAGACTGGTCTGACAGGGAAAGAGACAGATACAGACACACAGAGACAGACAGGGAAAGAGAAAGACAGAGAAAGAGCTAAACAGAGACAGACAGACAGGGAAAGAGACAGACGGAGAGAGAGAAAGAGAGAGACAGACAGAGACAAGCAGACAGGGAAAGAGACACAGACAAAGAGATAAAGAGAGACAGACATACAGAGAGCGAGACAGACAGAGGCAGAGAGAGGGAGAGTGACAGAGAGACAGATACTATTCAGGGTACTGCCGGGTATTACAGCTAGTAATTTTATAAATTTAAGACTGTGGGGTTTTTCTCACTGATGTTTAACAAATAGATTATCCAACATTAAAAATAATCAAAAGACCCCTAAGGCCCTGTGCGCACTAGAAAATTGAATTTTCTTAAGAAAATTCCGGACCCTCTAAAATATTACCGCACCTGCGGTAAAAAAACGCAGCAAAACGCACCCGAAAACCGCATGCAGTTTTACCACGGTTTGCCGCGGTTTTTCCGTGGGTTATTCCCTGCGGTTTTTGACCATTATCTATGGCTAAAACCACAGGTACCTACGGAAAAGAAGTGAAATGCAATTCTTTTTGCTGCAGAAAACATGCAGCAATACCTGTTGGTCAGAAAAAACGCAGTGTGCGCCCAGCATTTTTTTTTTACTATAGGTTTTGCTGGGCAATGACTGCAGAAAGGTTGTGAACATTTTTTGCAGCAAAACCAAGGCAAAACTGCGGTAAAATCTGCAGCGTGTGCACAGGGCTTAAGCAATAATTATTCCACAATGGGTTAACATCCAAAGATCCCTCAATCCCCAAAGTTTTTTTTTTTATATAATTTTGAGCATTAGTTTAAAAGTTTAGATATAGAAGAGACCTTATACAATCCATATAACTGTCTGCTTCTAACAATCCAAAACTATTCTCTACAATGCTTCTCACAAACTCCATTAACCTTCTCAAAATAGATGATCCCCCAAACCTAACACACCTGGAGCAAAATATTCTTAACATCACTACATCATACTTAATAACACCTTTCAATTTTAGAACATAAAACAAAAAAAGTGTAACAAAAAGAACACTGAATATTGATTGTTGTCTACCTTCTTATCTTAATTCTGGTACTTTACTGTGGAATTATATTTCTATTCTATTTGGGTTTTTTTTTATTTTTTACTACACACTAATCTATCATTACTTACTTCACCATTATTATTATTATTATATATATATATATATATATATATATATATATATATAGTATTATATTATATATTATTATTGTTATACTAATAAAGTATTATTCTATTTGTATTTTATTAGAGTGTTATAGTACTGTGCTATAATTACTTTACTATATTCTACAACTGTTCTATCATTACTTACTACAATATTTTTACATTTTATATTATTATCACACTCTTCTATCATTACTTGCTACACTAGCATTACATTTTTATACTATTATCACACTATTCTATCATTATTTAATATACTATTATTACATTGTAATTCTATCATAGTACTATTCTATTTGTATTCTATGAGAGTGTTGTAGTACTGTGATATAATTACTTTATTATACCCTATTCTATCATTACTTACTATACTTTTATTACATTTTTATACTATTATAATACTGTTCTATCATTTCTCTACCATTATAATACTTTTTTTCTATTATTACATTATTACACTGTTACATTATAATATTATTATTATATCATTGTTCTATCATCAGTTTATTATATTTATTTCATTAATATGCTACTATAATACTGTTTGATTATTGCTTTATAATATTATTGTAATACTTTTCTATCCTTTCTTCTTCTTCTTCTTCTTCTTTTTATTATTATTATTATTATTATTCCTTAATTTATTCTTGTTATAATACTATTCAATCATCATTCTGTTATAACTTTAGTTTACTATTATGATCTATTCTCCTATTACTTCATTATAACTTTATAATAATGACTAATTATAATCACTTTATTGATTATTTTTTTTTCCATTTTTTTCATTAGTGTTTAATTTGTTGTTTTATTTTGCCTTTCTTGTTTCATCGCCAAGACGTCTCAACACAAGTAACAAAATAATGGCGACCAGACCTTCCAGGGAAATTTATTTCCACTTGAGTCTTGTCCAATGTTCATAAGATCTGATGCTTAGTATGATGAAAGCACCATTTCTTCCATGGAACTTTACAAATGAAAAAGGGGCATACATAGACAAGTACAGTAATCTAACTTATAATAATGCATAAAGATATAACAACCACATATCTAAATTTGCATTTAAACAAATTATATATAATATATATATATATATATATCAGTATATACACATACAGTACATAGACACACACACACACACACACACACACACTATATAGCATATGTATTTATTATTTATATAATGGTATAGTATTTACTGTAAGCATATATACAGGTGTGGATGGGTGGGTGGATGGGTGGGTGGATGGATGGATGGATGGATGGATGGATGGGTGGATGGATGGATGGACGGATGGATGGATGGACGGATGGATGGATGGATGGATGAGGGAGGACCCTCCATTGGACTCACCGTGTACAGACATCTGACAATATGACAGCAGTAACAGAAGCGTGGCTGCTCCAGACATGACCTGCGGAGGAGAAAACACAGAAATGTCATAAAGAAGTACAGAGAATTGTATCTACTACGGTAGGAAAACGCCCTGATCATATTCTGTGCTAGATTTAGGGAAGTGAAACTATTTGCCAAGATCTGTAAGCATAATACATAAACAGATACATATTTCTGTACACAGAGATTACAAATACATTATAATGGTTATAGATTTTTCAACAAATAACTGTTACTTATTTATAATCACAGTCAAACAGTGCACATACAGCCATACCACTGCTCCAATAATATAGCCATATAGTACACATACAGCCATACCATACACTGCTCCAATAATACAGCCATACAGTGCACATACAGCCATACCACTGCTCCAATAATATAGTCATATAGTACACATACAGCCATACCATACACTGCTCCAATAATACAGCCATACAGTGCACATATAACTATACCGTACAGTGCTCCAATAATACAGCCATACAGTGCACATATAACTATATCATGCACTGCTAAAATAATACAGCCATACAGTGCACATACAGCCATACCATATACTGCTCCAATACAGCCATACAGTGCACATACAGCCATACCATATACTGCTCCAATACAGCCATACAGTGCACATACAGCCATACCAGACACTGGTCCAATAATATAGTCATACAGTGCACATACAGCCATACCATATACTGCTCCAATACAGCCATACAGTGCACATACAGCCATACCAGACACTGGTCCAATAATATAGTCATACAGTGCACACATAACTATACTATACACTGATCCAATAATACAGCCATACAGTGCACATACAGCCACACAAGACACTGTACCAATAATATAGTCATACAGTGCACACATAACTAAACTATACACTGATCCAATAATACAGCCATACAGTGCACATATAACTATACCATACAGTGTTCCAATAATACAGCCATACAGTGGACATATAACTATACCATACACTGCTCCAATAATACAGCCATACAGTACACATATAACTATAATATGCACTGCTCCAATAATACAGTCATACAATGCACATAACTATGCCATACAGTGCTCCAATAATAGTCATACAGTGCACATACATATATACCATACACTGCTCCAATAATAGTCATACATTTCAGACATTTTAATACTTAAGTCTTCCAATAATGCAGTCATATAGTGCACACATACAGTGTTTACAAATTAGTCATATAGTGCACATTCAGCCATACCATACACTGCTCCAATAATACAGACATACAGTGCACATTCAGCCATACCATACACTGCTCCAATAATACTGTAATACAGCGTGCTTATAATCATATCATACACTGCTCAAATAATAAAGTCATAATATTTAGAACCCAAGTAATAATACAGAGACTAAAGAGTGCCCAGATAATGCAAGTATATAGAACACATACAAATGTATCATACAGTGCCAATATATACTGTCATATAGTGCATATTTAACTATACAGTACAGTGACAAGTAGATAAATCTGTATACCAGTCACCATGACTAAGATCCCATTCACACTGCGTTTCTGTAGTGCACCTAAATTCCCCTAAGAACATGTTTCAGCTGAACCAATAACCAATGTCCATAGCATACAATGACATAAACAAAATTCTAATGAACCCCTTTTGTTTTTTTCTGGACCTCTCTATTTAGACAAGCATCGGTACATGGCAGACCACATTTCTGTGCCCATATAAATAAGTGGACAGACTCAGAGATAAAATGCAAATCCCTCGGATGCACTGCAGAAACGCGGTGTGAACAGGGCTTAAAAAAAACCCAAAAACATTTATTGAAATCTAATTATCCCATTCTGGAACATCAACATTTAGTGTTACTCCTATTACTGGGTCAGATGCACATTGTCTTATCTGATCCGCTATTCTCATAGTGGTGGGTGCATACCATATTTACAAAGGGTTAAATTACCTGCTTATATTTATTATTCTCTATGTACTGCTAAGTTTACCCCCAAAAGAAAGCAGACACCCCATAAAACAATTGCACTTACCGGACCCTAAACAATTAGAGTTGGCAAGTGAATGGGCTCTCACATACAAATCTGCGTCACTGGGTGGCCCCCTGCGTTCTACAGTGGTTGGCTCCCCCTGGTGACTGGAAGTAGTATCACTCTGATACTGGTGCCCGATCTGTTCCTGAGAGCTACTGTGCAAAACAGCTGGAATGGCGAGGAACCTGACAGCAGTGCAGATCTCTGTGTGAGAGCCCATCCACCAATGGCACTTCTCATCTGTAATTGTTTGAGTTTTGGTGAATGCAATTTCTTTTTATTGGGGGGTGGGTGGAAGGTGTCTGCTTTCTTTTGGTGGTTGTCTGCTTTCTTTTGGATTTGTCTGCTTTCTTTTGGATATGTCTCCTTTCTTTTGGGTATATCTCCTTTCTTTTGGATATGTCTCCTTTCTTTGGATATGTCTCCTTTCTTTTGGATATGTCTCCTTTTTTTGGGTATATCTCCTTTCTTTTGGATATGTCTCCTTTCTTTTGGATATGTCTCCTTTTTTTGGGTATATCTCCTTTCTTTTGGATATGTCTCCTTTCTTTTGGATATGTCTCCTTTTTTTGGGTATATCTCCTTTCTTTGGATATGTCTCCTTTCTTTTGGATATGTCTCCTTTTTTTTTGGTATATCTCCTTTCTTTTGGGTATGTCTGCTTTCTTTTGGGTATGTCTCCTTTCGTTTGGGCAGGTCTGCTCTCTTTTGGGCATGTCTGCTTTCTTTTGGGCATGTCTGCTTTCTTTTGGTTATGTCTGCTTTCTTTTGGTTATGTCTGCTTTCTTTTGGGTATGTCTCCTTTGTTTTTGGTATGTCTGCTTTCTTTTTGGTATGTTTGCTTTCTTTTGGGTATATCTCCTTTCTTTTGGATATATCTCCTTTCTTTTGGGTATGTCTGCTTTCTTTTTGGTATGTTTGCTTTCTTTTGGGCATGTCTGCTTTCTTTTGGGTATGTCTGCTTTCTTTTGGGTATGTCTGCTTTCTTTTGGGCATGTCTGCTTTCTTTTGGGTATGTCTGCTTTCTTTTGGGCATGTCTGCTTTCTTTTGGGCATGTCTGCTTTCTTTTGGGTATGTCTGCTTTCTTTTGGGCATGTCTGCTTTCTTTTGGGTATGTCTGCTTTCTTTTGGGTATGTCTGCTTTCTTTTGGGCATGTCTGCTTTCTTTTGGGTATGTCTGCTTTCTTTTGGGTATGTCTGCTTTCTTTTGGGCATGTCTGCTTTCTTTTGGGTATGTCTGCTTTCTTTTGGGCATGTCTGCTTTCTTTTGGGTATGTCTGCTTTCTTTTGGGTATGTCTGCTTTCTTTTGGGCATGTCTGCTTTCTTTTGGGCATGTCTGCTTTCTTTTGGGTATGTCTGCTTTCTTTTGGGCATGTCTGCTTTCTTTTGGGCATGTCTGCTTTCTTTTGGGTATGTCTGCTTTCTTTTGGGCATGTCTGCTTTCTTTTGGGCGTGTCTGCTTTCTTTTGGAGGGTGTCTACTTTATTTTGGGCGTGTCTGCTTTATTTTGGGCGTGTCTGCTTTCTTTTGGATAGAGAAAAAGAAATTTTCAGCTCTCCTTTCTTTTGGGCATGTCTGCTTTTTTCTGGACATGTCTGCTTTTTTCTGGACATGTCTGCTTTCTTTTGGGGGGGTCTACTTTCTTTGATGAAGAGTCCTGCTGTATTCTCTAACTTTTTTAGCATTTTGGACACTTCCTTATGGAACCGTAACTAGGGCTTATATTTGCAGTGGGGCTTATATTTTAAGCATATTCCCAAAAGCCCCCAAAAGCCTCCTAGGGCTTATTTTCGGGGTAAGTCTTATTTTCAGGGAAATAAAAAAATAAAACCTCCGTACCCCTTAATGGGCTCTGCTGCTCTCATGAATTGTTTTATCAGTTAGAGAAGAAACGATCAGCCATGTTTACCCTGGCGTCTTCTCCTGTTAGATATTCTAGATATCTATTCTTTATTTCTATATCTGGGAAACCTGGGTGACCACTAATCTGGCAGCTTCTGGGCGCAGGGTTGTCAGATTTGCCCGGGGAGGTCCGGTCATCTCTGGTCATTCCTCCCGCAGCTTCTCTCCTCTGTATTTCCAAGATTTTGCACTGCGGTGACCTCTCTCCGATTTCCCAGGAGATTTGTACTTTCCGATTTTCAGGTTTTTCACAATCTGCACAATTTTGGAGCCTGTGCCAGATGGTGCTGGAATATTTATTCTGCGCTCCGTCGTTGGCAGCTTCCCATGACCGGCGCTGGTGTTTCAGTTTAAGAAACGGGAAACTGACTCAAACATCTGGAACTTGAGAAATGTTATATTCAGTGTTGTCACATTTCCTTTTTGATATTTAAGCCAAAACTGCAGAT
The DNA here is from genome assembly GCF_048569485.1 of Anomaloglossus baeobatrachus. Lineage (NCBI taxonomy): Eukaryota > Metazoa > Chordata > Amphibia > Anura > Aromobatidae > Anomaloglossus > Anomaloglossus baeobatrachus. The sequence continues at coordinate 51,664,798 of NC_134360.1, read as the reverse complement.
CACAAATCCTGGACTCCGAATCACTCTGAGTATAATTACTAAACACCAAATCCCACCCCTCCCCCACCATCATAATAAGAAGGTCACCTGACCAGAAGCCATTGATTGGCAGAGCCCGAGGAAGATGTCACCGGTCCCACTGATGTTTCTACTATTAATGCCACCCTGCTATGTTGCACTATATAGTGACCACATTACCAGACAGTGCACAATAAAGATGCCACACTGTGTTACAATGAGACAAGTCATACAGTGCACATATAGCTATACCATACACTGCTCCAATACAGTCATACAGTGCACATATAGCTATGCCATACACTGCTCCAATACAGTCATACAGTGCACATATAGCTATGCCATACACTGCTCCAATAATACAGACATACAGTGCACATTCAGCTATACCATACACTGCTCCAATAATACTGCAATACAGCATGCTTATAATCATATCATACACTGCTCAAATAATAAAGTCATAATATTTAGAACCCAAGTAATAATACAGAGACTAAAGAGTGCCCAAATAATGCAAGTATATAGAACACATACAAATATATCATACAGTGCCAATATATACTGTCATATAGTGCATATTTAACTATACAGTACAGTGACAAGTAGATAAATCTGTATACCAGTCACCATGACTAAGATCCCATTCACACTGCGTTTCTGTAGTGCACCTAAATTCCCCTAAGAACATGTTTCAGCTGAACCAATAACCAATGTCCATAGCATACAATGACATAAACAAAATTCTAATGAACCCCTTTTGTTTTTTTCTGGACCTCTCTATTTAGACAAGCATCGGTACATGGCAGACCACATTTCTGTGCCCATATAAATAAGTGGACAGACTCAGAGATAAAATGCAAATCCCTCGGATGCACTGCAGAAACGCGGTGTGAACAGGGCTTAAAAAAACCCCCAAAAACATTTATTGAAATCTAATTATCATCCCATTCTGGAACATCTTGTGTTACTCCTATTACTGGGTCAGATGCACATTGTCTTATCTGATCCGCTATTCTCATAGTGGTGGGTATATACCATATTTACAAAGGGTTAAATTACCTGCTTATATTTATTATTCTCTATGTACTGCTAAGTTTACACCCAAAAGAAAGCAGACACCCCATAAAACAATTGCACTTACCGGACCCTAAACAATTAGAGTTGGCAAGTGAATGGGCTCTCACATACAAATCTGCGTCACTGGGTGGCCCCCTGCGTTCTACAGTGGTTGGCTCCCCCTGGTGACTGGAAGTAGTATCACTCTGATACTGGTGCCCGATCTGTTCCTGAGAGCTACTGTGCAAAACAGCTGGAATGGCGAGGAACCTGACAGCAGTGCAGATCTCTGTGTGAGAGCCCATCCACCAATGGCACTTCTCATCTGTAATTGTTTGAGTTTTGGTGAATGCAATTTCTTTTTATTGGGGGGTGGGTGGAAGGTGTCTGCTTTCTTTTGGTGGTTGTCTGCTTTCTTTTGGATTTGTCTGCTTTCTTTTGGATATGTCTCCTTTCTTTTGGGTATATCTCCTTTCTTTTGGATATGTCTCCTTTCTTTGGATATGTCTCCTTTCTTTTGGATATGTCTCCTTTCTTTTGGATATGTCTCCTTTCTTTTGGATATGTCTCCTTTCTTTTGGGTATGTCTCCTTTCGCTTGGGCAGGTCTGCTTTCTTTTGGGCATGTCTGCTTTCTTTTGGGCATGTCTGCTTTCTTTTGGGTATGTCTCCTTTCTTTTTGGTATGTCTGCTTTCTTTTGGGTATATCTCCTTTCTTTTGGATATATCTCCTTTCTTTTGGGTATAAAAAACCAAGGAGAAAAAATACCCTGACTATAAATAAATAAATTGCAAGTGCTTAATAAACAGGGTACTTAGTATAAAAGTGAGAAGCAGGTAATTGTTCAGCCTCAGTATCAGGAGGGCTGAACAATTACCTGATTCTCACTTTTTGCTGTGTATTTAATCTGGGACCCAGCTAACCACTTTACCATCCATATTGAAGTTTTGACATGACACTAGTCAGGTACAGAATATGTTTTTAACTTTAGTAGGTTAGGGACTGTCTCAGATGGGTACACCGTGACGAGGTGAGACAGCTTCTTACCTTTTTGCAAAAATGTATATACTAAGTACCCTGTTATTAAGCACTTGCAATTTATTTATTTATAGTCAGGGTATTTTTTCTACAATTTTCTCCTTGTTTTTTTCTAGTCTTGAGGCTGCAATTCACATGCTTGTAATGTTGCATGTTTATTGAACATTTGTCACAGCTCAGTTTTTTGGTTTTTTTTTTCTTTTGGGTATGTCTGCTTTCTTTTTGGTATGTTTGCTTTCTTTTGGGTACATCTCCTTTCTTTTGGATATATCTCCTTTCTTTTTGGTATGTCTGCTTTCTTTTGGGTATGTCTGCTTTCTTTTGGGTATGTCTGCTTTCTTTTGGGTATTTCTGCTTTCTTTTGGGTATGTCTGCTTTCTTTTGGGTACGTCTGCTTTCTTTTGGGTATGTCTCCTTTCTTTTGGGCATGTCTGCTTTCTTTTGGGTATGTCTCCTTTCTTTTGGGCATGTCTGCTTTCTTTTGGGTATGTCTGCTTTCTTTTGGGCATGTCTACTTTCTTTTGGAGGGTGTCTACTTTCTTTTGGGTGTGTCTGCTTTATTTTGGGCGTGTCTGCTTTATTTTGGGCGTGTCTGCTTTCTTTTGGATAGAGAAAAAGAAATTTTCAGCTCTGCTTTCTTTTGGGCATGTCTGCTTTTTTCTGGACATGTCTGCTTTTTTCTGGACATGTCTGCTTTCTTTTGGGGGTGTCTGCTTTCTTTGATGAAGAGTCCTGCTGTATTCTCTAACTTTTTTAGCATTTTGGACACTTCCTTGTGGAACCGTAACTAGGGCTTATATTTGCAGTGGGGCTTATATTTTAAGCATATTCCCAAAAGCCCCCAAAAGCCTCCTAGGGCTTATTTTGGGGGTAGGTCTTATTTTCAGGGAAATAAAAAAATAAAACCTCCGTACCCCTTAATGGGCTCTGCTGCTCTCATGAATTGTTTTATCAGTTAGAGAAGAAACGATCAGCCATGTTTACCCTGGCGTCTTCTCCTGTTAGATATTCTAGATATCTATTCTTTATTTCTATATCTGGGAAACCTGGGTGACCACTAATCTGGCAGCTTCTGGGCGCAGGGTTGTCAGATTTGCCCGGGGAGGTCCGGTCATCTCTGGTCATTCCTCCCGCAGCTTCTCTCCTCTGTATTTCCAGGATTTTGCACTGCGGTGACCTCTCTCCGATTTCCCAGGAGATTTGTACTTTCCGATTTTCAGGTTTTTCACAATCTGCACAATTTTGGAGCCTGTGCCAGATGGTGCTGGAATATTTATTCTGCGCTCCGTCGTTGGCAGCTTCCCATGACCGGTGCTGGTGTTTCAGTTTAAGAAACGGGAAACTGACTCAAACATCTGGAACTTGAGAAATGTTATATTCGGTGTTGTCACATTTCCTTTTTGATATTTAAGCCAAAACTGCAGATCACAAATCCTGGACTCCGAATCACTCTGAGTATAATTACTAAACACCAAACCCCACCCCTCCCCCACCATCATAATAAGAAGGTCACCTGACCAGAAGCCATTGATTGGCAGAGCCCGAGGAAGATGTCACCGGTCCCACTGATGTTTCTACTATTAATGCCACCCTGCTATGTTGCACTATATAGTGACCACATTACCAGACAGTGCACAATAAAGATGCCACACTGTGTTACAATGAGACAAGTCATACAGTGCACATATAGCTATACCATACACTGCTCCAATACAGTCATACAGTGCACATATAGCTATGCCATACACTGCTCCAATAATACAGACATACAGTGCACATATAGCTATACCATACACTGCTCCAATAATACAGACATACAGTGCACATATAGCTATGCCATACACTGCTCCAATAAGTCATACAGTGCACATATAGCTATGCCATACACTGCTCCAATAATACAGTCATACAGTGCACATATAACTATACTGTACACTGCACCAAAAATAGTCATACAGTGAACTATAACTATACCGTACACTGCTCCAATAATACAGTCATATAGTGCACATATAACTATACCGTACACTGCTCCAATAATACCGACATACAGTGCACATATAGCTATGCCATACACTGCTCTAATAATACAGTCATACAGTGCACATATAACTATACCGTATATTGCTCTAATACAGTCATACAGTGCACATATAACTATACCGTATATTGCTCCAATAATACAGTCATACAGTGCACATATAGCTATGCCATACTCAGCCTCAGTAATAATCATATAGTACACATATAACTATAACCCTTAATATATCATGATTAAGGGTGATTGTTTCACCTGAAACGCGTAGTGCTGTGCTTGTCATGTCATCCGTTGTCTGCATGCTAAAATAAAGACCATGGCTTTCCTCGCCTGAAGAGCTGGATGTTCCTTCTTTCTTCTATTTGCACATATAACTATACCGTACATTGCTCCAATAATACAGTCATACAGTGCACATATAGCTATAACGTACATTGCTCCAATAATACAGTCATACAGTGCACATATAGCTATACCGTACATTGCTCCAATAATACAGTCATACAGTGCACATATAGCTATACCGTATATTGCTCCAATTATAGACATACAGTGCACATATAGCTATACTATACTCAGCCCCAGTAATAGTTATACAGTGCACATATAACTATACCATACAGTACTCCCATAATATAGTCATGCAGTGCACATATGGCCATACCATACACTGCTCCAATAATACAATCATATACAGTCATATGAATAAGTTTGGGCACCCCTATTAATGTTAACCTGTTTTCTTTATAACAATTTGGGGTTTTGCAACAGCTATTTCAGATTCATATATCTAATAACTGATGGACTGAGTAATATTTCTGGATTGAAATGAGGTTTATTGTACTAACAGAAAATTTGCAATCCGCATTTAAACAAAATTTGACTGGTGCAAAAGTATGGGCACCTCAACATAAAAGTGACATTAATATTTTGTAGATCCTCCTTTTGCAAAAATAACAGCCTCTAGTCGCTTCCTGTAGATTTTAATGAGTTCCTGGATGAAGGTATATTTGGCCATTCCTGTTTACAAAACAATTCCAGTCCAGTTAAGTTTGATGGTCGCCGAGCATAGACAGCCGCTTCAAATCATCCCACAGATTTTCAATGATATTCAGATCTGGGGACTGGAATGGCCATTCCAGAACATTGTAAGGCTATGTGTCCATGTTGCTTTTTACCTGCTTTTTTTCTGCTTTTTCAACTGCAGCGTTTAATGCCAAAATGGATGTGTTCTGCTTTTCAAGCAAAGTCTATGGGAATTTGGGTTTCTTGTGCCCACTATGCAGTTCAAACTGCAGCCTTTTTCTGGCAGAAATTTGGGCAAAAACTCTGCTTTGCAGTTCAAAACGCAAATGGCAAAAACAATTGACATGTCAATTGTTTTTGCCATTTGGGTTTTGCACTGCAAAGCTGAGTTTTTGTCCAAAGTTCTGCCAGAAAAAGGCTGCAGTTTGAACTGCATAGTGGGCACAAGAAACCCAAATTCCCATAGACTTTGCTTGAAAAGCAGAACACATCCATTTTGGCATTAAACGCTGCAGTTGAAAAAGCAGCAAAAAAGCAGGTAAAAAGCAACGTGGACACATAGCCTAATTGTTCCTCTGCATGAATGCCTGAGTAGATTTGGAGCGGTGTTTTGGATCATTGTCTTGCTGAAATATCCATCCCCTGCGTAACTTCAACTTCGTCACTGATTCTTGCACATTATTGTCAAGAATCTGCTGATACTGAGTTGAATCCATGCGACCCTCAACTTTAACAAGATTCCCAGTGCTGGCATTGGCCACACAGCCCCAAAGCATGATGGAACCTCCACAAAATTTTACTGTGGGTAGCAAGTGCTTTTCTTGGAATGCCGTGTTTTTTGCCTCCATGCATAACGCCTTTTTGTATGACCAAACAACTCAATCTTTGTTTCATCAGTCCACAGGACCTTCTTCCAAAATGTAACTGGCTTGTCCAAATATGCTTTTGCATACCTCGGGCGACTCTGTTTGTGGCGTGCTTGCAGAAACGGCTTCTTTCGCATCACTCTCCCATACAGCTTCTCCTTGTGCAACGTGCGCTGTATTGTTGACCGATGCACATTGACACCATCTGCAGCAAGATGATGCTGCAGGTCTTTGGAGGTGGTCTGTGGATTGCCCTTGAATGTTCTCACCATTCTTCTTCTCTGCCTTTCTGATATTTTTCTTGGCCTGCCACTTCTGGGCTTAACAAGAACTGTACCTGTGTTCTTCCATTTCCTTACTATGTTCCTCACAGTGGAAACTGACAGTTTAAATCTCTGAGACAACTTTTTGTATCCTTCCCCCAAACAACTATGTTGAATAATCTTTGTTTTCAGATCATTTGAGAGTTGTTTTGAGGAGCCCATGATGCCACTCTTCATAGGAGATTCAAATAGGAGAACAACTTGCAAGTGGCCACCTTAAATACCTTTTCTCATGATTGGATACACCTGCCTATGAAGTGCAAAGCTCAATGAGGTTACAAAACCAATTTAGTGCTTTAGTAAGTCAGTAAAAAGTAGTTAGGAGTGTTCAAATCAAGAAATTGATAAGGGTGCCCATACTTTTGCACCGGTCAAATTTTGTTTAAATGCGGATTGCACATTTTCTGTTAGTACAATAAACCTCATTTCAATCCAGAAATATTACTCAGTCCATCAGCTATTAGATATATGAAACTGAAATAGCTGCTGCAAAAAAGGTTAACATTAATAGGGGTGCCCAAACTTTTTCATTTGACTGTAGTGCACATACAGTCATACCATACACTGCTCCCAATAATAGTCATATAGCGCACATACAGCAATACCATACACTGCTCCAATAATAGACATACAGTGCACATACAGTCATACCATACACTGCTCCAATAATACAGCCATATAGTGCACATACAGCCATACCATACACTGCTCCAATAATACAGCCATATAGTGCACATACCGCTATACCATACATCAGTTTGCACATTTTCTATCTACCATTATCCTCGGTGGACTCCTGGGAGGGATTTCCATCAGCCGGTATGTATGAGCTGCTCTTTCTTCAGATTGTGGTGTTTTTGGTCCCTTTGCCGTCCTCGTATGCGGTGCACACAGGGCGCAGGGACCATGGTCGTCAGTAGCACATTTGACATGAGTGATTTCCCACATGGCGCAATGTGCACCATTTGTCTCCACGGACAAGAGTCCGATGGCTTGCATTGTGCCAAACGACACACAGAGGAGTAATGCGGACAGACAGAAGAACACGTCCACATCCTCCGCGCACGACAAGACAAGTTCTGATATCCTCCCAAACCAAAGCCAAAAAGACCCCAGCACATTTCTACTTCAAGAGAAAGAAGTGAATAATCCCAAATAGTCCCAAAACTCCTGACCTGACAAGGGCGGTCCACATCAACCCCATATAAATAATCCTGCATTAATCCCACATGTCTGCCAACGCGTTTCTTCCTCTCCAGGAGCATCAGGGAATAAAAAAAATGCACGGAATGAAAAAAGGGGGTATTGTGCCACTCTCCTGATGGCAGATATGGCAGTCAGAAATTGTGCCTGAGATCACACAATAAGTGGAAATATACACCGTATTTTTCATTTTATAAGACGCACCGGATTATAAGGAGCAACCCAAATTTAGAGATAAAAAAATGGGGTCCGTTTTATGATCCAGTGGTATTTTACCGGAGAGGTGAGGCAGGGGCAGGACAAGAGTATGGCGATGCTGCGGGCGGTGCAGAGGGGGGCCCATAAACTCACTGCGGGCTACGGCGCTGTCCTGGGGTAGCCGGCGCTCATCTGTCCTGGGGCAACCGGCGCTCATCTATCCTGGGGCAGCCGGCACTCATCTGTCCTGGGATAGCCGGCGCTCATCTGTCTTGGAGCAGCCGTTGCTCATCTGTCTTGGAGCAGCCGGCACTCATCTGTCCTGGGATAGCCGGCACTCATCTGTCCTGGGGCAACCGGCACTCATCTGTCCTGGGGCAACCGGCACTCATCTGTCCTGGGGCAACCGGCGCTCATCTGTCCTGGGGCAACCGGCGCTCATCTGTCCTGGGATAGCCGGCGCTCATCTGTCTTGGAGCAGCCGGCGCTCATCTGTCTTGGGGCAGCCGGCGCTCATCTGTCCTGGGATAGCCGGCGCTCATCTGTCCTGGGACAACCGGCGCTCATCTGTCCTGGGACAGCCGGCGCTCATCTGTCCTGGGACAGTCGGCACTCATCTGTCCTGGGACAACCGGCGCTCATCTGTCCTGGGACAGCCGGCGCTCATCTGTCCTGGGAACGCTGGCGCTCATCTGTCTTGGGGCAGCCGGCGCTCATCTGTCCTGGGGCAGACGGCGCTCATCTGTCCTGGGATAGCCGGCGCTCATCTGTCCTGGGATAGCTGGCGCTCATCTTTCTTGGGGCAGCCGGCGCTCATCTGTCCTGGGGCAGACGGCGCTCATCTGTCCTGGGGCAGCCGGCGCTCATCTGTCCTGGGGCAGCCGGCGCTGCTCTGTCCTGGAGCAGCCGGCACTCATCTGTCCTGGAGCAGCCAGCGCCGCTCTGTTGCTGGTGCTCGTGGCGGAGTCAGTGGGTGCGCAGATGAGAGCTTTAGCTGAGGGCTCCATCTGCGCATATGCCGACTCTGTGCGCCATTATTTGAAAGCCCTTACCACCAACATCTTCAGAATGTCCGGTACCTCACTGCCTGCCGCACAGAGCAGCACCGTCCACCGCACAGAGAAGCACCGTCCGCCGCACAGAGCAGGGCCGCCCCACTGTACAGAGCCACACAGAGCAGGGCCGTCCGCCGCACAGAGCAGCACAAAGCACAGCTTTGCCCTGCCTTCTGTGACCCGTCTCCACCAGCCCCTGGAAAGCTACATTTGGATTATAAGACGCACCCCTCATTTTCCTCCCAAATTTTTGGAAGTAAAAGTGCATCTTATAATCAATAGTTCTTATGCTCCTCCAGATGATGAATGTCAACAATAGTCATTAGGATAGGTCGTCAAATCTGGTCAATGGATATCACGACCGCAGAGCATGTATCCAGCTACAATCTATATAATCCATCCATGGGCACCAGGACCTGGACAGAACAATAGATCTTTCCCCTCCATGTCACCGCACTAGCATTTTGAATACACATGAGGCTTAGTATTCTCCCTCCTCTGTCCTCTGGGATCAACCCCCTGGATGGGCAGAAGAGCTCATCAGACAAAACACATTTATTTCCTGTAGCTCCAAGTATGAAGGAGCACAGTATCTGGTCAGTCTGCAGGATTGTGTATCCCCTACAGGCAGAGGAGAACAATAGACAAACAACCCCCCACCAGATGCAGGACAATTAATCCTACTGCAGGCCTGATTACATTAGAGTCCATGGAGGCCAACTAGGATACACACGTTTACAACCCCTTCCCCCTTCAAATTGTGTACCTCTAAATGACGAGCAAGCAATTTATGATAAAACATAAAAATAAGATTAACTACATTAGAGTCTATGGAAACCAACCTGGGATACACACATTTACAACCCTTTCACCCTTCAAATTGTGCACCTTAAACTGATGAGCAAGCAATTTATAATAAAACATAAAAATAAGATTGACTACATTAGAGTCTATGGAGGCCAACTGGGATACATACATTTACAACATACATACATTTACAACCCCTTCCCCCTTCAAATTGTGCACCTTAAATTGATGAGCAAGCAATCTCTAATAAAACATAACAATAAGACTGACACAACTGGCATTCCATGCTATAAAAAGTTCAAATCCCTTAGCACTGTGGGCTTCGCCCTACGCCCATTTTTAGAATAGTCTTAAGCCCACAGCCAGCTCCTCATAGTGCCCTAGCTGATATTTCAGCTGTGTATTGGAAGAGTTATTTGCAGACACTTCCATCCACATTAAAATCACATGTGAATCACTGAAACGCACACAGGTTACTTAGGTGGAACGCAAACTCCCTGTCTGCCCATCATCACATGAAGCGTCATCCCATGATCACATGATGCACATATGCACATGATCGTCATTATGCTTAGGGTGAGGAGAATTGGGTGAACACCCAAAGATGAAATAAATAATATTTTTTAATGACAGGTAAGTATATAGAGTATTGTGACTAAACTAGAACATGCTGGCACAACAATCCTATAATGGATTGGGTAAAAATCGTCAACTAAAGTTCAATGGAAGTCTACCAAGGACGTCAAATAAAGCAACGAAAATGTATCTTCTCACTTGGGCCCTGTGGGGAGGTGGTGTTCAGACGAAAAATCCATTTTGTCTCTCTTTGATGGATCAGCCTATGCCAATCCCCTCCCTGATCAGTGTCTAAATTTTGTCTATGCCATGAAACTTAATGGCTTTTCCTTGGCCTCCATGGGCACCATTTAAAAATCTGTAAATCAATATGGCAGGTTTTCTTACTAGCAGTTGCCTGGTTAGAGTCTGTTGAGCCCTGCTGCAAAACTTGAGCATCGTCCCCCCCCCCTCACATGTTGGTCAGATGTATCGGCTATTGTAGCGTTCTAAATCCTGTAAAGACATATGAGTTGACTCCCATTCATTATGCAGTACCCCCATCCTGTACTAATGTCCCCCATCCTGGGCCACTTCCTGGTAAATATGTTCCCCATCTTGGTGGTATGATCTCATCATTGCTATATCCTTGAATATATGGACCCATCCTGATATATATGTCACTATCATGGCCCCATTCTGGTATATATGTCTCCACCATGACCACATCCTGGTGTGTGACCCCATCACGGCTATATCTTGGTATATATGTCCGCATCCTGGCCACGTCCAGATACATATGATATCCCCGGGTACCGCACACAGTAAAAAAATAAACGATTATACTCACGTTCCTCTCAGCTCCCCCGGTGTCCTCCTCCAATGATGGCATGCTGCAACTGACCAGCGTGTAAGCGGTGCAGTGCATGACGACACTGTCATGCGTGGCGTGCCCACTTTAAGCCCGGCCAGTTGCCAGGTGCCGGCATAGTCTCTGCTCCCCATGCCCTGGATCTGTGCAGCGATGTATTTCAGCTAGATGTGTGCCCTCGGATGCACATCCAGGTGAAACAAGCACTGTACCCCCATTACCCCCAAGCCCGTTTGCTGCGGCCGCAATTGTTACGCCCCTGCTTACTAGGGGTTTAGACACAAAACAGTGTCTGGTTAATGCAAAAGAGGTTTTCTCAGACAAGGGCTTGGTAGATGGGGGTATGCCTCATTTTTTCTATCACCTATAATGTTGTATTTAAAGAACTAACAAAGATATAGCAGGCCCAAATCTCTTCATGGTGGAAGGTAATAGTTAGATACAGCTGTCATGCCGGGTTGAGGGAATGCACAGCATACGGCGGAAGAGGAGGGGTATGGGAGGGAAAATGTAAGGGAAGGCCCTAACGCTACGCAGAGGGGAACGGGGTCACCACCTAACTCACCTGTGGCTGATCCCTGAGCTCCCTAACATTCCTAGACGGGTCTTTCGCCCTGTGTGCGAACACGTGCCTAGGTCCTGGCTGACCCTGGACCTGCCCTGACTAGTGAGCAGGCCAGCAAGGCACTAGTCTTACTACTAATTATTATTATAGCGCCATTTATTCCATGGTTCTTTACAAGTGAAAAGGTTATACATAAAATCAAGTACAACAATCATGAACAATACAAGGCACAGACTGGTACAGGAGGAGAGAGGACCCTGCCCACGAGGGCTCACAGTCTACAGGAGGAGAGAGGACCCTGCCCACGAGGGCTCACAGTCTACAAGGGATGGGTGAGGATCTTTACTAATATAAACACACCATGAGGAAGGGGAGCAAAAAAGAGAAAACAGAAACTGCAATTCTTCTCCTGAAAGGGAATCCACCAAATCTTGCTGGAAAGATCACCACAGCTTTCTCCAGAGACAGCTCCTTCACAGGTCAGCATAGAATGAACTATAGCCGGCATAGGAGAGAGTGAGGTGTGGGATTATATAGCAGAAGGACATGGCTGCAGATGAGATTAACATCTACAGGTCAAACTCAGCAGGATAGAAAATAAACCTTAACCCCTTCAGCACCAAATTCAATTCAATACGCTCCTACTCGGAATAAACGATAAGCGGATTCTAAAATGGATCTTTGATTAACTAAACGCTGTGACCTTCTGACCTCAGATCCAATTTCTATGAACGCCTCTGGCTTCTTAGGAATAATAAGAGACCATATTACGGTATATTCGAAGCCAAGAGAATGTTTTGGGTTTTACACTTAATGGCCATGTTGGTGATTTAATAATTTCTGTAAGGCTTCCAGCATCAAATGACGGGGAAGTTGGGAACGTTATGGGCCACGTTTATCCAAAAACTATCAGACATTTGCAAGAAAACATCTTATTTTAATTTTCAAATTTCAGAAAGTGTCTCAATGTTGATGTAAATACGACACATGAAGTTACACCCCGCACCCCCCAATTCATGATAAATAGAAAAAGCAAGGGAAAAAAAGTAACTCCGACTTCCCACCGGATTATTGATAACGTTTCTTCTAAGAAATTCCAGAAATTAACTTCTTCCCAGATTACTGTGAAAAAAATGATAATAATCTATAAATGATAAATATATTAATTATAAAGGGTTAAATGAGTGGGTTATTCAGTCTGTTATAATTTACCTTATAGGGTATAGACATATTCAGCTGCAAAAAAAACCTAAGAAATATTATTCATTTATTTATCTTTTTTATGTAAACAAAAATACATAAAATAAATCTAATATATAAAGCTGAATGTGTGTGTGTATGTGTGTGTGTGTATGTCCGGGATTGGCATCTGCACCGTCGCAGCTACAGCCACAACATTTTGCACACTCACACTTCTGGACCCCGAGAGCATCATAGGCTATGTTTTGAGGGGAAATTTTAACCCCGCGCTTTACAGTTATTCACCAAAAAACCTGCCTCCATTAAAGTGAATGGAGCTGGGAGCCACAGTGCAGCCAGAACTTCAGAAGAATGCGCAGCCACGCCCTTATATGGAATGTTGGCGTGTCATAATGCAGCCAGGGAAAGAGACAGACACAAACAGGGAAAGAGGCAGACACAGACAGGGTAAGAAACAGACATAGACAGGGTAAGAAACAGACATAGACAGGGTAAAAGACAGACACAAAGAGACAGACACAGACAAAGAGACAGACTGACAGGGAAAGAGACAGACAGGGAAAGAAAGGGAAAGAGAGAGGTTAAGAGACAGACACAGACAGGTAAAGAGACAGACAAAGAGACAGAGACAGACACAGGGAAACAGACAGGGAAAGAGAGGGAAAGAGACAGACAGGGTAAGAGACAGGTAAAGAGACAGGTAAAGAGACAGACAAAGAGACAGACAAAGAGACAGACACAGGGAAAGAGACAGAGGGAAAGACAGACAGGGAAAGAGAGGGAAAGAGACAGAGATAGACAGACAGGGAAAGAGATTGAGACAGACGGAGAAAGAGACAGACAGTCAGAGACAGACAGGGAAAGAGACAGACAAACAAAGAGATAGAGAGAGACAGAGAGATATATACAGAGGGGGAGACAGACAGAGAATGGGAGAGAAACAGAGAGACAGTTACTATCCCGGGAATGTTAATACATTCTATTTTGTTAACAATAGTTATTAACACAGGCGAAGCCGGGTAGTACAGCTAGTACCAAATATTTTTCAATAGGGGTTTAACTAACAATTTAATTTTTAAGTGTATAGTATCAACAGCCTCTATATATCTGTGTACAATGCAGGCTGCAGAATGAGTTTACAGGGGATCCTTCAGTGAGCTCATAATGATTATAGATCTTATGGACAAACAAAGAAAACTTCAGCTCTGCCAAGTAGGATATCTATCTATAGAGGATTTTGGGGATACACATGGCCAATATATTCCTAGAAAAACTCCCAAAAGAAAAAAACAATACCTAACGGGGTATCCAGAAAACGTTTCATTATTGACTGCCCCCAAATAACTTGTCAGACAGAGTTTAAGTTCCCACGGTGAGTATTTGGCACGATTTGGACACTGCCTGCACAAAAAACCATAACGTCACGTATTACAGTCACTGTAAAAGTGCATGGGATTTATAGAAATATTATGTATGTAAACTGACCCTTAGAGCGTTTTCGAATTCTGCAACATCTGCATTTTATAAGCGCATTTTCCTCAAAGACTTGCATGAGACAAGGAAAATCCGCAGGTAAAAAGCACAGAATCATGTTTAGAGCCTTTCCGTAGCAGAAATGCACTGAAAACACATATAATCTGCACATGAGCCAAGTATCTGGAAATATATATATATATATATATATATATATATATATATATATATATATAAAAATTATATATATATATATATATATATATATATATATATATACACAGTACAGACCAAAAGTTTGGACACACCTTCTCATCTCTAGAACAACTATTAAGAGGATACTTTGTGCAGCAGGCCTTCATGGTAAAATAGCTGCTAGGAAACCACTGCTAAGGACAGGCAACAAGCAGAAGAGACTTGTTTGGGCTAAAGAACACAATGAATGGACATTAGACCAGTGGAAATCTGTGCTTTGGTCTGATGAGTCCAAATTTGAGATCTTTGGATCCAACCACCGTGTCTTTGTAGAAAAGGTGAACGGATGGACTCTACATGGCTGGTTCCCACCATGAAGCATGGAGGAGGAGGTGTGATGGAGTGGGGGTGCTTTGCTGGTGACACTGTTGGGGATTTATTCAAACTTGAAGGCATACAGAACCAGCATGGCTACCACAGCATCTTGCAGCGGCGTGCTATTCCATCCGGTTTGCGTTTAGTT
Organism: Anomaloglossus baeobatrachus; assembly: GCF_048569485.1. NCBI lineage: Eukaryota > Metazoa > Chordata > Amphibia > Anura > Aromobatidae > Anomaloglossus > Anomaloglossus baeobatrachus. The sequence goes on along the minus strand of NC_134360.1, from coordinate 51,649,785 downwards.
GGACCATCATTTATTTTTCAACAGGACAATGACCCCAAACACACCTCCAGGCTGTGTAAGGGCTATTTGACTAAGAAGGAGAGTGATGGGGTGCTACGCCAGATGACCTGGCCTCCACAGTCACCAGACCTGAACCCAATCGAGATGGTTTGGGGTGAGCTGGACCGCAGAGTGAAGGCAAAAGGGCCAACAAGTGCTAAGCATCTCTGGAAACTCCTTCAAGACTGTTGGAAAACCATTTCCGGTGACTACCTCTTGAAGCTCATCAAGAGAATGCCAAGAGTGTGCAAAGCAGTAATTAAAGCAAAAGGTGGCTACTTTGAAGAACCTAGAATATAAGACATATTTTTAGTTGTTTCAAACTTTTTTAAGTATTTCATTCCACATGTTTTAATTCATAGTTTTGATGCCTTCAATGTGAATCTACAATTTTCAGAGTCCTGAAAATAAAGAAAACTCTTAGAATGAGATGGTGTGTCCAAACTTTTGGTCTGTACTGTATATGTATATGTATATGTATATATATATATATATATATATATATATATATATATATATATATATATAAAAAGCCATTTTATATAAATTATGTCCTATCAAAAAGAGACAACAAAACGCATCAGGAAAAAAAGGATAAAAACTCACTAAAAAAGGGGTAAAAACGCACTAAAAAAGGGGTAAAAACGCACTAAAAAAGTGGTAAAAACGCACTAGAAAATGGGTAAGAATGCACTAAAAACAAGAGGTAAATAAACTAAAAAAAAGGCTTAAAACGCACTAAAGAAAGGAGTAAATACACTAAAAATGGGGTTAAAACAAACTAAAAAAAAGTAATAAAAACACTAAAAAAGGGGTAAAAATGCACTTAAAAAGGGGTAAAAATGCACTAAAAAGGGGATAAAAATGCACTAAAAAGGGGGTAAGAACGCACTAAAAAAAGGGTAAAACCACACTTAAAAAAAGGTAAAAACGCACTTAAAAAGGGTAAAAACACACTAAAAAAGGGGTAACACACTAAAAAAGGGAGTAAAAACGCACTAAAAAAAAAGAGTAAAAACGCACTAAAAAACAAAAGTAAAAATGCACTAAAAAAGGTAAAAATACAGTAAATAAGGGGGTTAAAGTGCACTTAAAGGTAAAAACGCATTTAAAAAGGGTTACCGTAAATATGCACTAAAAAGGCAAAAAAAAGCAAAAACATAAAATAGGGGTTAAAACGCATTAAAAAAGTGGTAAAAGGCACTAAAAATATGCAATGAAAAAAACGCTAAAGTAACCAAATTTAGCTAACATCAAAAACGCACCAAATACTCCTCATGTGATCCTTATAGACCAGAATGAGCTCACTGACAGAGTCCCTGGAAACTCATTCTGCCGTCTGTTATGTCCAGTGATACATGAGGGTGTAGAAGACAAATCTTCTTTTTACTGGAACCCTATTGCAAAAAATTATTTTAGACAAAGAGGCAAGTATTTCAGTCCCCAAATGCTTTAATAATTGTTTCTAAAATGAAAAATATTAGGGGAAAAATAATAATATTGTTGTTTTTTTGCACTTTCAGATTTGCAGGTTTATCATCATCTGAATAATTTCTGAGCATGTCGCAGATGGTACGGGGACATTCATCCTGCGCTGTGCCTTTGGCAGCTTCCCATGACCAGCGCTGCTTCAGTCTCACATACAGGAAACTGGCCCAAACATCTGGGTTGTGAGAAATGTTTTTAGTAAGTGTTGTCACATTCTTTCGTCTTTTTATATTTGAGCCAAAGCTGCAGAGAAGAACTCCCGGACGCCGATTAACTATTTCTGCTACTATTTTTTGTTCATTATGACACCTGTCGTGAATATACAGCTGGTAATTACTAAATGCCAAATATCCCCTCCCCCATAATAAAAACATCACCTGACCAGAAATCATTGATTGTCAAAGCCCCTGGAAAATGTCACTGATCCCTGTGATGATTCTTCTATTAATGTCACCCTATTATGTTGTACATTGTTAGATAGTGCACATATATTAATGCCATAGAGTGCCCTAATAATACAGTCATATACTGTACATACAGACAGTCATACCATACAGTGCTCCAAAAATACAGTCATACATTGCCCATAATGTTACTACTCCAATAATTGTTTTACAGTGCTCATATAACTATATCATACACCGCTCAAATAATAAAGTAATAAAATTTAGAACCCAAATAATCATACAGGGCACATATAACTAAACAGTGCCCAAATAATGCAACTACATATCACACATACAAGTATATCACACAGTGCCCCAAAAAAAATATTTCATATATATATATATGTATATATATATATATATATATATATTTTTATTTATATATATATATATATATATATATATATATATATATATATATATATACTAGCTGTAGTATCCAGAGTTGTCTGGGATAGAGACTGTCTCTATATGTCTCTCCCAGTCTCTGTCTGTCTCTGTGTGTCTGTCTGTGTCTGTCTGTCTCTTTTCCTGTCTGTCTCTTTTCCTGTCTGTCTCTTTTCCTGTCTGTCTCTTTCCCTGTCTGCCTCTGCCTCTTTGACTGTCTCTTTGACTGTCTGTCTCTGTCTGTCTCTAGCCGTCTCCCCACCGACATCATATTACCTCACACATAAGCTTCTTATACTAACAATTTATTTTGTTCCTATAGCAAGCAATCACAGCTGCTATTAATAACCTTTAGCTTGCAGCTCCATTGACTTTAGTGGATGCAGGTTTTTTGGGTAGTAACTGTAAAGCACGGGGCTACATTTTTCCATCCAAACATAGTCTATGATGTTCCCTGAGTCACATGAAGTGTCTGTGCAAAATATCGTGATAGTAAATGTGATGGTGCAGATTCCTTTAGCGGACATACACACACACTCATATGTGACACCCTGGCGCTGCCAGGTGGTCACAGAAAAACAGTACACCCCACACAACACCATCGAACATCAGGTACCATCTGCCACAAAACCCTAGCCACCCCCCTCAGGGTAGGAAGGACACACCAGTGGGCGGGACCAGGCAGATTGGGAGCACCCACCTAGGGGTCTTGAGGATCCGGGGGCGGGAACAACAAAAGAGTGGAGTAGAGAGAGAGAAGTGAAGGTGGAAGAGAAGTGAGGAGGAGAGTCAAGGCTGAGCCTAGTGTTGGGTAGCCAGGGTAGTGGCCCTGGGCTACTGGCTAGGTGGCAAGCAGTGGACCGTGTCCAAAGGCAATGGGAGTCCGGTTGCGGGAAATCCAAAGTGGACCGGGACAGGGTTGGAGCCCGCCGGTACCGACAGCAGAGATCCGGTCCGGAAACCGTGCACAGGTGGGGTACCTGGACCCTAGTTAGAAGACGGTTGCAAGCATCTTCTCTAATTAACCAGGCCGGGAGCAAGGTTCCAGACGTTTTTCCAGTGTGTTAGCCCAGATAGAGCGAAACGGCAGCCCAACGCGGGGGATAGGGTATCCGCAACAACCATTAAGATCCCAAGGGTCAGTTTTTGCGAGCACGACTCCCAACCAAAAACAGAATCGGGACAGGACTTCCCCATTCCACACGAGGTTGTCCAAAATAGAAGAAAAGTACATAGTGCTGAAGGAAGGGACACTGGTACACCAGCCGGGTGTGGGAACCGAATACACCCAGAAGCGGCAGCTGGCCACTGACCCCTTGGTTTACCGACAGACTTGTGTGTAATCATTCAATCGTGAGTACACCAACACCCACCGGTCCGGCCTGGGGCGTCTCCTCCGGCAATCATCGCCTCCCATGTTCTGGACACTGAGCACACCACCCCTACCCACGGAGGGGGTAACACCCAGCTGCAGCTCCATCGCCCGCGGGTGCTCCCCAACAGCAGTGGTGGTAATCCACCTTACCACACACCGTGGGTGGCGTCACAAACTGTTACAACAATCCCGTGTATACATCACATCCCCTTTTATTTGAGTGTCCACGTGACCCCTGGGTCTGGAGACCCCCCGAGCCACTGCGGATCCGGATTCAAGCAGCCCGGCTGCTGACGTGGGGGTGGCACACATACATACACACACACACATACATACATACATACATACATACATACATACACACACACACGCACACACACACACATACATACATACATACATACATACACTCAGCTTTATATATTAGATATGTATACAGTATATAAATATATACATATATATATATATATATATATATATATATATAGCGCATATTTATCCACACAATACTGTCACCTGAAGGTGTGTGAAACGCGTTGATGTTTTCTCTCACTCCCTCTATTCTACTGATGTGAAATAACAGGATTTTCTGGCGCCCCCTGAGGGCCAGATCATTTCCATCAAGCTCTGACCGATCCTACACTGCACAGCCAATAACGTAGGAGCCCTGAGGCCGGGCTGGGCTCATACATGGCCAGCACATGGGAGGAATTCGATTTAGACCCAGAAATGTTCTTAACTTCAGTCTGATGGATATAAATGTGGAAAAAGAATAATGTTAGAGAAAGCTGGATGACAACCAAAGTGTAAGCTATAAAGGTAATACGAGGGTTGTCAGATTTGCCTGTCTGGGTACAGGAAGGCTGGGTGACCGCTGGGTTATTCTGGTCTTGCTGAAGAGTTATATCCCTGTCTATTTCCAGGATTTAGCATTGCTGTGACCTCTCACCAAATACCCAGGAGATTTCCAGAGCTCGTATAAACAGCTGTCCACACTGAGGCCAATATAGCAATCTATGAATATCACAAAAACCGGGTGATCATTACACAAGTACACATATTCAGGTACACAAATGTACACATATATACCTATCATTAATAGGGAGAGCCCCCTGTATACACAGATACATGATAAGATTCTGTCTGTAGCCACCACTAGGGGGAGCTCCCTGTATACAGAGATACATGATCAGATTCTGTCTGCAGCCACCACTAGGGGGAGCTCCCTGTATACAGAGATACATGATAAGATTATGTCTGCAGCCACCACTAGAGGGAGCTCCCTGTATACAGAGATACATGATCTGTCTGGAGACACCATTAGGGGGAGCTTCCTGTATACAGAGATACATGATAAGATTCTGTCTGCAGCCACCACTAGGGGGAGCTCCCTGTATACAGGGGTACATGATTATATTCTGTCTGGAGCCACCACTAGAGGGAGCTCCCTGTATACAGAGATACATGATAAGATTCTGTCTGCAGTCACCACTAGGGGGAGCTCCCTGTATACAGAGATACATGATAAGATTCTGTCTGCAGCCATCACTAAGGGGAGCTCCCTGTATACAGAGATACATGATAAGGTTCTGTCTGCAGCCACCACTAGGGGGAGCTCCCTGTATACAGGGGTACATGATTATATTCTGTCTGCAGCCACCACTAGGGGGAGCTCCCTGTATACAGAGATACATGATATGATTCTGTCTGCAGCCACCACTGGGGGGAGCTCCCTGTATACAGGGGTACATGATTATATTCTGTCTGCAGCCACCACTAGGGGGAGCTCCCTGTATACAGAGATACATTGCAAGATTCTGTCTGCAGCCACCACTAGGGGGAGCTCCCTGTATACAGAGATAAAAGTGCATCTCAATAAATTAGAATATCATCAAAAAGTTAATTTATTTAAATAACTCAATACAAAAAGGGAAACGCTTATATTATATAGAGTCATTATACACAGAGGGATCTATTCCTATATATTATATAGCCATTACACACATAGGGATCTATTCCTCTATATTATATAGAGTCATTACACACAGAGGGATCTATTCCTGTATATTATATAGAGTCATTACACACAGAGGGATCTAATCCTATATATTCTATAGAGTCATTACACACTGAGGGATCTATTCCTATATATTATATAGTCATTACACACAGAGGGATCTATTTCATGTGTTTATTTCTGTTATGATTACGGCTTACAGCCAAGGAAAACCCAAAAGTCATTATCTCAGAAAATTAGAATATTATATTAGACCAACTGAAAAAATGATTTTACACTCTGAAATGTTGGCGCCTACTGAAAAGTCTGTACAGTAAATGCCTCAATACTTGGTCACGGCTCCTTTTGCATGAATTCCTGCATCAATGCAATGTGGCATGGAGGCGATCAGCCTGTGGCACTGCTGAGGTGTTATGGAAGCCCAGGTTGCTTTGATAGCCGCCTTCAGCTCGTCTGCATTGTTGGCTCTGGTGTTTCTCATAGATTCTCTATGGGGTTTAGGTCAGGGGAGTTTGCTGGCCAATCGAGCACAGTGATACTGTGGTTAGTAAACCAGGTATTGGTACTTTTGGCAGTGTGGACAGGGGCCAAGTTCTGCTGGAAAATGAAATTTCCATCTCCAAAAAGCTTGTCAGCAGAGGGAAGCATGAAGTGCTCTAAAATCTCCTGGTAGACGGCTGCGCTGACTTTGGTCTTGATAAAACACAGTGGAGCTGCACCAGCAGATGACATGGCTCCCCAAACCATCACTGATTGTGGAGGCTTCACACCAGACCTCAGCAGCTTGGATTGTGGCCTCCACTCTTCCTCCAGACTCTGGGACCGCGACTTCCAAATGAAATGCAACATTTACTCTCATCTGAAAACAACACCTTGGACACTGAGAACAGTCCAGATCTTTTTCTCCTTGGCCCAGGTAAGACACTTCTGGCATTGTCTATTGGTCATGAGTGGTGACACAAGGAATGCGACACTTGTAGCCCATGTCCTGGATACGTCTGTGTGTGGTGGCTCTTGAAGCACTGACTCCAGCAGCGTCCATTCCTTGTGAATCTCCCCAAATTTTTTAAAGGCCTTTTCTTAACAATCCTATCAAGGCTCCGGTTATCCCGGTTGCTTGCGCACCTTTTTCTACCACACTTTATCTTTCCACTCAGCTTTCCATTAATATGCTTGGATACAGCACTCTGTGAACAGCCAGCTTCTTTAGCAATGACCTTTTGTTGCTTACCCTCCTTGTAGAGTGTGTCAATGACTGCCTTCTGGACATCGGTCAAGTCAGCAGTCCCCATGATTGTGTAGCCTACTGAACCAGACTAAGGGACCATTTTAAACGCTTAGGAAGCCTTTGCAGGTGTTTTGTGGTAATTATTAGAATTTTCTGAGATAATGACTTTTCAATTTTCATTGGCTGTAAGCCATAATCATCAACATTAACAGAAATAAACACTAGAAATAGATCATTCTGTGTGTAATGACTCTATAATATATATAGGAATAGATCCCTTTGTGTGTAATGACTCTATATAATATATAGGAATAGATCCCTCTGTGTGTAATGACTCTATATAATATATAGGAATAGATCCCTCTGTGTGTAATGACTCTATATAATATATAGGAATAGATCCCTCTGTGTGTAATGACTCTCTATAATATATAGGAATAGATCACTCTGTGTGTAATGACTCTATATAATATATAGGAATAGGTCCCTCTGTGTGTAATGATTCTATATAATATATAGGAATAGATCCTTCTGTGTGTAATGACTCTATATAATATATAGGAATAGCTCCCTCTGTGTGTAATGATTCTATATAATATATAGGAATAGATCCTTCTGTGTGTAATGACTCTATATAATATATCGGAATAGATCCTTCTGCGTGTAATGACTCTATATAATATATAGGAATAGATCCCTCTGTGTGTAATGACTAAATAATGTATAGGAATAGATCCCTCTGTGTGTAATGACTCTATATAATATATAGGAATAGATCACTCTGTGTGTGTGTAATGACTCTATATAATATATAGGAATAGATCCCCCTGTGTGTAATGACTCTATATAATATATAGGAATAGATCCCTCTGTTTGTAATGACTATATAATATATAGGAATAGATCCCTCTGTGTGTAATGACTCTATATAATATATAGGAATAGCTCCCTCTGTGTGTAATGACTCTATAGAATATATGCGTTTCCCTTTTTGTATTTAATTAATGAAATTAATTAACTTTTTGATGATATTCTAATTTATTGAGATGCACTTGTACATGATAATATAGCTGGTATAGTAGTAGTTTGGATACTCTGGTGATTCTGACATTTATGTATGAACAATATGAAATCTGTTGGGACCACACGGTTCCCTTGGACATTTTAGTGTCCATCATCTTCTGCAGATGTTCCTTATACACCTCTAAGGATTACAAAATGATTGTGTTTTCTCCATAACTGGTTTCTTCATCTAGAAAAACATCTGTCATTAGTACAATCTCTTAACTATGAGGCATATTTCCAAATTTTCAGCAATTAATATTATTTTGTCTTTATTGATACTTTACTACTTAGGAGGTGTAGGTCGTTCTGTTCTCTTAGTCCAGGAATTGTACTCTGCTGATAAGATGTGAAAAATTGTATGCTAGGTGACAACCAATATTATTCGCATTACCTCTTTCACAGAGGTTGTCAGAACTTTTACAGTCTCCTAAATATTTTTTATACATTTAAAGGGGCTTATAAGAGGTAATATATGGGCACATGATATATATATATATATATATATATATATATATATATATATATATATATATATATATATATATACATATATATATATATATATAAAATACAATTTCGGATCAAATTAAAAGGATTGCCATACAGTGGCATGCAAAAGTTTGGGCACCCCTGATCAAAATTACTGTTATTGTGAACGAATAAGCAAGTTGAAGATGAAATGATCTCTAAAAGGTGTAAAGTTAATGATGACACCTTTCCTTTGTATTTTAAGCAAAAACATACCATTTGGTTTTCATCTTTTACATTTTTAAATTAACAAAAGAGGAAAATGGGCCAATGCAAAAGTTTAGGCACCCTGTATGGTTAGTAAGTAGTAACACCCCTTTGATATCAGCTTGTTTAACGGTTTTTATAGCAGCTAAGAGTCTTTCAACTCTTGTTTGAGAGATTTTCATACATTCTTCATTGGAAAAAGTCTTCCAGTTCTAGGAGATTTCTGGCTCGTCTTCCAGTTCTGTGAGATTCCTGGCTCGTCTTGCATGCTCTGCTCTTTTTGGAGACGTCTTCCAGTTCTGTGAGATTCCTGGCTCGTCTTCCAGTTCTGTGAGATTTCTGCTCGACTTCAAGTTTTAGGAGATTTTTGGCTCATCTTCCAGTTCTGTGAGACTCCTGGCTTGTCTTGCATGCACTGCTCTTTTTTGGAGATGTCGTCTAGTTCTGTGAGATTCCTGGCTCATCTTCCAGTTCTGTGAGATTCCTGGCTCATCTTTCAGTTCTGTGAGATTCCTGGCTCGTCTTCCAGTTCTGTGAGATTCCTGGCTCATCTTCCAGTTCTGTGAGATTCCTGGCTCGTCTTGCATGCGCTGCTTTTTTGAGGTCTAGCCACAGATTTTCAATGATGTTCAGATCAGGGGACTGTAAGGACCATTGTAAAACCTTCAGCTTAAGCCTTTTGAGGTCATCTATTGTGGATTTTGACATGTGTTTAGGATCATTATCCATTTTTGGAAGCCATCCTCTTTTCAACTTCACCTTTTTTACTGAGAGTGTTATGTTTGCATCAAGAATTTGTTGAAATTTCATTGAATCCATTCCTCCCTCTACCCCTGAAATGTTCCCTGTGCCATTGGCTGCAACACAACCCCAAAGCATAATTGATCCACCCCCATGCTTAATGGTTGGCGAGATATTCTTTTCCTGAAATTCTTTGCTCTTTTTTTTCTCCACACATACAGTACCTTTGATCATTGTGGCCAGAGAGTTATATTTTAACCTCATCAGGCCACAGGACTTGTTTCCAAAATACATCAAATATGTTTAGATGTTCTTTTGCATACTTCTGATTCTGAATTTTATGGCGAGGACGCAGGCGATATTTTCTTCTGATGACTCTTCCATGAAGGCCATATTTGTGCAGGTGTCTCTGAACAGTAGAACAATGTACCACAACTCCATAGTCTGCTAAATATTCCTGAAGGCCTTTTGCAGTCATGCAGAGGTTCTGATTTGCCTCTCTAGCAATCCTACCAGCAGCTCTCACAGAAATATTCCTGTAAATAGGCTGAAGTTGAAAAGAGGATGGCTTCTATAAATGGATAATGATCTTAAATACAAGTCAAAATCCACAACAGACAACCTCAAAAGGTGCAAGCTGAAGGTTTTACAATGGCCTCACAGTCCCCTGATCTGAACATCATCGAAGATCTAAGGCAAGATCTCAAAAGAGCAATGCATGCAAAATGAGCCAGAAATCACACAGAACTGGAAAACGAGTCACAGAACTGGATGACTTTTCCAAGGAAGAGCATTTCATGCAAGATGAGCCAGGAATCTAACAGAACTGGAAGACTTTTCCAAGGAACAGCGTTGCATGCAAGACGAGCCAGGAATCTAACAGAACTGCAAGACTTTTTCAAGGAAGAGCATTGCATGCAAGATGAGCCAGGAATCTAACAGAACTGGAAGACTTTTCCAAGGAAGAGCGTTGCATGCAAGACGAGCCAGGAATCTCACATATCTCGAAGACTTTTCCAAGGAAGAACATTACATGCAAGATTAGCCAAGAATTTAACAGAACTGGAAGACTTTTCCAAGGAAGAGCATTACATGCAAGACGAGCCAGGAATCTCACAGAACTGGAAGACGTTTCCAAGGAAGAGCATTACTTGCAAGATGAGACAGGAATCTCACAGAACTGGAAAACTTTTCCAAGGAAGAGCATTACATGCAAGACGAGCCAGGAATCTCACAGAACTGGAAGACTTTTCCAAGGAAGAGCATTACATGCAAGACGAGCCAGGAATCTAAGAGAACTGGAAGACTTTTCCAAGGAAGAGTGTTGCATGCAAAATGAGCCAGGAATCTCACAGAACTGGAAGACTTTTCCAAGGAAGAGCAGTGCAGGCAAAACAAGAGAGTAATATCACATAACTAGAAGACATTTCCCAGGAAGAATAGATGAAAATTCCTCAAACAAGAATATGAAAGACTCTTGGCTGCTACAAAAAGCATTTACCAGCTGTGATACTTGCCAAAAGGCGGTGCTAATAAGCACTAACCATGCAGGGTGCACAACATTTTGCATCGGCCCATTTTCCTTTTTTGTTAATTTAAAAATTTAAAAGATGAAAATAAAATTTATTTTGTTTGCCTAAAATACAAAAGAAATGTGTCATCTTTAACTTTATGCGTTTTCTAAATAATTTAATCTTGCTTGACTGTTCAAAATATCAATAATTTTGGCCAGGGGTGCCCAAACTTTTGCATGCCACTGTATACTGTCTGTGACTTTGTGACCAATATTAGTACTGTGCTTTTCCATATAGTATAATATAACACCAGCATGACACTCGCACAATCTGCTTACATTATACTGCCATACAATGTTACATAATACCGTAATACAGTGTCCAAAACTGTAAATGCAGCCAACGTTGTGACTGGAGCATAAAGAGCATATACAGTTATAGGAATGAGGTTTGCAGCCCCATTTCCGTTCCTTTTTTCTTACCTAGTCCAGCCGGCACCTTCTGGTGACTATGAGCTCATGTGGCTGCTGCCATCGTCATCACACGGAGATCCGCGCTCCTCCATGAGTGAGAATCATTCTTAAAACTAGTTTGGCTTTTAAAGTTTTAGATTTGTCCAAGTGGAGACGCAGAATCCAAATCAGCTCTGAGATCCCCGCCTACATGAAATATGAAGGGTTCCAGAGCGACAGACATGGGGGCGCTCTGCCAATATCCACACACTGCGGAGAGCAGCCCAGGAAGATTGTAACATATTAAACTTGGAAACAATGTTTCCGTAAAGTTACAATGTCACCCAAGTGTTTTACTATGTAAAGATTCCGCTCTCGCTCCCATCAGCTGCTTCCCACACTCCAAGCAATAAATATATTGGAATCATTGTATATATTGTATCCTGCTGCACTCCAAAGAGCAATAAAAAGTTACTATGTGGGTCTTGTAGGTCTATAGAATCCAAATTTTACCGCTCATCAGTGTCACAGGTCTCACAGTGCGCAGAGTAAGCCAGGAGTGGATACTGCTCAAAGTCTATTGAGCCTCGTTCTGAGGCTCCATAGACTTTGATGCAGGTAATCGAGGAACGTCGTGGGAACCACTGGACCACGTCAGAGCTGCGAACTTGGATTTCTAATAAATTAGTGAACGAGGGACAGTGTCTTATTTTTGTTTCACTCTATTTATATCTTTCCTGGTTACCATTTGTGGGTTATATCGGATTCCATGGACTACGTCAAACCTACTGAGTTTTTGTCTTTTTTTTAAATTGGTGAACCAGGAGTGTTTTTTCAAATACAATATTTTTATTTGTTTTTTTTGCTTTACAATTACTGGGTTAGTAATGGGGGTGTCAGATAGACGCCTCTCCATTAATAACCCCAGGGCTTGATGCCAGCTGACATTACATAGCTGACATCAACCCCAAAAATCATCACCCCCAATGGCCGCCACAGCAGGGCAATCGGGAAGAGCCCAGGCAAAGTGCCAAAATTGGTGCATATAATGACATAGGGCAGTTCAGGGGTGGCTGTGGACTGATATTTTTGGGCTAGGAATTGCCCAATAACCATGGACATTCCCAGGTTGAAATACCAGCCCCCAGCTGTCTACTTTACCTTTGCTGGTTATTAAGAATGGTGGGGACCCCTTGTGGTTTATATAAATTAATTATTTATTAGGTTAAACAGGGTTAAAAACACCCTTTACTGCCACATGAAAGGCACTAATGGGTGGAAGTGTCTAATATGTAGGGGGGTTGGCACATTATATAGCAACGTATCTACTGGTATCTATCTATCTATCTATTATCTCTTTATCTAATGTATCTTTTTAGCTATCATCTATCTATATCTGTGATTTTTGTTTCTCTCACCCATTGGCTTGAATTGGTGAGTCTTGCCTGTTTTACGCTGCCATAAACAGTATGGACACTGGCCCATTGCATAAAATTGGTACTAGTGCAATCTGATAAAAAACTGGATTGCTCTAGTCCATTTTACACGCAAGTGGGAGTGAGGCCTTAACTGTATATGTTGTATTATACTCCAGAGCTGCACTCACTATTCTGCTGGTGCAGTCACTGTGTACATACATTACATTACTTATCCTGTACTGACCCTGAGTTACATTCTGTATTATACTCCAGAGCTGCACTCACTATTCTGCTGGTGCAGTCACTGTGTACATACATTACATTACTTATCCTGTATACTGATCCCGAGTTACATCTGTATTATACTCTAGAGCTGCACTCACTATTCTGCTGGTGCAGTCACTGTGTACATACATTACTTATCCTGTACTGATCCCGAGTTACATCTGTATTATACTCCAGAGCTGCACTCACTATTCAGCTGGTGCAGTCACTGTGTACATACATTACTTATAATGCACTGATCCTGAGTCACATCCTGTATTATACTGTATTATACTCCAGAGCTGCACTCACTATTTTGCTGGTGCAGTCATTGTGTACATACATTACATTACTTATCCTGTACTGATCCTGAGTTACCTCCTGTATTATACTCGAGCTGCACTCACTATTCTGCTGGTGCAGTCACTGCGTACATACATTACATTACTTATCCTGTATACTGATCCCGAGTTACATCTGTATTATACTCTAGAGCTGCACTCACTATTCTGCTGGTGCAGTCACTGTGTACATACATTACATTACGTATCCTGTACTGATCCTGAGTTACATCTGTATTATACTCTAGAGCTGCACTCACTATTCTGCTGGTGCAGTCACTGTGTACATACATTACATTACTTATCCTGTATACTGATCCCGAGTTACATCTGTATTATACTCTAGAGCTGCACTCACTATTCTGCTGGTGCAGTCACTGTGTACATACATTACATTACGTATCCTGTACTGATCCTGAGTTACATCTGTATTATACTCTAGAGCTGCACTCACTATTCTGCTGGTGCAGTCACTGTGTACATACATTACTTATCCTGTACTGATCCCGAGTTACATCTGTATTATACTCCAGAGCTGCACTCACTATTCAGCTGGTGCAGTCACTGTGTACATACATTACTTATAATGCACTGATCCTGAGTCACATCCTGTATTATACTGTATTATACTCCAGAGCTGCACTCACTATTCTGCTGGTGCAGTCACTGTGTACATACATTACATTACTTATCCTGTACTGATCCTGAGTTACCTCCTGTATTATACTCCAGAGCTGCACTCACTATTCTGCTGGTGCAGTCACTGTGTACATACATTACATTACTTATCCTGTACTGATCCTGAGTTACATCCTGTATTATACTCCAGAGCTGCACTCACTATTTTGCTGGTGCAGTCACTGTGCACATACATTACATTACTTATACTGTACTGATCCTGAGTTACATGCTGTATTATACTCCAGAGCTGCACTCACTATTTTGCTGGTGCAGTCATTGTGTACATACATTACATTATTTATCCTGTACTGATCCTGAGTTACATCCTGTATTATACTCCAGAGCTGCACTCACTATTCTGCTGGTGCAGTCACTGTGTACATACATTACATTACTTATCCTGATTTACATCCTGTATTATACTCGAGCTGCACTCACTATTCTGCTGGTGCAGTCACTGTGTACATACATTACATTACTTATCCTGTATACTGATCCCGAGTTACATCTGTATTATACTCTAGAGCTGCACTCACTATTCTGCTGGTGCAGTCACTGTGTACATACATTACATTACTTATCCTGTATACTGATCCCGAGTTACATCTGTATTATACTCTAGAGCTGCACTCACTATTCTGCTGGTGCAGTCACTGTGTACATACATTACATTACGTATCCTGTACTGATCCTGAGTTACATCTGTATTATACTCTAGAGCTGCACTCACTATTCTGCTGGTGCAGTCACTGTGTACATACATTACTTATCCTGTACTGATCCCGAGTTACATCTGTATTATACTCCAGAGCTGCACTCACTATTCAGCTGGTGCAGTCACTGTGTACATACATTACTTATAATGCACTGATCCTGAGTCACATCCTGTATTATACTGTATTATACTCCAGAGCTGCACTCACTATTTTGCTGGTGCAGTCACTGTGTACATACATTACTTATCCTGTACTGATCCTGAGTTACATCCTGTATTATACTCCAGAGCTGCAGTCACTATTCTGCTGTTACAGTCACTGTGTACATACATTACTTATAATGCACTGATCCTGAGTTGCATCCTGTATTATTCTCCAGAGCTGCATTCACTATTCTGCTGGTGCAGTCACTGTGCACATACATTACATTACTTATCCTGTACTGATCCTGAGTTACATGCTGTATTATACTCCAGAGCTGCACTCACTATTCTGCTGGTGCAGTCACTGTGTACATACATTACATTACTTATCCTCTACTGATCCTGAGTTACATCCTGTATTATACCCCAGAGCTGCACTCACTATTCTGCTGGTGCAGTCACTGTGTACATACATTACATTACTTATCCTGTACTGATCCTGAGTTACATCCTGTATTATACTCCAGAGCTGCAGTCACTATTCTGCTGTTACAGTCACTGTGTACATACATTACTTATAATGCACTGATCCTGAGTTGCATCCTGTATTATTCTCCAGAGCTGCATTCACTATTCTGCTGGTGCAGTCACTGTGCACATACATTACATTACTTATCCTGTACTGATCCTGAGTTACATGCTGTATTATACTCCAGAGCTGCACTCACTATTCTGCTGGTGCAGTCACTGTGTACATACATTACATTACTTATCCTCTACTGATCCTGAGTTACATCCTGTATTATACCCCAGAGCTGCACTCACTATTCTGCTGGTGCAGTCACTGTGTACATACATTACATTACTTATCCTGTACTGATCCTGAGTTACATCCTGTATTATACTCCAGAGCTGCACTCTCTATTCTGCTGGTGGAGTCACTGTGTACATACATTACATTACTTATCCTGTACTGATCCTGAGTTATATCCTGTATTATACTCCAGAGCTGCACTCAGTATGTTCCCGGTGGAGTCACTGTGTACATACATAGTTTATTCTGCCCTGATCCTGAGTTACATCCTGCGGATATACATTCATGTTTCAGTTCCTTCTTACACACATTGTGTTGTAGAGATTAAAATGAAATATACAATGTTGTGATATCAGAGCTTCTGTGGGGAATAATACATCCGCACTTGTAGGACTATGATATGAGTATTCAGCCCTTTCTTAGCTCCATTTATTTATGGTAAGTTTGGTGACAGACGATATCCGCCATTAATCCTCCTATGGGGCTTATTACTCTGCTCTTCAATTACAATTAGTAGAGATTAAGGCCTTGTGCGCACGCTGCATTATTTTCACGCTGCAGTATGTCAATTATTTTTGCGTTTTGTCCCTGCGTTTCGGAAGACTGGCAGATCAATCAACCGCTGACTCTGGGTCAGCGGGGGATTGATCCCTGGTATCTGGCCAGATACTGGTACCCATAAAAAGTTTAGGGGGATCAGAATCCGGTGCAAAGTGATAGGAGCAAGCGGTTCATACTTACCGAGTCACCTGTGCGGCTATCACACTGCTCTCATTCTTCTTTTCGGGCTGCTCATTAGGTTCATGCATATTCACTGCTTTCCCCTACCACTGGCATCTGTGATTGGTTGCAGTCAGACGAGCCCCCACACTGAGTGACAGCGTGTCTGAGGCTTCCAGTCACAGACGCTGGTGTGCAGGTTTATATCGTACAGTAAAATAAATAAGTTAATTAAAAAATTGTCGTAGGATCCCCCCTCATTTTGATACCTGCACAGATAAAGCCCAACAGCTGGGGGCTGGTATTCTCAGGCTGGGGATACCCATGGTTATTGGTCGCTCACCAGCCTAAAAATATCAGCCAGCAACTGCCTGGAATTGCAACATCCATTAGATGCGATAATCATGGCAATTTACCCAGCTCTTCCCGATTTCACTGGTGCGGTGGCAATTGGTGTAATGAGGGAGTTAATGGCAGCCCACAGCAGCCATTAAGGCCTGGATTAGTAATGGGAAGTGTGAGGTAAATCCGGAGATATGACGATAAATCATGATATTCAAGTTATGTCAGGAAGCCCTCTCCTGGTGTCACCCCCCCTTTCCTTCACACAACTCCTTCAATCAGAAAATTTACCACAGGGATAAACGGTTTGTTTAGCAGATAGGTGTCAAAGGAACTGGTCTGTGTTCCACTTACACCTCCAACAGCCATCTCCTCTGATATGGAGATTAGATGATGTGGGAACAATGGACACAGGATGACTCCCTGCCGTGACCCTGTGGTAGGGGCTGCTATCTAATTAGCAAGCTTGGAAGTATCCAGACAGAACGACTCCAGTAAAATATGGTTCATATCTCGCAAGCCATATTTCCGATAAATATGGCAACCATAAAAATGGTGTCTCTGCATGCGGACGATGCTGGCACACCTTTTTTATGGGAGTAGGACATTGGGAAGTACCCCAGGCGTGATATCAGCCAATGGGGAACTAGTAGACAAGTCATGAGTCCTCTCGTTCTGTAGCTAAATTCATAGCTGTCACAAGGAGAGCGTTGGCGTCCGCCTACGACGCTCACAGGCAAAGTTATGGCCCATATTCCATGTTGTGGATATTGTCCATAACTCCAGCCAGGGGTGGAGCAGTGCTCCCTCTGAGGTCACTAAGGTAGGAGGGGACCTGGATTTGCCCAGGTTGATAACCCTACTTCGGCCATTTTCCAGTGTTCTTTCGCCGGGGGTCACGTGTAGGAAACATCTGTGGGAAAGATCCGGGAAACCTGGTCTACAGCGCCCCCCTGTGGCCAGACGCACAAGGTAACTGCTGGAACTGTGTATGCCTGTTTGTAAACCATGCTTTATCTGTAACTGTACTCTGACCTATGTATATTCTGTAGATCCCCTATTGTATATATTGTAGTTTCTAGTGTGCTTTAGGCTGATTAAATTATATAATTAATCTTGGGCTGTTCTGTTATCTCGATCTTGAATCCCACGTCTGTGTGTTCGGCTAATAGTTACCGTGAAGCGGTTGGTGGCAGCGAGTTTGTGCCAAGGATTATTGTGGGGAGGCCAGTGAGATTCGGGGAGATTTTATATATTCCGCCCGCGGAGGTCGGGGGAATATATACCCTACTCTCACCGGGGACCCTTCAATAATCAGCATAAGTAGTATAGCGGCCTCCTTGCTTATTGTCGGGCAATTCCATAATTGGCCTGACTATAAGAGGGGCGCTAGAGAGCGCGTCACGTGCTCTGTCTGTCGGTCGGGAGGTATAAAGGAGGGGTGGCCCCCACTTGTTACCCCCCGATTGTGACGTACTGGTAGCCAGCGCGGGGGATTTCTGAGTGACCCCCCCGGTGGTTCGTGACAGGAAGCATCTATGAGACACCCCCATCCCTAATCTGTAAGGGAAAAGTAAATAAACACAAACACCGAACAAATCCTTGATTTGAAATAAAAGACTAAAAAAAACACCCTCTTTCATCCCTTTAATAACCCCATAATACCCTTGCAGGTCCTACGTAATCCACACGAGGTCCCACGATGCTTCCACCAGTGCTACATCTAAAGCCCATAGCAAACACCATAGAACATGACTGCCCGCCATGAGCTCCACGCGGTGACTGAAGTGAGCCGCACGATCAGCGGTGACGTCATTCAGGTTACCCACGGCCACAGCTGGAGTCCTCCACATGTAACTGCAAATCACCTGAGTGACGTCACCGCTGATCGCGTGGCTCATTTCAGTTGGTGCATGGAGTTATGCATAACTTGAAGCTCATTGGCCCTTATGCAAAAGCTCCGACACGGGCCCCCAATTATAACAAGTCTTTGAAGGGGTTTTCCCCTACTAACACAACCATTTCTGTCTCCCCGCTTTCGGACCAAACAAGTTAACAGGAAGTGAGTGCTGCACTCACTTACTGTAGATTGTTCGTTTGGTCCAAAAGCGCAGAGAAGGAAGCTGGCGCTGATTGAACTCAGGGATCGTGACGTGGCACCGCTATAAGGGTGCCGGTACAGGAGCAGAGTATAGGCTTTATTATTTTACCTGGGTGAAACATGTGGAATCAGATCGGGTCATCTTGGTAGTGGACAAACCCTTTACTAGCATTGGTCTTTTTATGCAGACCAAAGGGATTTTTGGTCCCCCAAGGGTAACAGGATCTGAGGACGATAGTAACCCCGGCACCTATTGCAATTACACCCTTTCTGTCTCCCCGCCTTTGGACCAAACGAGTTAACAGGAAGTGAGCGCTGCACTCACTTCCTGTAGATTGTTCGTTTGGTCCAAAGGCGGGGAGAAGGAGGCCGGCCCTGATTGAATGCGGGACTCATGAGCCATGGCACTGCTGGAATGGCGCTGGTACGGGAGGAGAGTTTAGGCTTTATTATTTTACCTGGGGGAAACATGTGGAATCAGATCAGGTCATCCTAGTAGTGAACAACATCTTTAATAGCATTGGTCTTTTTATACAAACTAAAGGGATTTTTGGGTTCCAGGGCCCGGGTGCAGTTGTTACCCCTGCACATATTGTAGTTACGCTCTTGAGTGCTGGGTTTCGCTGTTTTTTTGGATTCTGCTCCCTCATGGATCACCTATAATTCTATGGAGCGTATATCTTTTTATAATGTATTCACTCATTTTCTATGGATACTTGAAGCCCCTGGACTTTTTTGCCAAATCAGGACTCCCAGTGCTGTTGTTTTCTTATTTTGGCAAGAAATCTATGAGCTCCAGGGGGCTGCATCCAACATCAGCCACTTCATACTGCACCCCTTGGGGGCCGCACATCTAAACACCGGATAGGGCCCCACAGCAGCAGCACCTGAGCTTAGGACGTATTGTTTCTGATTGTAACGCTCATGGCCGATGTAGGGGCAGCAAAAAGGATTAGTGGACTCACTGGACCACAGGGGGGAGTCGGGCTTATCCCTTAGAGGAAGGGGCTTAACTAAGCACCCACCACGAGGAGAATGCCAGGTACCATTCCCATGGCAGTAACCGCGACTGTGGTAGCTGACCCCCAGGACATGTGATGGACTCAGGAATAGACAGGTACAGACGGGGCGACAGAGGCAGGCTGGACAGGTGGGTACAGACAGGAATGGTGGGCACGACAGGGGCACACAGATATGGGAAGACAGATGCTGGAGACAGACACAGGGATAACATAACAGGAGCAAAGGACCTGACAACTAGCTAGGTAGCAGACTGGAAACTGACTAACTATAGGCATTGCTCAGGCACCTTCCCTAATGGGAGGATGCCTTAAATACACTGTGACTCTCAGCCATAGACTGAGGGGCATTTCCTGGAAATAACACGCCGGCTCTTGAAGACGAGGGCCACTGTGCATGTGCGCATCTTAGGTACAGGGCCCGGCAGAGGAAGGAGGCACCAGCACACGTGGAGGGCTGGGGGGTAAGGGGGAGGACGTGACCAGGCCGGGGTGGTAAGTCAGCATCTCTGCAAAGATACCAGCGCTACACTGATATGGGTTCATAGCTAGTTTTTATATACTACTAAACAAATTCAGCAAGGAAAGTCTGACATTTGGAAAACGTTATGAGTAAGGTCAGAAACGCGTCAGCATTTGGAATTTTATCAGTTTACTATAGCATATTGCTGTAATAATAGCAGATGTTACTGATTTTCCGCTATCTAGGCGTGGAGTATAATGCTAGGGCTCTGGCAGGGGGTTTCTTGCTATTTCACACATAGACTTACCTGGCTTTTCTTTACTCATAGTCCTGGGCGAGCAGCCAAGCCATATCCAGAGCCTGCCCTGCAGGTCAGCGCAGCTGGCAGCTATATCGATGGATCGCCCGGCACTACCATCCTCACTGCCAGGGCGAGCACTTCTCATCTATATTCTGGCTTTTGTGACTTGTAAATTGACTGAGACAACAAAGCTGTGATCATTTCTGCAGGATGTACGGAACTGCACTGAACAAAAACATAAAGGGAACACTTTTGCTTTTGCTTCAATTTTTCATGAGCCGAACTCAAAGATCTAAGACTTTTTCTATGTGCATTAAAGGCCTTTTCTCTTAAATATTTTTTACAAAAATGTCCAAATCTGTGTTAGTGATCACTTTTCCTTTTCAGAGATAATCCATCCACCTTACAGGTGTGGCATATCAAGATGGTGATTAGAACAGCATGATTATTGCACAGGTGCGCCTTAGGCTGGCCAGCATGATTATTGCACAGGTTCGCCTTAGGTTGTCCACAAAAAAAGGGCACTCTAAAATGTGCAGTTTTATCACGCAGCACAATGCCACAGATGTCACAAGATATGAGTCAGCGTGCGGTTGGCTGCTGACTGCAGGAATGGTCACCAGAGATGTTGTCGGTGAATTGAATGTTCATTTCTCTACCATAAGCCACCTCCAAAGGAGATTCAGAGAATTTGGCAGAACATCGAACCAGCCTCACACCCGCAGACCCCGTGTATCCACACCGGCTCAGGACCTCCACATCAGGCACCTTCACCTCCAACATTGTCTGAGACCGGTCCCCGGACAGCGGCTGCAACAATCGGTGCAAAACCAAAGAATTTCTGCACAAACGGTCATAAATGTCTCAGAGAAGCTCAACTGCTGCTCGTCCTCCTCAATGGGGGTCTCCACCTGACTGCAGTTCATTATTGCAAAGGCTTGAGTGGGCAAATATGCTCACATTTGATGGCGTCTGGCACGTTGGAGAGGTTTCTCTTCATGGATGAATCCCTCCCGGTCACTGTACAGGGCAGATGGCAGACTGTGTGTATGGCGACGTGTGGGTGAGCGATTTGCTGATTTCAGTGACGCGCCCACGGGGTCGGGGGTTACTTGTTACCGGGCCGCGGTTCTGCTTCTGAGTTGCCGCGGTGGCCAGGTCCGGTTCCATGATCCCGGCAGTGACAATAAAGATGGGGATGATGGGAGTAGTTGTTCGTGACACCACCAATATTAGCCGCCGCTGCGGTTGCTTTCCCTGGGGCGGATGATAACGCACCTCGGATGGTACAGCTCTCCACAGGCAGAGCTCGGACCCCAGGATGGATGATTGTAGCAATAGTCGCCTATGGCGGAGGGGCACTAGGTTGCAGGCGCCTGCAGTAATGGGATGACACAGAGAGAGCAATTCAAGTTTTTTTACTCACTGGGAACACACGGCCGTTGGAGTACCGGGCTACGGTGTGATGGGCCTCAGCCGATCCCGGATACTTCGGATGTCGAGGCCGGTGTTTCCTTCTGTACATCACCTTTCGATGGTTTCCCTCCACCCCAGCTCCTGGGCCGTGGAACGGGTCATGGGTGCCTTCCGCACTCCCCGCGAACCCTGGGATCCCCCTTCTTTCCTGGGCGGCACGGTGGCTCAGTGGTTAGCACTGCAGTCTTGCAGCACTGGGCTCCTGGGTTCAATTCCCACCAAGGACACCATCTGCAAGGAGTTTGTATGTTCTCCCCGTGTTTGCGTGGGTTTCCTCCGGATTCTCCGGTTTTCTCCCACACTCCAAAAACATACTGATAGGGACTCTAGATTGTGAGCTCCAATGGGGACAGTATGACCAATGTATATAAAGCGCTAAGGAATTAATAGCGCTATATAAATAAATAAATTATTATTATTATTTCCTAAGAACACGGGTCGAGCCTCCAGCTTCAGACCACAGGCCCCTGACTATTCGTGTCTTTTCTGGCTTGTCTGTTCCGGAGTACGACCTGACTCAGACATTGTCCGGTGCTAACTGCCTGTTGTCTCAGAGATGGCTCCTAACTTCCCCTGTTGGTGCCCCGCCTACCAGGTTCCTGAACTAGTGGGCAAGAGGTTCCATACCTCATGATGGCCACCCCAGCACCTACCCTAGCCCAGTCCCAGTGGAAGAGCTCCCGTGTTTATGTGTTGGTTGAGTGTATTGATGGTGGTTACCGGTGATGACCTCCTCTGTATCCGAGATGAATACTGCACCTCGGGTGAGGTGCAGTACCCTGTGGCGCCTGAAGCCGCAGAGGCGCCACATCAGCGTTGAGTGACCCATGGTGGCGGTGGGTTATGGTATGGGCAGGAGTATGTTATGGACAGCGAACCCTGGTGAATTTTATTGATGCCGTTTTGAATGCACAAATACGTGACGAGATCCTGAGGCCATTGTTGTGCCTCATCCACCACCATCACGCCATGTTACAGCAGATAATGGCGGCCCCATGGTGCAAGGATCTGTACACAATTCCTGGAAGCTGAAAACACCCCAGTTCTTGTATGGCAGCATAGTCACCGGAGGGGACACCCATTGAGCATACATGGGAAGCTCTAGGTCGGCGTATACGACAGTGTGTTCAAGTTCCTGCCAATATCCAACAACTTTGCAGCCACTGAAGAGGAGAGGACCAACATCTGCAGGCCACAATCACCAGCCTGATCATCTCTATGGAGATGTGCTGCACTGCGTGAGGAAAATGGTGGTCACACCAGATACTGACTGGTTTTCTGACACTTCCCCCTAAGACCCTTATATTATAGCCAGCTGTAATGCTCATGGCATGTAAAGGCAGTGAGAGGGTGTAGTGGATCCACTGGACCACAGGGGGTCCCAGGCTTACCCTTTAGTGAGAGTGGCTTAACTAAGCGAGGATGCCAGGTATCACTCCCAGGGCAGTGACTAGGATTGTGGCAACTGTCACCCCCAGGACAGGAGATGGACTCTGGTATAGGCACAGGTGCAGGTAAGCAGGTACAGGTGGGATGGCTGGGGCAGACAGGCAGGTGAGAACGGACAGGTATGGTGAGCACAGCAGTGACAGATAGGTATGGGAAGGCAGGCACAGGTGACGGACAAAGAGATAATGGGACCTGACAACTAGCTGGCAGATTGGTAGTCAAACTAAGGACATTGTGCAGGCACCTCCCCTAATAAGAAGGTGCTTAAATACATATGGCTAAGAGTTTTTTTCTGGAAACAGCATGCCGGCCCTTGAAGAGGAGGGCCGGTGTGCGCGCCCGTGCCCTAAGCACACTCTTAGAAGACGTGAATTGCATGTACAGGCCTCCTGAGAAGGAAGCAGGAGCACACATAGACAGCCACAGGGCAGTGGGGGAGCGTGCAAGCTGGCCAGGGCGATGAGTAAATCGGCATCCATGCAGGGACGCCGGAGCTACATCAGCCTAAGGCGCACCTGTGTAATAATCATGCTGTCTAATGAGCATCTTGACATGCCACACCTATGAGGTGGATGGATTATTTCGGCACAGGAGAAGTGTTCACTAACATGGATTTAGACAAATTAGTGAACAATATATGAGAGAAAAAAGCCTTTTGTGCAAATAGAAAAAGTGTTAAATCTTTGAGTTCTGCTCATGAAAAATGGGACAAAAACAAAAGTGTTGCATTATATTTTTATTCCTGTACATGGAGCATAGCCTCTTAAAGGGACAGTAACCTGACACATTATCCCTCTCCATAAGCTGTGCATTTTATTACGAGCTATTATTCCCAGTTATCAGATGCTGGGGGGCTTCTGCGTTTTTCAAAGCTTCAGGCTCTAAAGTGACTGGATCTTCACCCAAGTCTTGATATACCTCTGAGTGCCTTATTTCTATGCTCGCCTGTAATTCCCATACTATTTGTCCAGGGATTATATCTGAGTTCATCCTGAGCTTCCGGGTTCATACATAAAATTCTACCAGTGCAGTGAAGACTGACACAGAGGGCTGCACAGCAGTACAGACTGGAAGGGGACAATGCTGGGGATTGTCACAATTTCTAGACATTATTTTATTTTGGCGCCATTGTGGAATTGTACAGTAATATGGAGGAGAAGCAAAGTCATTTTTAAAGGCTGGGGCTGTCCCGGAAGACAGGTGACAGCCCCTATACCCACAGTGTGCAAGATAGAGCCACTTCACAGCCAGAGGATGCAAATATCTTCAGCACCCTGCAACCACAAGACGCTGACATGCACACCCAGGGTGGCTGCTGTATCGTATAGTAATATAACAACTGTAGGGAAAGAAAAGTGTGATGACGAGCGAGGCTTTTAAAATTCAAAAGGATTTTATGTTTTATAAATAAATTTTATGAAATCAATAATAAAAACTTCCAAAAAGTTTCTAATACACTTTGGACTTGATTCATCAAAGTTTTCTTACACCAGAATTCTGCCGTAAAAAGTTTTGAAAAGTTGTAAAGTCTTGACGCAACTTGGAGAGGCGCTAAAATGTTGCAACTTTTGCCATTTTCACTCAATTTACACCCAGCTCTGACAACGTGGGCAAAGCTGGGGCAGGACGGGCATGGCAAACAGTGTTCATCAGATTCATGACTATGCCACAAATCTTAAGGCCCCGTCACACGCAGCGACGTATCTAACGATATATCGCCGGGGTTACTGATTCCGTGACGCACTTTCGGCATCGTTAGCGACGTCGTTGCGTGTGACACCAACGAGTGACCGTTAACGATGGAAAATACTCACCTTATCGTCCATCGCTGACACGTCGTTCCTTTTTAAAAAATCATTGATTGTTGAGCACACAGGTTGTTCGTCGTTCCTGAGGCAGCACACATCGCTACATGTGACACCTCGGGAGCGACGAACTACAGCTTACCTGCGGCCGCCGGCAATGAGGAAGGAAGGAGGTGGGCGGGATGTTACGTCCCGCTCATCTCCGCCCCTCCGCTTCTATTGGGCGGCCGCTTAGTGACGCCGCAAGAACCGCCCCCTTAGAAAGGAGGCGGTTCGCCGGCCACAGCGACGTCGCTAGGCAGGTAAGTACGTGTGACGGGGATTAACGATATTGTGCGCCACAGGCAGCAATTTGCCCGTGACGCACAAACGACGGGGGCGGGTGCTTTCACCAGGGATATCGCTGCGTGTAACACCCCCTTTACTCCGGTCCCTGACTGCAGTAACATTAGTACTCCGACGATCCTAAATCATCAAGAAGTGTGTGCCTCTTCTAAATCAGGAGCGTCTGACTCCAGCACCTCCTCCCTCCAAAAAGATGGACGTAAACTACTTTGTGTTTCAATTACAGTGGAACCTTGGATTAAGAGTAACTTGGTTTGAGAGAGTTTTGCAAGACAAGCAAAGCTTTTTACAAATTTGTAACTTGGTTTAAGAGCAATGATTTGCAAGAAGAGCAAATACTCAATGCGCACATGTCTGGTTCTGTCCTTTCACCGCACTCTGTCCCGCTCTGGAGGTATCTTTCTGTACATATGTACTGTATACAGTATACCATTGCACAGTACAGTATATACTATATAGCATGTCTATCAATGTGCATTTGTGGATATAGTATTGTACTTTCTTATTGATAACCAGTGCAGCACATTGCTTGTACTGTACCTCTCGCACACCAACAATTTTATTGTAGGCTAAAGTGCAGTTTAATTTTTGTTTTTTACTGTACTGTATTTTGTCTTAGTGTTCTGTAATAATTTTATATGGATACAGGACATTATTGTGTATTACTGTAATAAGTTTATATAAATACAACAAATATTTTTGGGTTGTGGAACGAATTGTCTGTGTTTCAATTATTTCCTCTGGGAAAATTTGCTTTAATATAAGAGTAACTTGGTTTAAGAGCACGCTCCCGAAACCAATTATGCTCTAAATCCAAGGTTCCACTGTTCTCAGAATTTGTAAGATCTTTGTTTACTGTCACGTAACAAAATTCAAATTTAGATTCCGAGGAAAAAACAAACCCTCCGCTGTGACCTTAAATTTCTCATAGTTAATAGTATTTCCAGTCCAGGGCAGGACGGCAATACAAACTGATACAATGTTTCAGTGCACGTAAAATGTATTCTAGACTGGATACAATTTTACTAAAGGCCACTTTACACGCTGCGATATCGGTCCCGATATCGCTAGCGTGGGTACCCGCCCCCATTGGTTGTGCGAAACGGGCAAATCGCTGCCCGTGGCGCACAACATCGCCCGGACCCGTCACACTACTTACCTGCCCTTCGACGTCGCTGTGACCGACGAACCGCCTCCTTTCTAAGGGGGGGCAGTCCGTGCGGCGTCACAGCGACGTCACTAAGCGGCCGCCCAATCAAAGCGGAGGGGCGGAGATGAGCGGGACGTAACATCCCGCCCACCTCCTTCCTTCCGCATTGCGAGCGGCGGCAGGTAAGGAGATGTTCCTCGCTCCTGTGGCGTCACACGGGGCGATGTGTGCTGCCGCAGGAGCGACGAACTACATCGTACACGCTGCAGCAGCGATTTTTGAGAAGGGACCCCCATGTCACCGATGAGCGATTTTGAATGTTTTTGCGACGATTCAAAATCGCTCATAGGTGTCACACGCAACGACATCGCTAATGCGGCTGGATGTGCGTCACAAATTCCGTGACCCCAACGACATCACATTAACGATGTCGTAGCGTGTAAAGCGGACTTTAGTCCTCACTTGTGAGATGTTTGCCGTGTGAATCAAAATTTTAGTTTCTAGCACAGCCCTAAGGGTACGTTCACACGAGCGAATGACTCGGACGAATGCAATGTGAGAAAATATAGCATTGCACTCGGACCAATGTTATTCAATTAGGGAGAGCAGATGGTCAGCTTTATTCTCATCCAGATTCTGGATGCATACAAGTCTATGGGTGCAAGTGAAACATCGGACTGCGCAGCACTTGGATGACATCCAAGGGCAGTGCGATATGCACATAGGCTGGCAATGGAGGAGATGGGGAGATTAATCCCGTCTTCTCCTCCGTAGCTGTGATCCGATCGCAAGATCAGATCACAGTTGCAGGACACTCGACTTATGCTGGGAGCCGAGGGTCATTAGCATATCACACCCGATGCTCTTGCATCAGATGTGATACCATCGTGTGAATCCAGTCTAAGGCCTCTTTCACATGTCCGTGAAAGTCCCGAATGTTTTTCATGCACGTGTGAAAGGAGCGTATTGCCCCCCGTGTGCCGTGTTTATGGCACACATGTGTTCTCCGTGTGCTATCCGTGATAACACATGGAGAACAGGAACTTTCTGCTCAACTGTCCGTGGTTCTGATCTATGGTCTCCGGTCCTACCGACATCCTGCTGCTGCTTCTGGCCCGCAGTGGAGTGAATATGTGATGATCATAATGAGCGGGGGTCGGATGCAAGTGACAGCAGCGTCAGAGACAGCAGGGCTGGAGAAGGTGAGTATAGAAATTCATTTTATTTCCCAGACACGTGTGTTTTCTCCGATGTGTGTCACACAGATCACCTCTGTGTGGTCCGTGTGCCGTCTGTGTGACACCCGTGATGGCAGAGAAAAACGGACATGTCTACGTGTGTAGAATACGGGCACACGTATGCTCTACACGGACACACGGCCCATGGCAAAACACGCATGTGAGCGCAGACCCATTGATTTTAGTGGGTCTACGTGTGCCCGTGTCTCCGGCACGTGAGGAAACGGACCAAACATGTACCGGAGACACGGACGTGTGTAGGAGGCCTAAGAGAAAGTTCCTGATAACGGTGAAGAATGGAATCACAAACTCTGTTAGGCCTCCTTCACACATCTGTGCAAAACATGAACATTTTGCACTGTCTGTGGCCGAAAACACACATCCGTGAAAACCACGTCTGTGTAAAACGGGCCGTTTTTCGGGTCCGTTTTCCGTTTTTTAGGTCCGTTTTTATGGTATGTGTGGCCTGCGTGTGTATCCCGTATGCTAGCCGTATGTGCGTGTGGAATGTCCGTGTGTGCGTGAGTGAAATAACTTTTATAACAGCAGTGCAGCGCCGCGCCAGAGATCGGGGAACCGTAAGTATGAGAGAGGGGGGGAACTGACCGACAAACAGCGAGAGGGACAGATAAGACAGAGAGACCGACCGACAGACATAGAGAGAGACCGACCGACCGACGGACTGAGGGAGAGAACGAAACAGAAAAAGAAAAAAGACCGACATCACATGAAAAAAGCACAAAACGTACAGGGAACAAACAGAGATGCGTCCGTGTCACTCGGGCGTGCGCACAGACCCATTGACTTTCATTGGGTCTGTGCTGCGTGTTGCGTGCTGAAAACGGACATGCTTCCGTGCAAAACGGAGACACAAACGTAGCATGCACACGGACCTTAATGAAAAACGCACATGTGTCCTCAAACATTAAATAACATTGGTGCACGTTTGGCCGTGTCTCCGGTATATACGGAAACGGACCAAACACGCACGTTTTCTACGGATGTGTGTTGCAGGCCTGTGGTGAAGGCGCGTATGTGTGTCCGCGTGTGTGTGTACTGTGTGCTGCCCCTGTGCTATCTGTGTGACATCCGGATAGCACATGGACAGCATGAGCTGGTATACTTTCCTGTCTCCGGCGCTGCTGTTACTTCTGGGTCCACGGTGAGTGCAGTGAATATTCATGAGCATAATGAGTGGACCCGGAAGCAACATCAGCGCCGGAGACAGGTAAGTATAAAAATTCTTTATTTTTATGTAACCTGTGTTACCGGATAACATCAGTGTGCGGTCCGTATGACACCCGTGCTGCCGGCAGAAAACAGACATATCGCCATGCGGTGCACACGGACAAGCGTGTGCTCTGCATGGACACACGGTCCTTATGAAAACAGGGATGTGTGACCAAACCCATTGATTGTAATGAGTTTACGTGTGTCTGTGTCTCCGGTACGTGTGAAATGAATGTCACACGCACCGGAGATACAGATGTGTAAAGGAGGCCTTAGGCTAAGCTCACATGTCCTCTATTCATCTCTTAGAACAGATCCTGCAGAGATCCGTTGGCAAAATGATGTCTGCCGGATCCGTTTTTTTTTTTTTAACATTGGAGTCTATGGAGGAGGGATTCGGTAACTGATTGCTATTTATCTTCCCTTTTAAACGGATCCTGTAAGAAGAAAACGGTTCCGTTAAAAATGCAAGAAAAACCAGAGGATAAATAGCAATCTGATAACGGATCCGTTCTCCATAGACTCCAATGTTAAAAAAACCCGGATTTGGCAGAAATCAATTATGTTTGCAGAACTTTTTCCCAACAGATTTCTGCAGGATCTGTTCTATCGGATGATAACTGGACATGTGAACTCAGACTAAGAAAGATTCAGCAAAAAAGAAAGCAAAAAACAAAAGCAGAAAATAGGTGTGACGCCCCTGAACTAGTCAGGGTGTCACAGGGAACTGAACTCCTTTTCCTTAGGCCTGAAACACACATCCGGGAAACACGTGCGTGTTTGGTCCGTTTCCGTGTATACTGGAGACACGGCCAAACGTGCACCAATGTTACTATATCTCAGCGGTTACAATTGCGTTTTTGGTTATGTCCGTGAGTCCGTCTCCGTGATGCGTTTTTGGTCCATGCCTCACGCCAGCATGTCCGTTTTCTGCACGAAACACGCAGCACGGACCCAATGAAAGTCAATGGGTCTGTGCGCACGTCCGAGTGACACGGACGCATCTCTGTTTGCTCCCTGTACGTTTTGTGCTTTTTTCATGTGATGTCGGTCTTTTTTCTTTTTCTGTTTCGTTCTCTCCCTCAGCCCGTCGGTCGGTCTCTATGTCTGTCGGTCGGTCTCTCTGTCTTATCTGTCCCTCTAGCTGTCTGTCGGTCAGTTCCCCCCCTCTCTCATACTTACCGTTCCCCGATCTCCGGCGCGGCGCTGCACGGCTGTTATAATAACTCCGGCGGCTTTTACTATTTTGAAAAAGCCGGCCGCCCATTAATCAATCTCGTATTCCCTGCTTTCCCCGCCCACCGGCGCCTGTGATTGGTTGCAGTCACACACGCCCACCACGCTGAGTGACAGCTGTCTCACTGCAACCAATCACAGCAGCCGGTGGGCGTGTCTATACTGTGCAGTGAAATAAATAAATAAATAATTAAAAAAAACGGCGTGCGGTCCCCCCCCATTTCAATACCAGCCAGATAAAGCCATACGGCTGAAGGCTGGTATTCTCAGGATGGGGAGCTCCACGTTATGGGGAGCCCCCCAGCCTAACAATATCAGTCAGCAGCCGCCCAGAATTGCCGCATACATTTTATGCGACAGTTCTGGGGCTGTACCCGGCTCTTCCCGATTTACCCTGGTGCGTTGGCAAATCGGGGTAATAAGGAGTTATTGGCAGCCCATAGCTGCCAATAAGTCCTAGATTAATCATGTCAGGCGTCTATGAGACACCCTCCATGATTAATCTGTAAGTTACAGTAAATAAACACACACACCAGAAAAAATCCTTTATTAGAAATAAAAAACACAAACAAATTCCCTCATTACCAATTTATTAACCCCGACAAACCCTCCATGTCCGGCGTAATCCACGGACTCCAGCGTCGCTTCCAGCTCTGCTGCATGGAGGTGACAGGAGCAGCAGAATACACCGCCGCTCCGGTCACCTCCACGCAGCTAATGAGATGAGTAGCGCGATCAGCTGCTGTCACTGAGGTTACTCGCGGCCATCGCTGGATCCAGTGGTGGCCGTGAGTTACCTGACTGACAGCAGCTGATCGCGCTACTCATCTCATTAGCTGCGTGGAGGTGACCGGAGCGGCGGTGTATTCTGCTGCTCCTGTCACCTCCATGCTGCAGAGCTGGAAGCGACGCTGGAGTCCGTGGATTACGCCGGACATGGAGGGTTTGTCGGGGTTAATAAATTGGTAATGAGGGAATTTGTTTGTGTTTTTTATTTCTAATAAAGGATTTTTCGGGTGTGTGTTTTTTTACTGTCACTTACAGATTAATCATGGAAGGAATCTCGGGGAGACGCCTGACATGATTAATCTAGGACTTATTGGCAGCTATGGGCTGCCAATAACTCCTTATTACCCCGATTTGCCAACGCACCAGGGTAAATCGGGAAGAGCCGGGTACAGTCCCAGAACTGTCGCATATAATGTATGCGGCAATTCTGGGCGGCTGCTGACTGATATTGTTAGGCTGGAGCGCTCCCATAACGTGGAGCTCCCCATCCTGAGAATACCAGCCTTCAGCCGTATGGCTTTATCTGGCTGGTATTAAAATGGGGGGGGTCCGCACGCCGGTTTTTTAAATTATTTATTTATTTATTTCCCTGCACAGTATAGACACGCCCACCGGCTGCTGTGATTGGGTGCAGTGACACAGCTGTCACTCAGCGTGGTGGGCGTGTGTGACTGCAACCAATCACAGGCGCCGGTGGGCGGGGAAAGCAGGGAATACGAGATTGTTTAATGAGCGGCCGGCTTTTTCAAATTAGAAAAAGCCGCCGGAACAGTGTGAACACCGTGCAGCGCCGGTGATCGGGGAACGGTGAGTATGAGAGAGGGGGGGACACTTCAGTCACTCGGGGGATTAGCGGTCACCGGTGAATCCTTCACAGGTGACCGCTAATCAGTACGCGGCACAAAGACAGAGCCGCGGCATGAGAATGAAGTCGGGTGAAGTTCACCCGAGTTCATTCTCATCCCGCTTCTCTGTCTTCCGACATGTAGTAACGACATTTTGCATCACACACGTACATTTCACACGGACAACACACACACATGTCAGTTATTTCACTCACGCACACACGACCATTCCACACGCACATACGGCTAGCATACGGGATACACACGCAGGCCACACATACCATAAAAACGGACCTAAAAAACGGAAAACGGACCCGAAAAACGGCCCGTTTTACACGGACGTGGTTTTCACGGATGTGTGGCGGAGGTCTTATGGTGCAGAACCCACCCGCTATGGTTCTGGGATCCTAACCTTTGGTATTGCTTCCATCAGCACTCAAATCCTAGTCACCTTACATCACACCCTGTCAGGCACACCAGTGAGTGGTCTAGCGGGAATAGGACCACCCGCCTAGGGGTCAGGCAGACTGGTGGTAGGGGCTGAGTGAGTGGAGTGGTAGCCCTCAGAGAGTGAGGAGCTGAGGGAGTTGGAGCTCCCTGGGAGACTTTGGCTAGGTCGCAGACGGTGCTCTGGGACCGGAGGAGTCGAAGACCTGGTTGCAGGGTATTGGAGAAAGGTACCAGACTTAGTTTTGGAGAACAGTCAGCACCGGAATATCTAGTAACCAGACTGGTACCGAGCACGGCATGGTACTGGACCCTTGATCAGGGAGTAGCTTCACGCAACCTGATAATTAACCTGTGGAGGATATGTCTCTTTATGAACTTTTCCCAAGAGCACAGCGATTGAAGGCACAACACAACGAGGGGGATAGGGCCTTCCAGCTTACACGGCCTACAGAAATCCCAAGTGTCAGCCATCGAGAGCACAGCTCCTCTATCAAAATATAGGGAGCGGGACCCCGACAGCTTCAGGCCGAGGGGTCACTCAGAAACGTCTAAACATCAGTGCATGGAGGCAGGTCAGGACCATCAGCAATACCAACAGGAATGGATTCCCGGACAAGCTCCCCAGAGAGGCAGCGGCACCCAGAGACTTGGTTTACTCCTGTGTCAGAGTCTACTTAATGGTTGCACCAACATCCACACGGCCTGAGTGAGTACGCTGCTCCCCCCTTGCGTCCTGCCTGCTGCGCGGTCTGCACCACGCTTCCCTGCACCATCACCATCCAGAGTCCCGAGACCTACCCTACCCGTGGAGGAAACGTCATCTGGCTGCCCCACTCCGTTTCCCCCGGGTACTTCCATCGGCAGCGGCAGTACTCCCCTTACCGCGAACCATGAGTGGCGTCACGAACACTAATCCCCTTTAGATAGACTTCTCCCCCCTTTTATTTTCGAGTGTCCGTGAGCCCCCGGGTCCTGAGACTCTTGAGCCACGGCAAAGCCCCGGATTTGAGCAGTCCGACTGCTGCAGGGGCGGTACATAGGCAGTAGCCATATTTACTAAGAGATGTCACAAATTGAATGCACTTCCAGGATACAGCAGCTCTTGGTTAATGGTGGAGGCAGCACGAGTGCAAAATACTGATGAAGCAATCACTCACAGCGGCCAATTCATGGAAGGGGGGGGGGTTGCCTAGTATTAGGCTACATTCCCACAATCAGTATGAGAGAGCAGGAGACAGCGCAGGCATACTGGGAAAGGAGACAAGTCTGTTAAAGTCCAGACTGTAAGGAAGTGACCCTTGGCCGACAAGCACAATATCTCCTCTTCACACTGCTCCTGTACGGACACCTAGCATTCATAGAAGGGAGATCTATTCATGACTCGTCACCCTGTCTATCCGGTTTCCTGGCAATGAGAACCGCGACCTTGGCCCTCGCCTTACTGACCGAATGGGATCACCACCACCTCGATTTTGCTTTCCTGGCTTTAGTATGCACAATGAATGGTTTCAATCATTTCCCCCGAGGGCCTTAAGGGGGCTTTACACACTACGACATCGCTAGCAATTGCTAGCGATATCGAGCGTGGAAGCAACCCGCCCCCGTCGTGTGTACGATATCGTGTGTTCGCTGCCGTAGCGAATGTTATCGCTACGGCAGCGTCACATGCACTTACCTGGTCGGCGGCGTCGCTGTGACTGCTGAACAATCCCTCCCTCAAGGGGGAGGGACGTTCGGCATCACAGCGACATCACCGCAACGTCACTAAGCGGCCGGCCAATCAAAGCGGAGGGGCGGAGATGAGCGAGATGTAACATCCCGCCCACCTTCTCCCTTCCGCATTGCGGCCGGCGGCAGGTAAAGAGACGGTCCTCGCCCCTGCGGTGTCACACATAGCGATGTGTGCTGCCGCAGGAGCGATGAACCAGCTAGATAAACAACCCTTACCGATTTTTGAGTTTGGGACGACCTCTCCATGGTGAACGATTTTCACCATTTTTTAGGTCGCTTAAGGTCACTGGTCAGTGTCACACGCTGCGATATCGTTAATGACGCCGGATGTGCGTCACTAACAACGTGACCTTGACGATAAAACATTAACGATATCGTAGCGTGTAAAGCCCCCTTTAATGTCACTTACCACGTTCAAGGATACCGCCTTCTTTGGAACCAACCAAGTAGCCATATTTACCAACAAAGGTCACAAAATGAATGCACTTCCAGGATGCACCAGCCCCTTGTTAATGGCGGCACTAGTGCAAAATACTGATGAAACGATCACACCGACTGATTCATGGAAGGTTGTCTAGTATTAGGCTACGTCCCCACAATCAGTATCTGGTGCGTTTTTTACGCTAAGTATATTCAGTGAGTCAAAAACGCAGCATCTCACACTTCCAGCCAAGTGGATGGGATTTATAGAAATCTTCGACCTACAGCGCTTATTTTTTTTTACGCTGTGTAAACTGACTTGCTGTGCGTTTTACACCAACCAAGGAGCTGACTTGGTGTGCGTTTTACAATCCACAGCATGTCAATCTTTCTTGGGTGTCCTGGGCTGCATTCATTTGGTTCAAGTACATTCATTTGGTGACCCGGGTTGAAATGTATTAATTTGATGACCCGGGTTGAAATGTATTAATTTGGTGACCCAGGTTGAAATGTATTAATTTGATGACCCGGGTTGAAATGTATTAATTTGATGACCTGGGTTGAAATGTATTAATTTGATGACCCGGGTTGAAATGTATTAATTTGATGACCTGGGTTGAAATGTATTAATTTGGTGACCCGGGTTGAAATGTATTAATTTGGTGACCCGGGTTGAAATGTATTAATTTGGTGACCCGGGTTGAAATGTATTAATTTGGTGACCCGGGTTGAAATGTATTAATTTGGTGACCCGGGTTGAAATGTATTCATTTGATGACCCAGGTTGAAATGTATTAATTTGGTGACCCAGGTTGAAATGTATTAATTTGATGACCCGGGTTGAAATGTACTCATTTGGTGACCCGGGTTGAAATGTATTCATTTGGTAACCCGGGTTGAAATGTATTAATTTGGTGACCCGGGTTGAAATGTATTAATTTGGTGACCCGGGTTGAAATGTATTCATTTGGTGACCCGGGTTGAAATGTATTAATTTGATGACCCGGGTTGAAATGTATTAATTTGGTGACCCGGGTTGAAATGTATTAATTTGGTGACCCGGGTTGAAATGTATTAATTTGGTGACCCGGGTTGAAATGTATTAATTTGGTGACCCGGGTTGAAATGTATTCATTTGATGACCCAGGTTGAAATGTATTAATTTGGTGACCCAGGTTGAAATGTATTAATTTGATGACCCGGGTTGAAATGTACTCATTTGGTGACCCGGGTTGAAATGTATTCATTTGGTAACCCGGGTTGAAATGTATTAATTTGGTGACCCGGGTTGAAATGTATTAATTTGGTGACCCGGGTTGAAATGTATTAATTTGGTGACCCGGGTTGAAATGTATTCATTTGGTGACCCGGGTTGAAATGTATTCATTTGGTGACCCGGGTTGAAATGTATTAATTTGGTGACCCGGGCTGAAATGTATTCATTTGGTGACCCGGGTTGAAATGTATTCATTTGGAGACCTGGGTTGGTAAATGTGGCTAATACCTTTTTTCTGCTGTTTATTGAACCCGGCTAGGGTCACATGAGCATATAAACTGGACGAGTGCTATCTGATTTTATATTACATAGCACTCAGGCCAATATTATTCAATG
Source organism: Anomaloglossus baeobatrachus (assembly GCF_048569485.1). Lineage (NCBI taxonomy): Eukaryota > Metazoa > Chordata > Amphibia > Anura > Aromobatidae > Anomaloglossus > Anomaloglossus baeobatrachus. The sequence goes on along the minus strand of NC_134360.1, from coordinate 51,613,199 downwards.
TAGCAGTGCTGAATAACTTTTTTCACATACCGATTCGACATGAGAAAAAAAACTCTCAGCGTGCTGCAATTTCATGTGAAAATAAGATAAAACTCACTCATTGAAGTCTATGGAAAAACAGTAATCATTGGTCTGCACTCGGATGACATCTCAGTGCAGTCCGCCTTCTGCAGACTCACAGAATGGAGAAGATGGAAAAGTTTTGTTCTCAACCTTCTTCTCACAGAGTGCTCCGATTCTGTCATATAAGAGGATCAGCTAACACCAAGCCGACACTCTGATCAGCGTTAGATCGGAGTGTCGTTAGCATGATTGGCCCAATTATGACCCTGCCCTAAATGCCCCGTTACGCGCTACGATTTATGATTTATCTGACGATCTCTAAAATGATGTGACACGCCCAGATCGTTGTTACGATTTGCCGAGATCACACATAGGTCGTTTTGTAGGGGTCACACGTAACGATCTCACCAACGACACAACAGCGATCAGCGATATATTGTTTGACCAAGGCGGTGGTGTGGATGTTGTTCGTCGTTGGCAGGGTGTCACACGTACCAATATGTCTGCTGCGTTCCAAACGTCGAACAATATTTTGAAACTGAACGGCGTGTCAACGATCAACGATTTTCAACCTATTTGCGATTGTTCGGAGTCGCACGTTGGTGTCACACGCAACGACGTCACTAACGATGCCGGATGTGCGTCTGTCACGTTCTCCGGGTCCCCTGCTCTGCTCCCCGGCTCACCTGCCACGCTCCCCGGCTTCCCTGCTTCGCTCCCCGGCTCCTCTGTCAGGCGTCCCCCGCTCCACGGTCTCCAGCCTCCATCACCTGCGGTCCCCAGGCGGCCCGGTCCCCGCTCCCGGTGTCCATCGGCAGCCCTGCTCCAGGCCGGCTCCCCTGCTTCCTATACACCGCTCCCTGCCCTGCCTTCTGGCACCCGGGCCTCGCGCATGCGCATTAGGGCGCGCGCGCGGTCATTGACCCTCTCTTAAAGGGCCAGCGTCCACTGACAGGAAATTGAACACACAGGTACAGGGTATAAAGGGGTTTAATGTCCAAGTGGGCGGGGCCTGTTCTTCGTGTTTCCTAAGCTAGGAGTCAGGTCTCCTTGTGTCTCTGTGATATACTTACCTATCTCTCTTCTAGAGCCGCTCCTGCCTCGCCATCCGGTCCTGCCGATTCCCGAACCCCGAACGCTGACTATCTGCCATCCCGTCAGTCCGTACCATCTCTGATCCCTGTGGTGACCCGTCATCTCGCTCCATCGGTTCCGGACTCTGCCTGACAACATCTCGGCCTCCGAACCTGAGCTCCGTCACCCGGACTACCTTCGGTGACTCCGTGGTCCCAGGGACTTCTCCATTCCACTCTTTTGCACGGACTGTCCTGCTACCCGTAGTGCTCCGGCTACCGGACCCCTTGCCTTCATTAAGGTGTTCGGCCCAGTGGATCCCCCTCCTGGGTCTGCCCGTCCACCTGGCCCTAACAGCGTCACAAAAACAGTGACCCTGACGACAGATCGTCAGATAAATCGTAGCGTGTAACGGGCCATTAGAAAGATGAAGAACAATCAGTCACTGCAGATTCTATGGTGCCTGCCTATATCTTCGGTATACAAATGTATATATAGATGTCAGACATTTCCTGGGATCCCACAGATACAGAGAAATATATTTTGCTCCAAAACAATAAAAGATATCCAAAACTTAAAATAAGGACAATGTAATAAGGAATATCACCAAACACACCCAAAGAACAATATACACCACATCTACAAGAAGTCAGGATCCTAAAATACCCTCTAACCTTTCAGGTGAACTTAATGTGACCTTCTCTAAACTTTGGGTGCTCAAAGTTTCAGGACGTTTTGTACAATTTACTGTTCTCTAATAAGGAGCTTAATGGTAAAATCACAACAGGTGTTTGATCTGTGACGCCCTGGCCTATCAGGTCGTCACAGGGTATTGTGCAATCTGCCCTCCTGTACAATATCCACCTCCTCCTTGGTTACGGGTTCCTGACCTTTGGTATTGCCAAGAACAAGCTAATCAAAATCCTAGAAACGCTCTGCACCACACCCACTAGACACACCAGTGGACAGCCTGAGGGGAATAGGGTCGCCCACTTGGGGGGTTGGTTAAGGGGAGGTCAGGAGTGTGAGGAGTAGTTCAGTTGAGTGGTGACTCTCGAGAGGAGAGGTCAAGAGCTGGGCTTCTTGGTACTACTAGGTGGCAGACGTTGGTCTGGTCCTGGTTGGAGATGGACTCCCGGTCGCAAGGGATCGTGACTAGGGGCACGGACTGCCGAGGAGGACAGCCGGCAGCCTTGTGCCATGACCGAGCAGGGGCCAGGGCACGATGGGGTACGTGGGCCCTTGGTCAGGAAGAAGCTTTAGGCGTCGTGGTAATTTACCCGACGAGGATGGAGCCTTCAAGAGCCGCTCTCCACCCGCTCCAAAATCGGGGTACTAGCGCAACGAGGGGGATAGGACTTCCCAATACATAGTCTAGAAAATCCCAACCGTGAACCCTGAGAGGAAGCTCACCCAGTTAGCCACACTGGGGAGCGGGACCCGACTAGTTTTATGCTAAAGGGACCTGTTAGAAGCAAAGGTGCCAAGGAAAAGGTCATAGGCTAACAAGCAACACCAAAGGGCACAGGATCCAGGCGTGCTCCCTCCCTGCTGCAGCGATATCAAGATCTTTGGTTTACCGCAGTTGTCGGTGTCAGCGTTATTGGACTGAGTGAGTACAAAAGTAACCCTTACCGTCCCCAACGGCACCTCTCCGCAGCCCTCATCAAGTCCTGGGGCATTCCCCCTACCCGTGGAGGGGTTAAACAGCAGGCTGCCCCCACGATCGCCACTGGGTACTCCTAACGGCAGCGGTGGTACTCTGCCTTACCACACACAAGTGGCGTCACAAACTGTCCATACAATCCTCTGTAAATACCCCACTTTTTATTCTGAGTGGCCGCGCGACCCCGACCCCCGGGTCCGGAGATCTCTCGAGCCACCTCCGGATCCGGATCCGGATCCGAGCAGCAGCAGCAGGCTGCTGACGCGGGGGCGGTACAGATCCATGACTCGCCCAATAAATTTCAATGTTCAATTAGTACAATACAGTCGTAATCATCACGCTGTTCACATTTTGACATCATGAGACCAAGACGACACCTAACAATTGATCAGCAGGACCGCGCCATTGTGAGGCTTCAAGCAGGATGTTCTCAGATGGAAGTGTCCACTGAGCTTGAAGTGTCACAGAGTGTCACCAGCAGGTTGTAACAGAGATACAGAGAGACTGGAAGAGTCACAGAAAGGCAGAGATGTCCTTTGGCCACATCCCACACTGTTAACCGCTTCATTGTTAATAATGCCCTTCAGAACCAGATAATGAATGCCACACAACCCCAGGCACATTTAAGGGAAGTCAGAGGACCTCAAGTGTCACGTCAGACCATTCAAAACCATTTACATCAGGGTGGTCTGCGTGCTAGACGACCTGCGAGGTATCTGACCACACCACCAGGCATATATACAAACACTGCAAATATATGTAAAATGTATAGTGTAATGCATAGGGTAAATTGTGTGTCTCAGGTAGGAGGATGAAGGGTCGAAACGTCTGCACCACTCCCCTCGATTCTGTTGATTGTCTGCAGTGCTGACATCATGCTCACATTGCTGCAGCCAATCACTGAGCTCAGCGGCCTTGCCCATGTACACGGCATATGCCACTAAGCTCAGTAATTGGCAGCAGTGCTGTTGAGGAAATGTCACCACTGCAGACAAACAATAAAGCCCTTTTCAGTGGTGCTCAACACCGGAGAATATATAAAGCACATTTTTTTTTGTTTTTGAAGATCAATATGAGCCGCTTACACAACTTTTATGAAATCAGAAAACCTCTTTAAGGCTACGTGCACATGACTGTCATGATTGTGTCACATATGCAGGTTACATTTTGTAATGGAGCGGATTTATTTTTATTTGATGCTGAAAGGGTTAAGGGCTCTTTTCCTTCTGGATGAGATTACTCATAGCCACAATTACAGTTGCAGTATCTTGTCACCACGCCCTTCTGCTATATATACCCACCCCTAGCTTTACTCCATGCTGGTGATAAAATCTCTATACTGACTACTTTGAAGGAGCCAGTCACTGGAGTAGCAGAGTTGTTGTTTCAGTTGCAGCTGTGAAGTTCCTGCTGAATAAACCTAGGAGTGTAATTTGTTGTGTCTTTCTCCACCCCGCTTGCTTACTTTCCTTGTGTTGTTTTATTGTAGTAGGGAGACTAGTGTCTCGCTGACCTGCTCACTAGTCAGGGACAGCGATTGCTTAGGCACGTGACAGCGTACGGGGGGAAGGACCCGTCTAAGGAGGTTAGGGAGCTCAGTGATCAGTCACAGGGGAATGTGAGGTGGTGACTCCTCTCCCTCACATCAGGGTCTTCCTCCACGGCTTCCTGTTATTGTGGTTTCACTATACAGCGGACACTTTGTACATCAGAATCGTTCATTTTCCATTGGCCATTATAGAATATCTGCCCTCCAGCTCCTGTATAAGCAGCGGATTGTGTTTTATCATCATTTATTTTTATTGCAGTATTTTAAACATCTTGTGATTATAAGATTTCTCTGCAAGTTCCTTATTGTCTCATCCTTAGTGTTATCTATTGTGACACTCAAACCTCGAACACTATATGCTCTTCATGTGTGTCTATGGTATATCGGGTGTGATAAATGTGCCGAATCGTGCGGGGCTCCAAGATGTTTACCAGTGACTACCAGTAAGATCTCTGAGAGTGATCACTGTTATCTGTGGTGTTACATAGGACTGCAAGTGAAGTATACTATATTATCTGTACTCAGAGAGTTATCACTGTGTTATCTGTGGTGTTACATAGGACTGCAGGTAACATCTACTACATTATCTGTACTCAGAGAAGTATCACTGTGTTATCTATGGTGTTACATAGGACTGCAAGTAAAGTATACTATATTATCTGTATTCTGACACTTATTATTGTGTCAAATGTGGTGCTACATAGGACTGCAGGTGACATCTACTACATTACCTATACTCAGAGAGTTATCACTGTGTTATCTGTTGTGTTACATAGGACTGCAGGTGACATCTACTACATTACCTTCACTCAGAGGATTATCATTGTTATCTGTGGTGTTACATAGGACTGCAGGTGACTACAATATCAGTACTCAGAGAGTTATCACCATTATCTTTTGTGTTACATAGGACTGCAAGTGAAGCATACTATATTATCTGTACTCAGAGACTTATTACTGTGTCAACTGTGGTGTTACATAGGACTGCAGGTGATATCTAATACATTAGTACTAAGAGACTTATCACCATTATCTGTGGTGTTACATTGGACTGCAGGTTATATCTACAGCATTATCTGTACTCAAAGAGTTATCACTATGTTATCTGTGGTGTTACATAGGACTGCAGGTGAAATCTAATACATTATTTGCATTCAGAGTTATCACCATTAGCTGTGGTGTTACATAGGACTACAGGTGATATCTACTACATTATTAGTACTCAGAGAGTTATCATTGTGTTATCTGTGGTGTTACATAGGACTGCAGGTGAGTTCTACTACATTATCTGTACTCAGAGGGGTGTCACTGTGTTATCTGTAGTGTTACATAGGACTGCAGGTAACATCTACTACATTATCTGTACTCAGAGAGTTATCACTGTGTTATCTGTGGAGTTACATAGGACTGCAGGTGATTACTACAATATCAGTACTCAGAGTTATCACCATTATCTTTGGTGTTACATAGGACTGCAAGTGAAGTATACTATATTATTTGTACTCAGAGACTTATTACTGTGTCATCGGTGGTGTTACATAGGACTGCAGGTGATATCTAATATATTAGTACTCAGAGACGTATCACCATTATCTGTGGCTTTACATAGGTCTGCAGGTGACATCTACTACATTATTAGTACTCAGAGAGTTATCACTGTGTTATCTGTGGTGTTACATAGGACTGCAGGTATATCTAATACATTAGTACTCAGAGACGTATCACCATTATCTGTGGTGTTACATAGGTCTGCAGGTGACATCTACTACATTATCTGTACTCAGAGAGTTATCACTGTGTTATCTGTGGTGTTACATAGGACTGTAGGTGAAATCTAATACATTATTTGCACTCAGAGTTATCACCATTATCTGTGGTGTTACATAGGACTGCAGGTGATATCTACTACATTATTAGTACTCAGAGAGTTATCACTGTGTTATCTGTAGTGTTACATAGGACTGCAGGTGACATCTAACCCATACATTATCTGTACTCAGAGATAACACCATTATCAGTGGTGTTACATAGGACTGCATAACATCTATACCATTCACTGTTGTCACTCACTGTGTTGTTGTTACAGATCTCCCGGGCGTATCATGGCGGATCCTTTCTATCTTCTCGGTATATCTCACTTCCCTTCTCCCTCGTCCTCCAGGTTCACTTTCCTCTGTTTGGTTTGAGCGGCCACTTCAATGGGAGGTCATTACCCAAAACCTGATTGTGAAACTTTCCCTGCAGAGCAGCAATCGCTTACCGTCAGCCCTGCCCCAGCACACACAGCCGCTACCATGTATCACAGCAGGAACAAAGCTACAGCGTGACCTGCACATACACAGTGGCATGCAAAAGTCTGGGCACCCCTATTTATTCTGAACAGTTAAGCAAATTGAAGATGAAATGATCTCTAAAATGCATAAAGTTGAAGATGATGTACTTTACACACACAAATAATATTTTTTTTTTTTTACATTTTAAATGAACAAAAAACCAAAATGGGACGATGCAAAGGTTTGGGCACCCTGTATGGCTAGTATCTAGTAGCATCCTTTTTGGCAAGTATCACAACTTAATAGACAGAAAAACATATTATTGGTTCCAGTATACATTACCATATATATAACCTACAAAAAGAATACTGAAACTCATATTTAAAACAAAGATGTCTCCTTTGATAAAGACGGCGAAACGCGCGTTGGGAAGCCTCCCTGTGGTCCCTAATATCTATTATGTAAGTAATTTTCACTGTATGTTCTATGGTACATTATCACACACCTTAATATCCTTGGTGTGCTCTATGTATACTCCGTTTAATGATCAGCATACCTGTTCACCTATAGCTAACATGATGTTTGCACATGTAGCGTATATCTGAATGTTTATTATTATGGGTAGTGCAATGCGTACGCTATACTTAGCCGGATGTTGATCTGGTTGTGCACACCCAGATTAATGGTTGCTGATTACTGTTCTGTTGATGAGCAGTCATGCTGAGCATATTTATATTTACTCATCTATAATGACATATTAGTACACACCTTAATATTGGTGTGCTTTGTGTACAAATCTTCCAAACCAGCATGACTGCTCATTCACAGTCAATATAATGTGTGCATACACAGTCTATATTTGATTGCTCCATTGCTACGTATGGTGCGTCTTGCACTTTACATTTAGCCAGAGGTTTACTTGGCTGTGCACATTTGAATTAACAGTTGTTATATATTGTTCCTTTTTCTTGAACATTAATGCTGAGTATACAGAGATCTCTTAAATAATGCATAGACCCCTAACATTTCAGGTGTGATCTATACTTGAATGGTCCTCTTTGCTATTTAGTTCATTCTATAGGAGTGTAGCCAGTATATTCTATGAGTTACGAGCTGATACGATCCATATAATTCACAATTGAATACTTCGCTGTTTAATATAGGCACTTTATATTCAGCCAAATGATTACTTTGTTCTATATTTGTACTAATATTTAATGTTTTCTATATAATGTAATCTCAATGTATTTTTTACGCTAGGCATATTCACTCCTATTTAATTGACATCTGTCTATTATTAGATCCTATATGGTGAGGACTATATACTTGGAGATATCAATGTGGGCTGATTCAGGTTCTATATGCATCTATTAGCAATTATTTTTCAAATATTTGTATCTTATATATGCTTATAGACTGCATTTACTAATATAACCTGACTCACCCCACAGTACTCCACAAACACAGAGATTCCCATTGGTAGTCTATGTACTGAATTTTTTGTACCTTTTCCCTTACAGTTATTGGGTGACCATTTCATGGCTATCCTGTCCAATTTTCTCTGCCCTTTAATCTCCCCTTTCCCTTGTTTCCTTTTTTGTAATCCTTTTAATAATTTCTTCAATAATAAAAATTATTGTTTTAAATATGAGTTTCAGTATTCTTTTTGTAGGTTATAAGTATCACAACTTGTAAACGATTTTAATACTAGCCAAGAGTCTTTCAATTCTTGTTTGAGAGATTTTCCTCCATGCTTCCTTGGAAAAGTTCTGTGAGATTCCTGTCTCATCTTCCAATTCTGTGAGATTCCTGGCTCTTCTTTCAGTTCTGTGAGACTCCTGGCTTGTCTTCCAGTTCTGTGAGATTCCTGGCTCTTCTTCCAGTTCTGTGAGATTTCTGGCTCTTCTTCCAGTTCTGTGAGATTCCTGGCTCATCTTCCAGTTCTGTGAGATTCCTGGCTCATCTTCCAGTTCTGTGAGATTCCTGGCTCTTCTTCCAGTTCTGTGAGATTCCTGGCTCTTCTTTCAGTTCTGTGAGACTCCTGGCTTGTCTTCCAGTTCTGTGAGATTCCTGGCTCTTCTTCCAGTTCTGTGAGATTTCTGGCTCTTCTTCCAGTTCTGTGAGATTCCTGGCTCATCTTCCAGTTCTGTGAGATTCCTGGCTCATCTTCCAGTTTTGTGAGATTCCTGGCTCTTCTTCCAGTTCTGTGAGATTACTGGCTCTTCTTCCAGTTCTGTGAGATTCCTGGCTCATCTTCCAGTTCTGTGAGATTCCTGGCTCATCTTCCAGTTCTGTGAGATTCCTGGCTCATCTTCCAGTTCTGTGAGATTCCTGGCTCTTCTTCCAGTTCTGTGAGATTCCTGACTCGTCTTGTAGTTTTGTGAGATTCCTGACTCGTCTTGTAGTTCTGTGAGATTCCTGACTCATCTACCAGTTCTGTGAGATTCCTGGCTCGTCTACCAGTTCTGTGAGATTCCTGGCTCGTCTTCTAGTTCTGTGAGATTCCTGGCTCGTCTTGTAGTTCTGTGAGATTCCTGGCTCGTCTTGTAGTTCTGTGAGATTCCTGGCTCGTCTTCCAGTTCTGTGAGTTTTCTGGCTCGTCTACCAGTTCTGTGAGATTCCTGGTTCGTCTTGCATGCACTGCTCTTTCAAGTTCTAGTCACAGATTTTCAATGATGTTCAGATCAGGGGACTGTGAGGCCATTGTAAAACCTTCAGCTTGCGTCTTTTGAGGTTGTCTATTGTGGATTTTCATGTGTGTTTAAGATTATCCATTAGTTGAAGCCATTGTCTTTTCTCCTCTTTTCTACTTTAGCTTTTTTACAGACGGTGTTATGTTTGCATCAAGAATTTGCAATTGAATCCATTCTTCCCTCTACCAGTGAAATATTCCCTGTACCATTGGCTGCAACACAACCCCAAAGCATGGTGGATCCACCCCCATGCTTAATGGTTGGCGAGTGTAATACTACTGTATGAACTGAGGATTTCGATTGCGTTAGGGCAATGACAACCAGAGATGGGTTCTTGGTGCAAAGATGTTTATAATATGCAACCAACAATATGTACACAGAACAGAACATAAACACAGTGGAACATAAACACAGTAAATACCTGCCAGGGTCGGAGCAAAGGGGAATTCCCGGGGCCACGCACCGGACTCCCCCAGGGAGACCACCAGGAGCGAACCCCTATACAGGGGCTGTCTGGCGATCACCCCAGAAGGCCTAAATGCGCAGCAGCCGGGACACGAAAGGGCAACAGGTATAGTCCAAAAATGTCCGTACGTGATGTGAGTCCTAGGGTGGATATGAAACGGAAGAAACCGGGCAGAAGTGCCGACCAGAGATGGCAGACGGAGTCCGGGCACAGCTTGATGAGACCAGGTGAAGTACAGAGCCGGTGTCGGGTGTTTTCAACAGGATCCAAATAGCAATCAGGAACCAAGAGCAGCAGGGCAGGAGTACACAGGAAGCAGTATACTCAGGAAACTAGACTAAGCTTAGGGGCGGGCTTTTAAACAGATGAACAGGAAGTAGGGCAACAGAACAGAAAACTCCATGTTAACAAAGGGCAAGATCCTTCAAAAGAAAACTGGAAATCCTGGAACTCTGACAGTGAGATGTTATTTTCCTGAAATTCTGTGCCCTTTTTTTTCTACACATACATTTGATCATTGTGGATAAAGAGTTCTATTTTAACCTCATCAGTCCACAGGACTTATTTCCAAAATATGTCAGTTTTTGTTAGATGTTTTTTTGCATATTTCTGACACTGAATTTTATAGTGAGGACGCAGGAGAGGTTTTCTTCTGATGACTCTTCCATGAAGG